>NC_090297.1:87438257-87741287 GCF_039906515.1 Pseudorca crassidens | reverse complement strand
TATGGTCAATTAATCTATGACAAAGGAGGCAAGAATACACAAAGGAGAACAGACAGCCTCTTTAATAAGTTGTGCTGAGAAAACTGGACAGACACATGTAAAACAATGAGATAAGAACATTCCTTCATACCATGTACAAAAATGGACTCAAAATGATTTAAAGACCTAAATGTAAGACCTGAAACTAAAAGAGAACATAGGCAGAACACTCTCTAACATAAATCACAGCAATATTTTCCTGGATCTGTTTCCTAAGGCAAAAGAAATAAAAGCAAAAATAAACAAATGGGACCTAATTAAACTTAAAAGCTTTTTCACATCAAAGGAAACCATCAACAAAACAAAAAGACAACCTACAGAATGGGAGAAAGTACTTGCAAATGATGCAAGCAATAAGCAGTTAATATCCAAAATATATGAACAGCTCATATAACACAGTATATTTAAAAAAAACCCAAATAATAAATAAAAAAATAGGAAAAAGACCTGAATAGACATTTTTCCAAAGAAAATATACAGATGGCTAATAGGCATATGAAAAGATGCTCAACACAGCTATTAATAGAGAAATGAAAATAAAACCACAATGAGGTATCACCTTTTATCTGTCAGAATGGCTATCATCAAAAAGCCTACAAATAAAAAATGTTGGAGAGGATGTGGATAAAAGGGTACCCTTGTACAATGTTGGTGGGAATGTAAGTTGGTGCAGTCACTGTGATATTTTTAATATCTAAGTTAGGTCATATCACTCCTGCTCAAAACTGTTCACTGGCTCACTTCAGTAGGGAGGTTCCTTAAAAAACTAAGAATAGAACTACCATATGATCCAGTAACCCCACTCTTGGACATATATCCAGAAAAAATGAAAACTCTAATTCAAAAAGATACATGCACCACAATGTTCACAGCAGCACTATTTATAATAGCCAAGACATGGAAACAACCTAAATGCCCATCAACAGATGAATGAATAAAGAAGATGTGGTATATATATATATATATATATATATACAGTGATCTACTTTAACATGAATTTGTTTGAGTACTGGTGAGATTGAATGCTTCCCCCTATGTTTATTAATGGATGGTTGATGTATGTCCTTGGGCAAGCTACTTTTACCTCTTCCTATTTCCTCTATTATGAGCTAGGAATAGAGGTACTAGCTTCTGGAAAATGTTTGTCAAGTGATACACAAAGGCAAAGAGCTTTTCAGTTTATTTGATATTAAATATATGACACAAAGGCAAAGAGCTTTTTAATTTATTTGATATTAAATAATTGGATAGTCAATGTTTAGTGAGTAAATCTCAGAGATTTAGCTACAAAGTCATAAGAACACATACAAAAAGGTACACAAGTCAAAATGACTATGAATGAATAGGTTGTTTCAAATGCAAAAAGTGGGTAGAAAATTTATTTTTGCACTTTCTGATGAGTTGGCAAAGTATTCCAGGCTATTGGCTCCCTCCCCACAATCAACCCTGGAGAAACTACAGAAGTATATGTGAGGTATTGATGTGAAGAAGTCACATAATGTTTGGGAGAAACTAATAAAAACACGTGAGGACTTCCCTGGTGGTGCAGTGGTTAAGAACCCGCCTGCTAGTGCAGGGGACACGGGTTTGAGCCCTGCTCCAGGAAGATCCCACATACCGTGGAGCAATGAAGCCTGTGCACCACAACTACTGAGCCTGTGCTCTAGAGCCCACGAGACACAAACTACTGAGCCCGTGGACCACAACTACTGAAGCCCACGCGCCTAGAGCCTATGCTCCGCAAAAAGAGAAGCCACTGCAATGAGAAGCCCGTGCACCACAAAGAAGAGTAGCTCCTGCTCACTGCAACTAGAGAAAGCCCGTGTGCAGCAATGAAGACCCAACACAGCCAAAAATAAATAAATTCCTTAAAAAAACCCAACTCCCTCCAAAACAAACAAACAAACAAAAAAAAAACAAACAAAAAATACGTGAGACCTGACCAGACACTTTGGACTTTTATTCCACCTCGGCTCGTAAGGCTGCTGTGTTACAACTTAAGGAGATTGCTTCTTTTCAGTGCTTACAGAGTAGCTAATAATCAAGGGAATATGAAAAGATAAACATTAGATAAGATAAACAAGGGATATGAAATATGATAAGGGATATGAAATATGACATTAGATAAGATAAATCAAGGGAATATGAAAAGATAAACATTAGATAAGATAAGATAAACATTATTGGGAAAAGATAAACATTAGATACCAGAGGAGTCTAATGACTATATAAAAAGAGAAACTGAGTAACATATTTCACATGAAGCAGAATTACTGGACAAGATGGACCAATAATATACAATAAGCAAATTAAATATCCTCAAAGACATAGGTAAGATATTATTAACATGAAGCAGGAATAAAAGACATTAAAAATGACTAAGTGGAGACGTTAGGTCTGAAATTTTTAATAGTTGAAATAAAGAAAACAATAAAGTGATAATAAGGGACTAAACAGTAGATAGACACAGCTAAGAATGAATTAGTGAGATGGAAGATAAGATTGAAAAATTCTCCAGAGGTAGCAGGAATGGTTAAAGGGAGGAAATAGAAAAAAAGAGCTAAAAGCTATGGGGGGCTACCCTGGTGGCGCAGTGGTTGAGAGTCCGCCTGCCGATGCAGGGGACGCGGGTTCGTGCCCTGGTCCGGGAAAATCCCACATGCCGCAGAGCGGCTAGGCCCGTGAGCCATGGCTGCTGAGCCTGCGCATTCGGAACCTGTGCTCCACAATGGGAGAGGCCACAACAGTGAGAGGCCCGCGTACCACACACACACAAAAATAATAAAATAAAATAAAAGCTATGGGGATAGAATTAAATCAAAAGATATCCTGACAAAAGTATCCCCAGAAAGTGGAAAGAGAAGGAAGAAAATACTTGAAGAAATAAAATGATAAATATCCTAGAATCAAGAAAGATCTCAGGTTAAAAGCACTCATACAGTACCAAATGAAACAGATCAGGAAAATTAGAGTAAAATCCTGAATTCAGACAAAGAGATGGTTCTAAAATCTTCAAGAAAGAAAGAGTAGATCACTTCTAATGGAACAAGGTATAGGTCCATATACCTTTCAATAGCAATATTGGAAACAAGAAGTCAACAGAATAATATTTTCTAAAGCATTTAAGAAAAAAAGCATTTATGTCTAATCTGTCATTTAAATATGAAAGCATAATAAAAATACTGCCAGCCATACAAGGCCTCAGAGCGCTTGACATGTAAGCTCCAACTTTAAAAACATTCATATAGCAGCACTAAAGATACTCATATAGCAACAATAAAATGACTACAGCAAGGCACTGTAGTAGTAGGCACTGTTCTGAGAGGTTTTCATATATTAACATAAATAAATAAGCTCATCTGATTAACTCAAATAAGGAAAGAAATAAATCTTAGAGGATACTAGTAAGAGAGATGGAATGAAAAGATGATCAAATTACACATAAAAGTTTATTGTTGCCTAAGAAAAAGCAATAACCAAAGAAAACAAAAAGAAGTACAGTCATAACAATTCAAACTGAAATTCCACCTAGATAATATCAAATAGGAATTCAGGGAGAGGGGCACACACTAAATTACTTATTCTGTTAGATTTTAATAAGTTAAAGAAATGAACATAGACATGGTAAATTAATACAGATATAGGTCTTGAAAACAAGAATCATAAGAACAAAAATAAAATGAATTAAAGTGGAACGAATTGTTTCTTTTAAAAAAAATTTGTAGGGCTTCTCTGGTGGCGCAGTGGTTGAGAGTCCACCTGCCGATGCAGGGGACATGGGTTTGTGCCCCGGTCCGGGAAAATCTCACATGATGCGGAGCGGCTGGGCCCGTGAGCCATGGCCGCTGAGCCTGTGTGTCCGGAGCCTGTGCTCCGCAACAGGAGAGGCCACAACAGTGAGAGGCCCGCGTACCGCAAAAAAAAAAAAAAAAAAAAAAAAAAATTGTAAAAGGCAAACTCACATAGTTAATAGAAGATAATGTGAGAGATTATCTTTGAGACATGAAGGTGGGGTAGGATTTCTGAAATGAAATATGGTGAAGAACACCATAGATAAATTGGGAAAAGGTTTGTGCAATTCTAAAACTAATGATGGACAAATATCTAGAATAAACAAACAACTCCTGATAATCAACATGAAAAATACAGGAATGCCAAAAGAAAGATGAGTAAAGGCATAGAACATGAACAAATAATTTATAGAAAAGGAAACTTTCCAAAGAGGCCAATAAACATATGAGCAAATACTCAAATTCAATAACAGGAGAATTGCGAGTTAAAACAATTACATATGGCTTTACACCCATATTTGGCATTAGAGGATAATGCCAAATGTTGGTAGGCATATGGACACTTAAGAAGCTACTTTGATTGTTAATGGGAATAGAGACTGGTGCAGTAATTCTGGAAAGGAATGTGGTAGTGTTTAAACAAAGGGCATAAGAGTATAGTATATGTAGCTCTGATATACCAATGTTAAGTGAAATAAGCCAGACATAAAAAGACAAAAATTACATACTTCCATTTATACGAGGTACCTAGAATAGTCAAATTCATAGAGACAGAAAGTAGATTAGTAGCTACTAGGGGCTAGCAAGGGAGAGAATGAGGAATTATTGCTAACTGGGTATAGTTTCAGTTTGGGATGATGAAAAAGTTCTGGAGATGGATAGCGATGATGGTTGAAAAACAGTGCAAATGTACTTAAAGCCACTGCACTGTACACTTAAAAATGGCTAAAATGATATACTTTATGATAAAATGGTAAACATGTATTTCACCACACACACTTAACAGTAGAAAACCAGCAATCCAATTAGAAAATGGATAAAAGACATGAATAGACATTTCATCAATGAGGGGATATGGATGGTAAATAAGCACATGAACAGATGTTTAAAACCATTAATAGGGAAATGCAAATCAAAACCACAATGTGTAGTGGTCTACACAATTATCAGAACATCTGAAAATAGGTGATAACAACAAATTCTGGCAAGGACGTGGAGAAACTGGATCTATCCAGCTTGCTGGTGGGAATGTGAAATGAAAATAGTTTGGCAATTTCTTATAAAACAAAACATGTGCTGACCACATCACCCAATCACATTATTGGGCATTTATCCCAGAGAAATGAAAACTTATGTTTACAAAACAACCTGTATATGAATGTTAATAGCAGCTCCCTTTGTATTAGCCAAAAAAATTGGAAACAACCTAAATATCCTTCAAAAGATGAATGGTGCATTCATAAAAGGGAATACTACTTAGCAATAAAAACTAATAAAATATTGATAAATGCAGCAACTTGGATAGTTCTCAAGGGGAATTATGTTTAGTGAAAGAACCAATCTCAAAAGGTTACATACTATATGATTCCATTTATCTACATTCTCAAAATGATAAAGTATAGAGATGCAGAACAGATTGGCAGTTGTTAGAGACCAGGGGTGGTTGGTGTGACTATAATGGGATAGCACAAGGAAAACCTCTTTGATGATGGAACAGCTCTGTACCTTGACTGTGGTAGTGGTTACATGAAACTATACATGAGGTAAAACTGCACAGAAGTACACACACACACATACACACACACACACATACACACACACACAGATGAGTTAACGTAAAACTGGTGAAAAAGGAAAATGGTCTATAGCTTAGCTAACAGTATGACACTAATATCTATTTCCTGATCTTGATATTGTACTACAGTTATATAAGATGTCCTCATTGGGGGAAGCTGGATGAAGGGTTCAGGGTACGCTTATGTGTCATTTTTGTAACTTTCTATCCATCCCCAATTCTTTCAAAATTAAAAAGTTGAAAAAAAGGTCTACATGCACTTAAAGCAATATATATTTTATAAGACAATACATGAATATACAACAAACCCATTGGAATGTCTCTTAGGGGAATGAGTAATAAAATAAATTATTGTTAGCCTTGCACTGGCTAATGATGATGACAGTGTGCCATAAAAATAGGAATATGATGAATTTCAAAGAGGTTATAAAAGTATATTTTAACTCTGAATACAAATAAACCAGTTTATAAAAAGTATTTTATAAGAGCCTAGATTATGGGGCAGACAAACTATGGATGAAATCCTAGCTCTGCCACTTAGCACCTGTGTGACTCTGGGCAAACTACTCTGCTTCAGTCACCTTATCAATAAAAAAGGGAACAATGTTCTCAGAAGTGTTAAATGGGAGTAACGTAGGTAAAGTAGTTAGCACAATGCTTAGCACATAGCAAGCACTTAGTTATTAGCAATTATTGTTATGATTATAAATTCAAGCACCAAAATTACCTTTCAAAATGGCTGACAAAAGATATAACATTTTATCTTTCCTCTAGAAACTAAAACTAAACTGGTGAGATCAGAAACGCTTAATCTTTTTCATTATTATATTCTGAAGTTTTATACACAAATAAAATACTTGTGAAATAAATGAACAATTACAAGGTTTAATTTCATCTCATCACTAAATCTTTACTATGTACCTAAAGTTATGTACCTTCATCCTTCATGTTCCGATCTATCTGTGGACCAGCATTCCTTTCTCGGAACTGTATGCCCTGCATGTGTCTTTGCATAGTTTCCTGTATTACTTCAAACAATGGTTGATCCTGTTTGAGATATAATGGATGTTACCTCTGTTAGAAATCACATTTTTCTTATTGTCTCCCAAATTCCACAACTGAAGTTTTGTGGAAACATATATTTTTCCCTTAAAAGGAGAAACGGGGATAAGGGGTGGGACTGGGGAAAGAAGCAGCTCCTATACATCATATAATAGATCAGACCTTTGGCATATGAACATTTAACATGCTGTAGTTTTAACTATAAATTCTGTGACATGAAATAATTTGTAATTTGCTGATACATGAAAAATAATCTTGTGAGCTTGTGTAATCTGCGTTAGAGTGAACAGTTCAGCTAATAAATGAATCTAGCTTATTATACAGAAATCTGAGTTTTAAATTGGCATTGCTGTTCTAATTCATCCACATACATAGCAATGGAGATAAACTATATACTATAATGGTAATTTACTTTAGGTTAAAAAAATTTTTGGACAAATATTCTTTGAACACTTCATGATAGAAACATTGTAGTGACATAAATCTATGCTAGCCCTGAGGTAGCTTAGAAGTGCTCCATACCAAATAAACTATAACATAAATGCAGATCAGAAGTGGCAAAAGTACAATATCCCTGGGGGAAAAAAGAACACAAAAAAATGTTTATTCATTCTGCACTGCTCATAAGATAAACTCTGAACTCCCTGGATTGGTAGCCAAGGCTCTCCAACCTGGTCCACCCTTTCCACAATCCCCTACTACCCTATAGGTACCCTACACAAAAAGCCAAACTAGACTGAGCAGTATGTCCTAAACTGTGCGTCAATCCACCCTGTGCTTTATTATTCATTTCATCTTTAATATCTTCTCACAACTTCCCTCATCTCTGATGAAATCCTACTCACCTTTCAAGGTTTAATTTAGGTGAAATTTACTTTCACCTAAAAGTTTCACCTGAAAGTTACTTTCTGTAGTCCTTCCTGAGACCCACCTACTAGATCATCTCTCTTTCTTTTATGAGACTACACAGCACTTCCCTCTTTTTTGCAATGATTGTATTATATACACATCACCTCTTCTACCATGTTGCAAGCTCTTTAGGCAAACAGCAAGTCTTATCTCTGTAATCTCTCATAGTAGCAGCAGGTGCTAAATAAATACCAATATTTGAAGAATTTGTAAGATTCAGATTCTTAATTTTACATGTATTTTATATTAGAAGCTAAAAGTCATTTTTCAGGAAAAAAAATTATTTTAAGAAATGATCTTTACCAGTGTACCAGCAGACAAAGGAGCAGAATCATCTGTAGGATACATTCTGGAAACTGGGCACCTGAGAATGTCTAGACCATTTGGGACCATTTTACAATAATCCTGAATACACTGCAGCCACCACCACACAGCATCTCGGCAGTTGTATCTGGCATAAGTTCCTTCACCCAGGAGATTAGGAATGAGACCATGTCTCAGGGTACCAGCAAATGCTAAAATAATATTCCTAAAACAACAGAATTAGGTGAATCATTTGACATGAAAACAATCACTTAAAAAATTGAAGACAAAAAAGTCACTCTTGGTAATCATTATTTTTTATGTATTTTCTCTCCTGCCCTTATTTCTTTGTATTTTCATGTAGAAAGAGGTCATAATATAAAATAAGCACTGAATTAAAAGTCAGGAACCTTGAGCCTAGCCCTGTCTTTTTCTCTAACAATCTGTGTGACTAACCACCTCTGGGAGAATTTTTTTTCATCTGTGGAGTTTGGGATTGGACTGGGTGATTTTTAAGGTCCCTCATAGCTCTAGGTTTTACTTTTGAAATCCCTCGTATTTCAAAATCTGAGGAACTAAGAACATGAATCTTATTACTTTAAATAGCAGATACCAAGAATAAAACTACCATATAAGAAAATAAATGGGTAAAAACTGACCTTGAAAAACACAATTTATTTTCAAAAACTTGTAGAGAATATTTTATCTTTCAAAGTGTTATTCTACTATCATACACCAAATGACAACTTTGTAAGATGGCATGGCATTCTAGAAAGAGCATGAAACTGAGAAATAAGAAGACTGAGATTTAAATCCTAGTGTTGCCATCTGTATGACCTTGGAAAAGGCATTTAAAATCTCTAGGCCTCAACGCTTTTTGGCTAAACCATTTAGAAATTTAATTAATTCTATATATCAGTTCAATGCCCATTTCTTTTTAAAAAATTTTTTTAAAATTTTTGGCTGTGTTGTGTCTTCATTGCTGTGCATGGGCTTTCTCTAGTTGTGGTGAGTGGGGACTACTCTTCATTGCGGTGTGCAGGCTTCTCATTGCAGTGGCTTCTCTTGTTGCAAGACACGGGCTCTAGGCATGCGGGCTTCAGTAGTTGTGGCACATGGGCTCAGTACTTGTGGTGCACAGGCTTAGTTGCTTCGTGGCATGTGAGATCTTCCCAGACCAGGGATTGAACCTGTGTCCCCTGCATTGGCAGGTGGGCTCTTAACCACTGTGCTACCAGGGAAGTCCCACGCCCATCTCTTAAATTATAGTGTAAGAGGAACTTTTTATCTTTGCAGTACCAAAGTGTTAGTATGGACTGTGACACTTCCAATTAATAAAAAGAGTATTAGCAATCTTAATCATCTAGAACATGTCATACATGAGAAAGTTGAATAAAAAGTCCTCTGTCCATGAACATCTCTGCAGAGGGTGGAAGTAGAACTATCTGTGGTAGAGACAGCCATGTGTCCACCAAAATGGCTTTCCTATACATCCCAGCCTACCTTACACTTGGCTGTGGCCAGATGACTGCATTCTAAGGCAAAAGAATGTTAAATACATGGAACAGGTGTGTGTTCCTCAGGCTCTCGTTCCCTCTCTGCCAGCTGACTGGAGAGAACCTAGAGTCCCTGGAAGATGGTATATCCTGAAGATAAAGAAGCCTATATCCCTTCACCACTAAGTAGAAAGTTCCCTCCTCAATACCCGTACAGGATCAGAAGCAAATGAATTTCGTTTGTGAAAAGCCATTGAAATTTAAGAGTTTATAATTCATAGCAGCTAGCACTACCGTAACAAATGCATTATCTTCTGGGAAGTCATCTAGATCAGGGGTAGGCAAACTTTTTTTCTGTAAAGGGTCAGACAGTAAATATTTTAGGCTTTGTTGGCCATATATGGTCTCATCATATATTCTTTTTTTTTTTTTAATGATCCTTTAAAAACGTAAAAACCATTCTTAGCTCATAGGTCATACAAAACAAGTGACAGGCCATAGTTACCTGATGCCTGATCTAGACAGTCATATGTAAAACTAAGTAGCAGAAATTTTTGACAGTACATAGAAGTGATCATTGGGAGCCCAGATAACAATGAAAGTAAAAATAATTATTTTAAAAATGAACATTTATGGAGTGCTTAGCATGTGGCAGACATTGCTCTAGATACTTTAACCGTATTAGCTTATTTAATCTTCACAAAAACCCTATAAAGTAAGTGCTATAACCATTCTACGAAGAGCACAAAGAGAACAAATAATTTGTCAGGTGGGCATTTGGAACCAGGATTAGAACCTGGTAGTCTGGCCCAAACCCAAGTTCTTAACCACTATACTATGCTCCTGACGTTCCACTTCCTACTTCTTAATCACGATCATTTAGGGGCATTTGGGGAAGAAGCACACAGCCTCCCAAATTTCTACAGCCCCATAATAGTATCTTAAGTCCATAATAAAAGGTCTTATTATATATTAGGTTAGTATAGGGAAGCATATAATACATTTTTGATGCTTACTTAGAAATTTCCAATTTTAAAAGGATCAGAAATAAAACTTGTCATTTGGAGAGGCAAACCTCCAGTTATTTCTCGGGTGACATCAAAATAAGGTAACATATAAATGCTTTTTTTGCTACAAATTTTAACTTGCAGAGCAGTGATTTCAAACTTTAGTCTTAGGCCGCTGAAAATCACCTGGAGCCCCTGCGAAAACACAGATTGCCATCTGCCAAATCTGCCCTTTCCACCCCCAGGTTTGGATTCAGCAGATTCAGCATAGAGAACAACAACTTGCATTTCTAACAAGCTGTCAGATGATGGTGACACTGCTGATTTGTGGAACACTATACAGCACTGATGTAAAGCCTTTCTTTTCTACCTCCGATAAATTCATACATAATATTGTGACATAAGAAAACACCATTTTAAGTCTAGAAAACATAAAACTGGAGGTTACAAGGTCTGACATTAAAAAGAAGAAAACCTGGTATTATAATTCTTTCTACCGGACTCCGTCAAAAAGCCAGCAATGCCTTCATTATGGAAGAACAGAAAATGGCAGACTTTCCAATTTTACCTAAAAGTTCATCTGAGTTCTTACACTTAACTTGGGCATAGAAATTTTACTCTTTAGTGAGTGATGTTAGTAATATGGTTATACATTTTTTAGTTTTACTTGAAATAAAGTAGCAAATGCTAAAGATAACCTGATCTGTAACATGAAGGGTTAGAATTTGGTAACTTTAAAGATTTTCACTTCTTTGAAATTCTACGATCCTATTAATTGAATATATAAAAAATAAAATTAAAAAACACACCTAAGGAAAACATGCCTCCCAAATGTTGAGAATAGATGAATAAGAAAAGTTTGAAGAGCATGTGAAAAACATGCGAACATTGCAACTTTTTAGAGATTTCCTACCTGGCCTCCAAGTAGCGTCCAGTAATAAGCAGCAGACCTCTAAGGGCAATAAAAGTATCCCTTCCCCAGCAGCGGAAAATACCAGAAGAAAAGTGAGGTAAGCCTAACAGAAAACACAACAAAGTAATACATTAACCTTAATATACACAAACCTATGAACTCCATTACTATAGATGAGTTGCTCTAAACTTGGGGGTCAAGGATGAGCTAAAAAGAGTCTTTAAACCCTCTTAAGGTATCTGCAGAATGTATGGCTATACTTAATGTCAACTTTTGTGTGATGAGGTTCCATAATCATATCTGATTCTTAAAGGAATCTGTCACCCAAAATAGATTAAGAATCAGTGCTAGAGAGCGATGCTTATCTGAATTGGTTCAAATGTGTGAGTCTTTAAACACAGATAAACTTTCTTTTAGTAAATTAAAGTTAAAGATTAAAATCAGAGGTCAAATAATTAACACATCAAGAAACTCTTAATATAATAGTAATGATATATTTTAAAAGGTTCTATGTGTAATTCGAAGGCAACAAATTAATCTAAATATGAGATGATTACCTTAATGATACAAAATTAAATGTTTATTAATCTATCACTATAGAGTTACTTTATTACCAAATTTCCCATTGACTTAAAATGACTTAGAAGTGTATAGTTTGTTAGCCAGAGACAATTTTTACAGATGAAAACAAGGATTTCAGATGCCAAATAACCTGAACATTCTAGGTAACTGCAGCTTTTATGCATGAAGTAAAACAGAGTGACTGATGGATAAAATCTAAAATTTTACTTTTAGATTGAGTTTGGTTTCTTACAAAACATGAAAAGAATATAATTGTTATCTGTACTAAAAACAATAATCAGTAGGAAAGTAAAGGAAATTAGCATTTCACTCAAGAAAACCAACTATGCTGAAGTAAATGTAATAAATATTTTAGGAAGGGAAAACTGAGGTCATAAAATGTTCACAGCATTCATTCGTAACTATTTTCTAAACACTTAACACTATTTGACAATATCTTGTTTGTTTTCTGGTTTGTTGAATGAATGTCTCTCCCCAATAGAAAATAAGATCCATGATAACAGAAATCTCATTTGCATTGTTTACCAAAGTATATCACTGAAAATTGTAACTGGTACATATCACTATAAAAATTTACTGAATGAATGAAATAAAAGATTAATTATAAAAGGTAAATTGAGAGGTGAAAGAATTTGACTAAGATAAACAAAAATTGGCAATACTTCACAAAACTTTAAGTTTCTGTTTACTGGGTCTTCACCTTGTATGTTCTTCTGTTAAGAAAACATCAGAACTAAAGGTAACATCAAACGTTTTTTTCTATATTGTCTTTCAAACAGTGGTACAAAATTTCCCTAAACACTTTGGGTATTGTTTATACATGGTTCACATATACAGTTTATATACTGGGTTGGCCAAAAAGTTTGTTTGGTTTTTTCCGTAAGATGGCTCTAGTAGCGCTTAGTTGTCTTTAACTTCATTCAACATAATTTTGTTATACTGTATTGTGACAGCTGTCATATCTGTCGTGCATTAAAAAAAAAAACTTATCAAAATTGGTGAATTTTTGTGTAGCCATTTTAATACTGAAGATGGAAGAAAAAAAGCAACATTTTTGGCATATTATGTTTTATTATTTCAAGAAAGGTAAAAATGCAACTGAAATGCACAAAAAGATTTGTGCAGTGTATGGAAAGGTGCTGTGACTGATTGAACTTGTCAAAAGTGGTTTGCAAAGTTTTCTTTTGGAGATTTCTCGCTGGACGATGCTCCATGATCAGGTAGACCAGTTGAAGTTGACAGTGATCAAATTGAGACATTAATTGAGAACAATCAACATTATACCACATGGGAGATAGCCGACATACTCAAAATATCCAAATCAAGCATTGAAAATTATTTGCACTAGCTTGGTTATGTTAATCACTTTGATCTTGGGTTCCACATAAGTTAAGTGAGGAAAACCTTCTTTTTTTTTTTTTTTTTGTGGTAAGCGGGCCTCTCACTGTTGCGGCCTCTCCCGTTGCGGAGCACAGGCTCCGGACGCGCAGGCTCAGCGGCCATGGCTCACGGGCGTAGCCGCTCCGCGGCACGTGGGATCTTCCCGGACCGGGGCACGAACCCGTGTCCCCTGCATCGGCAGGCAGACTCTCAACCACTGCACCACCAGGGAAGCCCAAGGAGGAAAACCTTCTTGACCGTATTTCCACATGAGATTCTCTACTGCAACGTAACGAAAACATTCCATTTTTAAAACAAATTGTGATGGGTGATGAAAAGTGGATACTGTACAACAATGTGGAATGGAAGAGATTGTGGGGCAAGCAAAATGAACCACCACCAACCACACCAAAGGCCGGTCTTCATCCAAAGAAGGTGATGTGTGTATATGGTGGGATTGGAAGGGAGTCCTCTATTATGAGCTCCTTCCGGAGAACTAAATGATTAATTCCAACAAGTACTGCTCCCAATTAGACCAACTGAAAGCAGTACTCGACGAAAAGCATCTGGGATTAGTCGACAGAAAACTCATCATCTTCCATCAGGATAACTCAAGACCACATGTTTCTTTGATGAGCAGGCAAAAACTGGTACAGCTTGGCTGGGAAGTTCTGATTCATCCGCTGTATTCACCAGACATTGAGCCTTTGGATTTCCATTCATTTCGGTCTTTACAAAATTCTCTTAATGGAAAAAAAAAATTTCAATTCCCTGGAAGACTGTAAAAGGCACCTGGAACAGTTCTTTGCTCAAAAAGATAAAAAGTTTGGGGAAGGTAATGGAACAAAACGGTGCATACGATGTTCAATAGACTTCTTGGTGAAAATTAAAAACGTGTCTTTTATTTTTACTTTAAAAATCGAAGGAACCTGTTGGCCAACCCAATATATGGTTGATGATGTAATTCTGATGATGATGATGACAGCAGCTATCACATATATATATAGTACTCTGTGCGGCACAGACTTCCTGGTACTTTAATCCACTTAATACCTTGCATAAAATGTAAGTACAGATAGATCCAAGGGTGAGTTTGAGTTGGTATGCCCCAAAATACAGGCAGTTAGTCTTTGTTAAAAAGTCAAAACTAAAATCTCTAGCACTGATGTGTGGAAATGTTTGTATTAACTTTTTGACCTCTCAGAGTATATGACTTAAGATCACACATCTTCTGAATGATTTCTACCTTGTCAATTATTATAAAAGCTTATAATTATATACATATATTGCACCACTGTCACCAAAGGAAGGTATTCCTGGCCTTTGTATTCATTTAAAAATGAAACGAAGAAATCTATCTGCAAATCTGAGAACAGTCCTATATATTGTTAGTATGGAGTATATAAAACTCTCCTTTAGCATGTTAGAAAGAAATCCCAGAACTTCTATTTATATTTATGAACTTACCTTTTTAGTTTCTCTTTTTGTTTTACATTGTACCTGATATGTAAACATACCAAGTATCATAGCTTATATCAGTATATCATTTATGATATCAATATATCAGTATATTTATTTTGGGAGTGCTTAACAACAGCAGTGAATAATCAAAAATGTTGAGATCACTATTCTATGTAATAGGCTTCTAAACAATAAGCTTTAAAATCAAATTCTGCCTATCAACTTTTTTTCACAATGGCCCTGTTCAGTTTTATGACCATCTGCATGGATTCACAGGGGAAAGTACCAGAAGGAGATCAAATAGTTGAGTGAAAATCTAAAACACAATTACATAATTAAAACATTCAGAAGGTTCATATGATCATTCCAAATGAAAAGTTAACTTCTTTTTTATTTGTTGGGTCCACTAGGTCTTTTTTCTTGGTCTGAGCAAATGCAAATTTAAGGGTAAACAGAGGAATTCACACGGACAACACTGTTACTTTCATCCTGCAGTTAGTATTTTTCAGTTTTGTTTGGAAAGTTCTAAACTTCAGTGGACTCAAATATTAAATACTTCTTAGAAATAGCTTGAAATTTATTAAGAAGAAACCAAAAGCCTATTTTGCTTAGATTTCAACTTGTTACTTGATTCGGGTTTTAAATCTACTTTCAGGAAAAATACCAATAGAGCTGAAAGCATTTGATTGCAATTAGACACATAATAAAAATTATTTAACATTTGTTTCGTGTTTTGTAACTTGGTTGGGTTAATTTTACAAGGTTGGGTTAATTTTTAATGTTGGGAAACAAGTATAGTGTAATGGAAAAAGGGTAGTAAAACAAATTTGATTAAAAAATGCAAAATGTCATAAGTTGGAAAAATAAACATGAAAAAAAGGATTAACTGGTCACAATAAAAAATGCACATAAATAAATGTCTGGTGCACAGTGGTAATTAAATAGTTAGAACGGTCATTATTTTTACAAGTGAATACCTATGAAATTTTACTAAGCAGTAACATGAAATCTTGAATAACATCATGAGTTTTTTTAATAATAATTTCTTCATAGTGTCCTCTCAAATCCTGACTTACACATTTAACCTTGTACATAATTTCTTACCTGCAGCTAGAGACACACAACACTGCTCCTTCTCTCTTGTGATGTCATTCAGCCTGCATGGTACATCCATAAGGGAAGGTGAAAGAAGTGGCAGAGAAGGGCATTTTCCTACTCCACACATTTGGACTGAACCCAGGGAAAGGTGTTTCACAAAGGTAGAACCATTCTGAACAAAGCTGCAACAATGTTATAGAGTTCAAAATATTATGTGTGGAAATACAAAATTTTTTATTATTCATTTATTTATTCAAAAAATTTTATTAGGGTAAGAACAACTAAGTTGAGACCTACCTGTGTAAAACAGATTTTTAAGAGTACAACACAATATTGTTATTTATAGCCACAATGTTGTACATCAGATCTCAAAACTTACTCATCTTGCATACCTGAAATTTTATACCCATTGATTCAAAAATTTTTGGCAATATTATTTTACTTGGTTTCTTCCCTTCAAAAAGTCTCTCTACACAAATGTGTAACAATGCTAATATCAGTAGAACAAAATTTTCAATTTGGATAAGGTTTCAGAACTGCTTTCATTTCACCCAGTATTCTGTCTAGCTGGCTTTAAAAGGCCTGTTGTAAAACAAATGGTAGGGCTGAAGTTTTGTTCCTTCTGAGATCATGCCCAAATCGATTTGGCAGCTCTTCACTGGTACATTCCGACCTGTGGTTTCATTTTAGGGAAATTCACCAATAAAGGCAAATTTCCTTTATCATAATAGAAGAATATTTTTTCTGTTAATTCATGAAAAATTAGAAAAAAGAATGCTGTGTGTAGATTTACGAAATTGTATCCATTAACTTAACAAGTCAAGGAATAAACGGAAACAGATAACATAAAACAATTAAAATTTCCCATCAACACGTTTTTTAGTTTTATAGAACAGATTTTAATAACTGTTTGTTTTTGTGTGTTCCAGATTAAAGGATGTTAATAAATTTACTACCCACTTATCAACTTTTTCAGCTCTATGTGTGTATGACAATTCCTCATGTTTTGGTCTTTTAAGAGTGTTTAAACTGACTGTATGTGGCTTCTATACAAACATGCTTATCTACTCAAGCTTTGCTGGATATACCTTGACATCTGCTTCCATGCTATATCCAGGAGAGTGGTATATGCACCAATTAATATAGCATCAAAGTAACAAGGGATAAGGTAACGTGGGATCTGCTTCAGGTAGAAGAACATAGCCTGCAACCATTTACCAACCTGTTATAAAATAATTTTAAGAGTTAATTTGATGTGCTTATAGGCTAGGTGTATTTTAAAAGCTAAATCCAAACATGCAATTCTACTATCTAGCAATCTATTAACCAGATTTTCACTTATTAGAACTGAAAGATGATGAAGAAGGGAGGAAAATGTTTCAGTTTAGAAAATAATGTTTCAGGTTAGAAAACAATATAAATATTATATGTAGTATGTTAATATACTTCTTATTGTGCCCTTGTTTTTCTGGACTAGAATATAGCTTTACTTACTTCAGCAATGGTTCCTGACCGTGAAATAAGCCGGTTACTGACATAGTCAATCATCCAGTCTCCAGATCTCAAATTATCACAAAAGGGATGCCCCAAGTCATTCTTTGGTCTTATTTCTGCCAATATGGACATTAATCCTGAAAATTCAGAGAAATATCATGACAATTTAATCACTGGCAAAGGTAGTTTGTTCTCATAGCCTGGGCTGCTGCTAGTCTCTAGAGATTTGGGGTGAACACATATACAGGTAGACAGAAGGACTGCACAGTCCTTAGTGGCACTTCCCAGGGCTGGAGATAAGTGTGGCAACACTGACTTGAACCAAGATACAAAGGCATACTGAAGGGGACTGCTGTCACAGGAGCTATGCGGAGTTTTCCTAGATTCCTATTTTCTGGGGCTGGTCCTGCTCTTTTGAATTTTAATATTACAATATTCAAAGGCAATTGGCATAGCTTCCCTGCTCTAAGGATCTGGGGGAAGAAAACTGATAAGTCTATATCCTTTCACAGTTGAAAAGTGGTGGATTCCTTAATATTCAGGCAAGATTTAAGAAAATCATAGAACTGGTTTCAGAGACAGCAAGAGCACCTATGGTGGTAATAACTAAAGTCTGTTTTGGAGAGGCTCTTTGAAATATAACAGGAGGTACTTGGAACTAAATGAAGTATCAAAATGAGGTATACAGGCATATCCTCAAGTACTACTCAGATAGAAGTATTAGAATTCCTATGCATATATAGCACATTCTATTATTTCAATGACAGAGCAAGAGTACAACTTTCATTATTTAATAAGGTAGTAATTTCCACCTTAAAAAATTATATTGGCTTCATTGACTTCATTTCAAATAAATTTATTTAGTTAGAATTTAATTAATTTTACTGTGTATATAGCATGTTTTGAGAAATTAAAAAATAAATATATAAATTTAAGATATTCTTTCCTTCAGGAAGCTTATAATCTTCTTTAGGAAACAAAGCTTAAAACATAAAAAAATCTAGAAAACAAGACAGTATAAAATAATGGTCTATATACACCCTAGCATATTCAGGGAAGGTAAATATTGCTCAGTAAGTGTTAGCTCCACTTACTGAATAATGGAATGACATGACAGAGCAGTGTTTTAGAAGAGAGGTCTGATGATACCCAATGGGATGGTATGATTTGTGGAAAAGGTATCAAGAGGTTGGAAAACTGGTTAGTTGGTTTTGTAGACAGGACTTAGTCCTAGACAGGATGATAACCGTGGAAATAAAAAGGAAATAGTATACCAAAAGAGAATACAGAAAAAAATCCAGAAGTCATGATTATTGATGTGGGGTGAACACATATACAATAATTTTGATTAATTATTGATCAAATGTTGAGGATAAAAGGGGCAGGTCCAAAAGTGGATTCCTGGATTCCAACATGACTGAATATGTATTGTTACAAGAAGTAGGGAAGGGGGATTTTGGTTAGAGGAGAGAAAAGTCAGTGAAATGGTTAAGTGTGATTTAATCTGAGGTTGCTATTAACAGCCTGCTGGAAATATCAGGTGGCTGCTGGAAATACTAAATTGCCAGAGGGTAAAGGGATTGGTATAGAGTAAAAAATAAATCAGGTAAGGGCAATTATACTTAGAAAGAATGAGAAAAATCATTTCATGAGAAGGTAAAGAGAAATTAGTAAAAAACCGGACTTAACTTTAAGAAACATAAAGGCCAGAAGAGAAGTTCACATAAGTATGGTCTTCTCAGGCAAACAGAAGGAGTTTAACAGCTCAGAGTGAAAATGGTAGGTATCTGCTTAAGAGTGGTAAGATATATATTTCTTTATTACTCACAGCATAAAACATTTTTTGTTGAAAATGAGAATATTTTAGAAAAAAACAAAATGTCATAAGCACAAAAAGTCTTACAAATTTTTATTGAGAGCTTCTTATGTGCTTGATTTTGTAGAAGGTATGAAAGCTAAAAACCAAGAATCCCCCAAAAGGCAAACATTGTTCTTTCTCAAGGTACAGTCTACATAGTGGAGTTTTAAAGCTAATTATCACTGAATACTTACCATGAACTATAAGCATTGTCTAAGTACTTTACATGTATTAATTCATTTAATTCTAACAGTAACCCCTTGTGGTAGATTCTGTTTTTTTTTTTTTTTGCTGTACGCGGGCCTCTCACTGATGTGGCCTCTCCCGCTGCAGAGCACAAGCTCTGGACGCGGAGGCTCAGTGGCCATGGCCCACGGGTCCAGCCTCTCCGCGGCATGTGGGATCCTCCCAGACCAGGGCACGAACCCGCGTCCCCTGCATCGGCAGGCAGATTCCCAACCACTGCGCCACCAGGGAAGCCCAGATTCTGTTTTTATCTTCATTTTACAGATGAGAAAACTGAGCCACAGAGAGTTTACCATATAGTTATACAGCTAGTCAGTGCAACCCACAAAGTGTGGTTCTAAAGCCTATTTCTTGACCACCATAATAAAGATTCATACAAAAATTATATTTATTATTAAAATAAGGCAGTAAATTCCAAGGGCTAATAAGAGACATAATAGATAAATGCAATGGGTGTCTGGAGGACAAAGAAATTACTGTGAAAGCAATAGTTAAGGAAAGATTTGTGGAAGATGTTAAGAAGTGAATTGGCCCTTAAAGATGGGTTAGATGGACAGAGAAATAAGGAGTTGAAAAGGAGGTTTGATAAGTGGGAAACTATATGAACCAGGAACACATGTGTGAGAAACCAAATTTCCTAGATAAAAATCTAAGAAAATATTACCAGCCAAATGTATTAAACTGATAGTTAAATATTTAGTTCCTGTATCCCACTTTACAACTACTCTAACTGCATAATATTTAACTGAAAGTTCTCTTTGTAGGTTAAAACAAATATGCAACAAAAAAATATTTCCAATTAGACAAAAAAGGAAGATGAATATATTTACAACCTAGTCCCATTTGGAGCCCAAATGAATGAACTCATTTAACCCTCATAAAAGTCTATGAATCAGACAATATTATTCACATTTTATGGAGGCAGAAGTTGGGGCACAGAGAATTTAAGTTACTTGCCAGAGGTCAATGAGTAGGTGGCAGAGCCATAATTTCAACTGCCAAAGCAGTTGAACTCTGAGCCCATACTCTTATTCCTATAAGGAAGACACCATATGACCCTTAAATACAAAAACAAAAACAAAAAACCCCGAAAAGTTTCACTATCCTTATACTTGCTTACCTTGAAGACCTGCATATTTAAGAGATGACCAGTTTGGTATGTTATAACACCCTCCACCATCTTCTTGTTCTTCTGATTCACATCGGTAAAGTACCTGATTTAGCTCAGCCAAAGTTAATTTAGAGGCAATACTAAAAGTTGGAAAATAAAGAAAACTGGTTAAACATACTGAAATTTCACTTGCTCTCAATAAAAATAAAGAAAATATGAATCATAACAAAAAATGTTTTAGCAATGTATGTTTTAGGAACTCAGCATTATACTATACATTGTAAACAATATACATTTATAAATAATAATTAGAGGATAAACATGCTAAAAACTCAATTAGAAGTAACATTTCTCCCAAGCCAAAGAAATAATCAAGTGCTAAATTTTATTAATTAGAAGTATACTGGAAAAATCTTTTGGTTGCTATATCCTTTATCTTATAAATTTGTTTTTAATCTTTCTAGTTCAGACTTAGTTTTTCCTCTTCTTTATATTCTCCTATGTGGGGCAATAAGAACTTTTTATGCTAATTATCTTAAACTCAAAATAATTATCAAAGGACCAATAAAAGGATAATCAAAAGTCACAGTTAACGACCTTAGAAATCATGTGTTACTCTACTGCTACATTCCTCTCCTCTTCTCCTTTCAGCTCCTAAGGTTGCATTACCCTTCAGCTTGGTTGTTTAAGAAACCAGATTTTCTTAGATAAAGATGTTTCTTGATAATGAGCAGAAGGAAGTGTTTAACTATCATCGCCTCGGTTTCGCTTTGTCCAGTTAGCAGTGAGATTGTGTAAATGACTACACCTGAATGCAGCTGAAACTCTACTTTCTTTTCTTGCACTTCTAACTACTCAGTTATATAATTTCATTTTATATAACTGAATACATATCCTCTGAGCTTAGAAAACTGTCAGCTGTGCTTTGTTCCCTCGGTCTTTGTTAGCCTCCCTCCTCCCAGCTGGGACTAACCGTTCCTTGGCAATTTGTGAAACAAGAGTGAGTCAAATCTATCAGTAGCCTCAGTACCAAGTCCATTCTAGTGCAGTATTTTTCAAGATGTAGTCAGTGAACTCCTTGCATAAGAATCACCTGCAAAGCATATTAAAGTGTAGATTTCTTGATCTTGTCCCAAAATAATCTAAGTAGCTCTGATGAGGAATGTGCATTTTATAAACCTTCCATAGAAACACAAAACTGCTTCATCACAGATTTTTCTTTAGAATGTAACTACTAAGTATGGTTTGAATTAAGAGTTAATACCCTTATTAATAAAAGCTCTTAAAAAACAACAAAAACAATTGAACGGAACAGAAAAATGAGCTAATATGTAAAATGACATATCACCAAATAAATACAAATGGCTGATGAACAAAAAAATTAGCTTAAAATTTAAAATAAATTGAGATATCATTTTAAAGTATTTTATGTTTACCAATTTGACTAATAGCTAACACTTACTGATCACTCACTCTGTGTCAAACACTATTCTGTGAGTCACTATAATTATATCTTAGGTAACTTGCCCAAGGTCTTACGTCTTACAGCTAAGAGTCTGAAATTAGACTCAAACCCTAGCAGTCTAGTCGCATCCTCTATGCTGTTAAACATTACAATAATATATACTCAGTATTAGTAAGGATGTGCGATACTAGACTCTTTTACATAGAGCTGAAAATATTAATTAATATAATCTTTCTGGAGCAGATTTGGCAGTATTAAAAGCCTCATATATACAGACAGTCTAACTCCGAAATTCCAACCCTGGAAATTATCCTAGTACTCATGATATCAAACATATATTGAGTATTCGTTATGTGCCATGAATTGTGTTAAGTGCTTTATATGCATTATCCTATTTAATCCTTACAAAATTGAAGAGGTAGGAACTATTATAAGCCCCATTTTCCAGATGAGGAAACTGAGATGAAGAAAGTCTAAATAATTTGTTCAAGATCATACTGACAGTGGTGAAGCTGGAGTTAAACCCAGCCTTAAATTTCAAAACCCATACTCTTTAGTACTATATGGTACCACCTAGCAAGGGCTAATCTGATTAGTAAAGGAATAACAAAGGATTTATGCAAAGATGAATGTACAAAGACATACATAATAGGGAATAATTGGGAGCAATTCAGCTGTCCAAAAAATGTAGACTGATGAAATAAATTATGGTATAGCCATATATTAGAATAATGCATTGACATTAAATAAATGAAGTGGTAAGAAGTATGAAGTATGCAACTTAGTCTCAAATAGTTCAGAAAACCTGTGTGTATATGTGTACAGAGACGTGTATATAGATAGATAGATATGTATAGCATATATATGTATACATGTTTATCTATCTATCTATCTGGGAGTGTATGAGTGAGAGCACATGCTTGCATACACAGGCACAAGCCACAGGACAAAATGTTAACACTAAGTGATGAAAATACTCCTGGTCCTTAGACCATCCTTTAAGCAACAAGGATATACAGGACTCTTAAAACTGCTTAAATCAGGCTTGCGGTAACTTATCAGTTATTAAAGTGCAAATCTCCATAAAATAAGGCATACTTACGAAGCAAAAGGAATTTTTAATATAGGATCTGTGTTGTCAACAGCAAGACTCCCAGATTTAAAATGAGGACTGAACTGTGTCAGATGATTTCGAAGAATTCCAACAGCAGCTTGTGCATGTGGATCAAGACTAACTCTGAAAACATTAATTAAAATATGGTTAATTTTTAGGAGTAATTTATTCAAAATTAACAGGATATGTAAAACACTTTAAATATAAGTAAAGTTAACAGTTTGAACTCTAATTAACATACCTGAATATAATAACACTTCCAGGAGACAAATTTTCAAACTCTATTTCTTGAATATATTCATTGGGTCCTTTTGTGGTAATTCCAGCTTGTTTAACAATTTTACTTTCATTAAGCTTGAAAAAAATTATATAAAACTGTTCAATAAATAACTCTAATGTCCTTAAAATGTTAAACACAGTAGTGGGATGAGAGTCCCAAATACCTGAATATGTTCTCTAATTTCTACTGTGATATTTGGCATTCCATTGATTGAATTAGCATCCTTCCTATAAGGTTCCGTATTTCTCTCAACAGTTCTAGCTTCAAGAACTACTTCTTCAATTTTGCCTAGGAATATATAAAAACTTTAGCAAAATTTCATATTAAACCAT
The DNA here is from genome assembly GCF_039906515.1 of Pseudorca crassidens. Classification (NCBI taxonomy): domain Eukaryota; kingdom Metazoa; phylum Chordata; class Mammalia; order Artiodactyla; family Delphinidae; genus Pseudorca; species Pseudorca crassidens. The sequence goes on along the minus strand of NC_090297.1, from coordinate 87,717,551 downwards.
CTGAAATTAAGAATTGGTAAAGAGGTTTTAAATCACTTAACTTAAAGTTGAATATGAAATATCAGTTAATTAGAAAAAAAAAACAGTCTGAAAGTAGATAATTCTACCCAAGATGCAGCTTTTACACAATGCTTTAAAAAAAAATCACAACTTAATTAACAAAGCTTTATTCGAAAAGAGATCTCATCAAGTAATTATGGCTTAGCTCTGGGGAACAATATACAACCTTCCTAATATTGAGTGGAGAGAAAGTAGATCACTTGAAAGGCTTACATTTAAAAAATGGAATATTTCAAAGACAGAAAAAATAGGGAAAAATTTAAAACACCCAGATCTCTTTACCTCACTTAAGAAAACATTCCAAATCCAACTGATGTCCCTGTGTACCCTTTCTCCCCCTTCAGAGGCAACCACTACCTGAAGGTTGGAGTTCATTGATCCTGTGCATTTTTGCTACATATGTATGTTTCCCTAAGCAAATATATACTATTCTCCATATGTCCAAGTTTATTTAAGTGATTCAAGTTATATATACATTTCTGCAACTTCCTTTCTATTGGACAACACTGTATTTTTTAGGTTTGTTCAGCTAATATAAATTAGCTCTACCTCATTTATTTCAAATGCCAAATAGTATTCCACTGTATGAATATACCAAAATGCATTCATTTTATTAACATTGTTATTGTTTTTCTCTACTATAAATAATGTTACAATAAATATTTCTGTGCATATTTCCTAATGGAAATGCAGAAGAGTTTCTCAGATATATACCTGGGAATAGAATTGCTGGACCAAAGGATATATAAAACTGCAACATTATTATTTAAATTATTTAAATAATTTGAACCATTAATCTGACAATGAAAGACTTTTTGATCCAGAAATCTACTTCTGGAAATATATACTAAGAAAATTGTTCAAAAGAAAAAGAATTATTCCTAGTGTATATTCAAATCTTAAAGAACACTGCTAAACATACCCCAAAATATTAAAAATGGAATACTAACATAATAAAATATGAAATATTTAACATAATGAAAATCACAATTTTGTGGACTGATAAAGTGGAAAATGTTTTAAGGATGATCACTGACAAAAAAAAAAAAAAACCCCTGAGAAACTACTGTATACACTGAGTGCAGCCATGTAAAACTATGTATGTATATTAGCAACAACCAAATAAGATTACTGAATATAAACATGTGACTAGTCAAAAAAAGTAATAAACATTTGACTCTGAAACTATTCAAGTTGATAATTTCTAAAAATGGGAGTTATGAATATTTAGCAACTAGCAACCAATATAGAATATGATGATTTTTATGAGAATCTTCATTCACTCAATTAATCAACAGACTTGGACAGCTGCTGTATGCACAGGAGCATGTTATGCCATAATATATTATATATAATAATAAGGAAGGAAATGAAATACACATGTCTAGAAAAAAATCAAGCAATACTAAGGATATATCTCAAGGATGTATTTTATAACTAAGTGTCAGAGTGATATAGAGAGAATATAATTACTTTATGTTCAGAGGAGAGAGAGTTCACTGAATACTTAGAGAAAGATTCTCAAAGGAGGTGAAACTTTAGTCCTTGAAAGATGTAAAGAATTCATAAATAAGTGTAAGTAAGACTACTTGGGGAACAGTGAAAATATCTATTTGGTTGAAATAGTGGAGTGACACAGGGCCAGGAAGGTAGGTGAGGATGGATTATAAAGAGCCTTAAATATTAAACTATTTTCCATTTTGGTTTATATATGTAAATGTGTGTATACACATACATAAAAACACTTGGACACACATATGAATATATGTATATACATATATACAAACACATGAACATACATATATATTTTCCTGGGTATAGAAGAAATACATGTTCATTTTATACAAATTAGGAGATAAGGGAATGTATTAGGATGAAAACAAAATCACTTCACAACTCAAAAAATGTTAACATTTGAGAGTATTTTCAGGTTTTGTTCCATGTAGTAAAAATATAAGCTATCAAAAATTTCTAATGCTTTTTCTCAACTACATCTACACTTGCACTGTGTTACAATATATACGATATGTAACAATTTAATAATATTTATTATTATTATTATTAACAATTTAACAATATAATCACAATAACACTTTTTAGATCCCATTACCAGGGATGCACATTTGAGGCACTTCCTTCCTGTAAAATGAAGTCTTGGGATTCCTGAAAGCAGTTCTAGACACAGATACAACTGATTGATGGATACTAGGTGAGTGTCTTGTTACTGCCACTATGTCTTCATCAACTTGATCCACATACACCTGAGAAACAAAGAGAAAACACATTAGTGCTCAAATTGGGAAGACTCTAAAATTGAACCTTAAGAAAGAAACCTAGAAAATTTAGTTTCTTGCCTGAATAAAACCCTTGGCTCCAAGCTCTTGGTGAAGTTTATTGATGGCACACCTGGCTGCAATGATGCCACTTTGGAAATTAACTTCACCGAAATTGGATGGTGATGCTGCAGGATTCCACTTAGTGTAAAACCGTTCTTCAGAAACTACTGAAATCTGAACAAAATTACAACTTAGCCATGTGTACGTTTTAATTACAATGAGAACTTTTGGTAAAAATGATCAAAGTTTTCTGCCTTGTAGATTTTAAAAAACAACACAAACAAACCTGATGAGGCACTAATTCGTCATAGCCCTTAGTACTTCCACTAGCACAACATGCCATAGAAACAATCGTGGAACTTGGGAGAGCATCATATGCTGACCTATGCTAGAAAACAATAAAAAAACAAACAAACAAACAAAAACCCAAAAGTTTATTTTCTTTCAAATGCAAAGTGCCATCCTATAGCATAATGAAGTAAAAGAATAAGTGCATAAATACATTTGATAAGATAACAAATAACAAAACGCTCAAAAACCTTTGTATCACAATCACTAAGGCACTATTTTGAAGTTTTGTGGATATTACTACCACTAAATAGCAGGGAACTAAATATCAAAACATTCAGCAAAATCAGTAAATACAAGAAACACGTTAGATACTTACCACAATAGGACACTTATTATCATGGGTAACATCCATAAACAGGGCATGTGCAATAGCTGGCATTAAAGGCCTCAAACAGGGCTGAACGAAGGATCCAACAGGTTCTCCTCCATATCGGTAAACTAATCTGCCCTCTTCATGACTGTCATACGCACTCATTGCCTCTGCAAGGCATTACAGAATATTTTAACAATCTTCATTATCAATGTCCAAGAAGAGATTAGATTTCGTATCATGACTGATTTTCAAAAAAAGACCACATAAATATTATAAAAAATAAAACAGCTTTAAACATTTAAACAAATGTCCATTAGTTTAAATGACAAAAAAGTCTTCTCTGTAACTTAACCAGAGAAATGGTTCATGCAGGTCAAAGGGAATATATGTTGTTTATTAGGATGTTGGTTATATAAAATCTATGAAGAAAAATCTAAAGATTATATCACATAGGCAGGTAGGAGATGAAAAACAGATTTGTATATTTTCAACAACCAAAAAAATGGTTTTGTTCATGAATCATCAGTTCATTCCACTGCTCTTTCAAGTTAAAATGAGATATTTTACCCCAAAGTGGAAATTTTTACTGATGAAAACAGACTAAGTTATACTAGGAAATTCTGAGTAGAATATTTAAAAGAACAGTAACTATGTTGAACATTATTAAATGCTGTATATAAAGCTATTAAATGCCTTTTAATCTACTTAAACAAAAACTAAAGCTTTAGATGGGAAAAACACTTTCAATAAGCCTACCTCTTATTAAGGAACTAATGCCCAGTCTAGTAACAAAGATATTGTCCAGGTCTTCACTTCCTGTGAACAGTTCAGCTACTACATATAAATTGGGTTGCAATTTCCTAGCAGCATCCAACATGTACTGCAAAAAGCACAGTTACAAATGTAACAGAAAGAGAAAAGCAAGATGGTGCAGGGGAAGGAGAGGAGGCAAGATTAGGCATGGATTTGACAAAGGAAAATATCATGTAGCAAGACAAAATGGAAATCCAAGATGAATTTCCAAATAAAGTAATTGTGCATACGTAAGAAAACATAAAACAGACCAATACACACAGGAAACAAGAGAATTTATAAAGACAATATAACAGTTAAAAAGGAAGATTAGATTTTGCAGATATAGGGACACAAGGGGGAGGAAAAAAGAAAGAAGAAAAATGTTAGTGTCACATTAAAAAATGTAAACCATAACACTGCAGTTCTGCTAGGATTTCCCCCCGTTTTATGTTTGTTTTTAATACCTCTAATCAGACCATTAATTTCCAGGCACTTGACTAAGCTATTCATGATAAATTCCCTACTGGTGAATCATTTAGCTATTGCAAAGATTAGGTCTGACCAGACTGAAGCCAGTTTTTCCTACAGATGATAATAAACTTTTTTTTTTTGGCCATGCTTTGCAGCTTGCAGTATCTTAGTTCCCTGACCAGGGACTGAACTGGGGCCATTGCAGTGAAAGCACTGAGTCCTAACTACTGGACCACCAGGGAATTCCCCAAAACTCTTTTTTTTTTTTTTTCCCCAAAACTCTTAATCAGAAATAAGATCAGTTCCAAAAAGTTTTTTTTTAACATAACATTTACACAAAGACTAATAAAATACTTGAAATTCTATCAAATAAGGTCCTAGAGGATTATGTAACTTAAAATTAAGCAAATTAAATTTTAATATTCTAACTTTTGCCATAATGTTATAACAATCTTAAAAGTGTATTTTTTTTGATGTTGCTATAAAGGCACACACAAAAAATCCTCTGCCATTTTTTGAAGCTAAAAAACGTCTACCACCTTAACTAATGTTCATTAAATTCTTCCAAATCAAATCAGTTTCTCCTCACAGGACTTGAAACATATACATCATAATACTGCTTTAAAAGTATAGAAATAGATGTTTTTCAGATAAGCACACATTTCCAAAGAACACTAACTTGTGACTAGAAAACTATCAAAGATCTTATAAACAGAATGAAAATTTGAAGTGTTTACAAAGCTGCAAAAGGTAAAAGATAATGCTGTAAGTGTTGGCATTGCTTAAGTTACTGTAAAAAACCCAAAGAGGAATAGAAAACTTTTATGTTTACATTTACATTTTTATAAACAATTAATAAAAATTGAATCAATGAGGCTAAAATAGTTTCAATATGCTGTAATGTTAGGGTTTAAATAATCATTATAATATGAAATAAGCTATTCAACTTCACAGTGGCTACTAATGTATTGAAAGCAACCTAAAAATAACAAGAATAAGACAAATTAATATTTATATATTAAAATATTAATAAGATTAATTCTGTTAAAATATTAATATTAAAATATGAATATTTTAATAATATATATACAGCAATATGGTTGTGTATTATCAGAGACAATATAATGTACTTCCCTAACTTAAAATAAAAATATTAACTCAAACATTTTATAGCCCAGTACTCCATAACAGCTGCATCAAAAAATTGTCAGAACTATGCAAATTATGCAAGTGTTAAATACTACCACCAAATCAATGTTGGTATCCAACTAGCAAAAGGAAACATATATTTGTATACTCTATTTAAGGAAAGCTAGGAGAGAATACTGAATTTCTTTTCTTAATGTAGATGAATTGTTTTTCTGTACCTCGGCTACATGAAGAGGTGTTGAGTGACAGTTATCAAGACGGACTCCCTGGAAATAAGTCGCAGTTATTTCAGTGTATTTTTTCATGTGTGCCCAGAGATAAGGACAGTCCTCTGGTTTTTTCCCATAGCGTAATTTAACACTGTCTCCCCAGCAAATAAGTTCTCTCCTTAGATAAACATCTGAACCTGTTAATAAAGGAGCTTGCTTTCAATGGTTTGAGAAACAAAATGAAAACATTTACTTCAAGGAAAAACTTGTTTTTAAAACACATTTACTATTTCTAACACAAACCATATATAGGTTTAAATTACATCTAAAATAGCATGGGATAAAATTTTTTAAAGTTAATAGTAATTTGGATCTCATATCTATTTTGCTAAAATTGTACCTTATTGTCTCTTCTAAAAATGTGTGCTTAATGGCAAAAATTTAAGTTACTTCTTGAAGAAAAACAATAGTAGTAGGCCTTTAAAGCTACAGTTCTACCAAAAACATTTAAAGCTCCATCTCCACCTTGCTACCAATTTTTGGCTATAGGTTACATTAAATCCACGGTGTAGAGCAGAATGTCTTTTTTCATTTAGAATGGTTAGAAAGGAGAGGGCAGAGATACTTAAATCCAAAGCTACACTCTTTTTTTTTAAAAAAAATGAGATTTCTGAATTAAATTTAATGTCATTAAAACAGGCTTCTAATTCTAAAATGTTAAAAAATAAATATATTGATAGGTCCCCTGCAAAATTCTTCCTGGCAATGAAATAGCTGTAGAAAAATAAGATGCTAGTATTAAGTGAGAGGGAATCTAAAAACAACTGGTTTCTAGTTTAACTGCCATTCAAATACCTTAAATACTCCTCTGGCTAATGAGTGAAAATATCTCTTATAGTAAATAGTTGTAATAATAGAGGTTTCAAATGTCTTTTAAAAACGCAATAAATTGTTGCCCAAATAAACACTTAGGCAGAACCACAATATAAAATAGATATATAAAAGCTATTCTGTTTGAGGAGATAAGGGGTAGAAAGGGAAAGGAGGGAAAAGAAGAAGGTGAATCCCATCCTGTCAATCCCTTCTCTTCTCTCTCAAACTGTATGCACCTCTGGCATCTGTAATGAAATAGTTTTAAAAACACTAGCATAGTGGGGGGAAAAATCAATAAACAATTTATATTTTGAGCTTGCCGTGAACTTTTATTTCCCTATCCATAGAGAAGTTAACAAAAATGATATACCTGGTTCAGCAAAGTTTCGAAGGGGATCATCTCCCATTACCCATCCATTATGTGCCATCAGAAAACAAGCTTTATTTGGGACATGAATCATAGATTCTTCTGTGGAGAGGGGCATTTCTTCAAAGGGGAAAGTAAAATATCTAGGGAGATACAATCAAGTATGAAATCCATACAGAGAAACTCCTTGGAGAGAATGTGAATTAGCACTATTAAAATTAAACTTCTTCCCTAGTGAATAGAATAGAAAAGATTAGTTTGACACCATTTATGGGAAATAAACTGCAATATAGGTAAAAAAATCGTCAGTAGACATTTTGAGTAAACCTAGTAGGATTTGAGAAATAGCATATCTGATTAACATTCTAAATAATAACTTTAAAAATCTCATAAAATTACTAAGAAAATCACTGAGGAATTGACATTATTTTGCAAAGGTTTTTACTACACTTCAGTTGCCTAATCTATGTTGTGTATTACTTAAAGTATAAGGAACTAAATGCTTGCTTAATTTGATTAACGTTGAATTTATTAGTAAGTATGCAGTCCTCCAGAAACATGAATGTAAATGATTATAAATTGGTTCATAATAATGATAGTTTCTCTAACTAAAGATGTGCCTAACAAAATTAATTAATATTAAGCTTAGTTACCAGATCAAAACTTCTATTTCAATTTAAGAAATGTACTGAGTCACACATTAAAGGAAACATTTAGGTTAATTTGAAGAGTTTAATACAATTTTCAATTTTTAACCTTTAATGAGAAGAAAACAAAAATGGAATACCTGGTAACCAAAGGATGTTTTCTAGTGACAGGTCCTAGTTTAGGACCATGGCCAGCCAGTCGTTCATAAAACACATTTCCCAAAAGGCAATTAACTGCCTAGAAAACATGAAATTATATTACATCAATGACAACAACAAGAAACAGTATTAACACTCAAAGAAAAACAGCAGTTCAAAAGAAGTAGGTAAAACCTGTTCCTGATGATAGTTCACGAGTTGATGCTTCTCTGAATTTAATTCCTCAATTCTCTTCTGGAACGAACTGCAGCATTCGTTAATTGCGGCTGGCCCATTACTTGAAACAGATAAAGCAATACAAACATTATTTAATGGTTTTACAAATTCTACATTTAAAAATTTTCTAATAATGGTCATAGAAACTTTAAATATATTCATCAGGATCTTAATTATGGCTGAAGAAGTTTTCCAACTGTATACATTTTTACATTTATGTATAGGAACATGGACCAGCACACAGACAAGAGGGGAAATGTCATGCGTTTGAAGTAGTAGAATTATGGTGAATTACTTTTTTTCATTTTATATTCAGGCTTTTAACAATAGCATGAAAATAATACTATCCATAAAGGTTTACAAGTAATAGTACTCTTTAATATGTAGTAAAATATAAAACATACTCATGTGGTATGAAAGTTGCTAGTGCAACGTTCATATCTACAGTACAGCCAAGTCGTCTGTATTCAGGATCCTGAATAATCTTAAGGTGTTGTTTTGGATCAGGCTTTGTTGTTTTCCTATTTCCTGAAAGAAAGAAAATATTATATCTTAAATGCAGCTATGCATAAGGAGATTATAACTGTTACTGATTTCAAATTTTTAGTTTATAGTTTTTTCTTGGAAAATAAAACATATGTTTATTTCATAAGCATCCTTCCTACCTCCCTGTCCATCCTCCTGCACACCATCTAACACACACACACACACACACACACACACACACACACGGAAGGAAAGACAGACAGAGAGAGAGAGAGAGAGAGAGAGAGAGACTGACTGAGGAAAAAAAAACCCAAAAACACTATAAAAGAAAAACACAGCAATTCCTACCAGTTCAACCTCAGTCCCATCTTTCTACCTCAGTTGGCATTCAGTTATTCTATATATTCTTTAGGGCATTAAGGATGTTGATGGTACAAATTTTCTTCACAGGTGCTACCAAATACATTAACATTAGGACTTTTTTTTCCTCAAAGATTGCTTTCTATTCTAAAAAGTAAGTCATATTAACAACCTAACTTTCTCTGAAAGAAGCACACAGGTTTGTTTTCATACTGTTTTCCTTTTCATCAACAAGCATATTCTTACATAATAATAAAAAATGAAAAAAGTAAATAAACCTTTTGTGGGGGGAATTTTCACTCTTCTTCTGGAACTTGTTCCTAATAAATCAGGTATTGGTACAGGATTGCCTCCACTGGGTTTGATTTTATATTAATTAATACCTGGCTTATTCTAAAAAGATTTTGCAATGGCTTATAAATGGCTTATAAAGGCCCAAACAAAGATAAAAATTAAATAGATTTTAATATGTATTTTCTGAGGTTAATCCAGATGAGTAACATACATGAAAAATTCCAGAAGTGTTTAAAAAAGAGAAAAAGCTACACAATCAGTGTACATTATAAAAGTCTTTAGTACTGGTAGACGAAAAGACAGATCACTGGAATAGCACAGCTAACAGGTCCATGTGTATTTAGTGTATGATTATACATTATGAAGTATCATGGTGGTACCCCAAATCAGTATAAAAGGATGGATTATCAACTCAATATCATTTTTAAAAATAAGAATAAAGTTAAATATCTTCTTTATATAAATTCCAGGTATACTAAATATTTAAAAGTAAAATATAAATAAGATTATCAGAAGAAAACATAGATTGCTGTTTGAAGGTCTAGGCACAATGTGAAATCAGAAGCCATAAAAGAAAAGATTAACAAATTTGGTTACACTGGGGGAAAAACTACCATAAACAAGAGTTAAAAGATCAACAGCATACTAGGAGGATATATTTGAGGCCACTATAATAAGGAATCACAAAGAATAATAAGTCAATATGAAAAAGACAAACAACCCAGTAGAAAAATAGGGAAAGAACATTAATAGGGAATTAATGGAAGAACTATAAATGGCTAATTAACATGTGAAAAGATATTTCACTAATAGGCAAATGTAAATTAAAATAATGAATATTTTCCCTTATTGACAAAGATTATAAAGATTAATGGTATCTAACATTGGCGATGGTATAGTTAGTGATAATGTAAACTGGTACAACTTGTGTTGAAAAGCAATTTGACAATATCTATCATAAATTTATCATGAAATCTGTATACCCTTTGACCCATGAATTCTATGTCTAACAATTTGTCCTACAGATTTACTCACATAGCAAGTAAAGATAACATGTACAAGGATATATTTTCTATAGTACTGCTTATAAGAATATAAATTCTCCTAGGGCAAGGGCTTGCTACTATGTTCACCATTGAATCCCCACGCCTGGAAGAGCGCCTTTCACATAACAGTTGATTCAATAAATACGTATTGAATGAATGAGAAATGAACTGCAAATAGTCTATCTAAAAGGCTAAAGAAATTCAAGTACTTTAAAACAGTGTATTCTGTCTAGAGGTTAAAAGAAATAATTAGCTGTAATAAGATCATGCTGTCAACTAAAATAACAAGTTGTTAAACAATCCATATGCTATAGTTTTATTTGTGTGTGTATAAAATAGATATAAATATAAAACTTACAAATATAATGTATAGATATATAATTAGATAAAATTGGAATTTCTTTCAAAAAGAGTCTGAAAAGAAACACAAGAAACTATTAATTGATAGTTCCTTCTAGTAAGTAGGTTTTGGGGGAGAGGAACTCACACATTCCATTTATTATATTTTTGCACATTATTGCAAATAAATAATACAGCTTATAAACATCAGAGGGAAGGGGAGATCTTCAGTAAAATAAAACATGAAGGAAAGTTAATATAAAAAATTCATGTATTAAGATGTTACACAATTGTGAAAGTTGAGAGAGTAAATCTGACCCTAAGCTTCCTGGGCCTCAGGTCATACTGATTTCTACTTTGAAGGCAGTATTTCTGGGCCCTACGCAAGCTCTAGTTTCTGGATGAGGAAGAGGATTTCTAGCCATCAAAGATCCTTGCTGTTAGGCTGTCCTATACTAATTGAAGATACATTCTTTATAATTTTTCTAATTTGCCTCCGAAAAACCCTAATTTCTCTTTCAGCATGTTTTTTTCTATCCTACTTTGTCAGGGAGATCTGTTTCTTTATCTTTGCTACTGGCTAGTACCTGAGTCAGTCTCACTAGTGGTTAGGTAGCCTTAATGGTAGGCGCCATCAGCTAGAAGCCCCTCTACCTCAGTTAAGATTCCTATGTTGGCCAACAGAGGACATACATCTCTCAGTTTCAAAGACTGTTTTGAGTCTTTGGCAGCTGAAATACTCTGCTCTACTTACCTGCCATTCATGCATTTAACAAATACATATTGAGCTCTACGGTATTCTGAGCATTGTGCTAAGGAAACAGTGTAAGAAACAGTCCCCGAGGGAAATAAGTATGTATTATGACATGCCCTTTAGATATCTCTGCTAACTCTAAGATAGCTTCCAGAATCATAGTTTTAGAGCATCAAAAACAATACAAATATCATATAATAATAACAGATTTAATAATGTGTTAACCAAGAGAAGAGTTATCGCTTCAAGAGCAATACTAGATTTCTTAAAATCGATAGAAACATTCTAGTGTATATCCTGTACCTTGTGTAAGAAGTCCTCTAAATTGCTCAACTGCTTTGTCAACATCCACTTGGAAAAATTCCCAGAGATGGATCTTTGGGAAAATATCCTCCCAAATTATTTTTCGAATGCACTGGAAAATATCAATAGTTAAAATATACACATTTAAAATCTTTTTACTAAACATTATTTAGCATATTAAAAGACAGGTTCTAAATGATTTTCAACCACACATTTACTTTACACTTTAGAAATTCTGCTATTGTTTTAGTGTGGTATTCCTCTATACATACTGACATTCATTTGATGATCATTTTCAATCAAAGCAGCTACTCCTCTTTCTTTGTATTTCCCTTCTGCAACGTCACAGGATAAATGCCAAAGTGCTCTGTCTAAGACCCAGGCAGGTTTTAAGTGTGGGGAATTCACAAGGTTATATGCACTTTCTGGATGTTCCTGGAGCCATTTACTTTTAGTAGCTTAAAGAAAAAGGAAACATAAAGGAATATCATGTAATTAAACTGAAGTTAAGTTTAAAGGTAAAATAAAATATCAACATCTATCACTCATTTTCTTATATATTAGATATCAATATTTTATAACGATATTGTAGTATAAAACAATTTTTTGGTTGTGGTATCCTATCATCTATTTCACCATATATTTTTCTTTCCTGTTGTAAGAGTTTTCCATTGTATAAATTGTTTACTATTGCAGTGGGAGTTAAGAAGTGTCTTGTCCTTGGCCTCTTTTTTTTTTTTTTTTTTTTTTTTTTGCGGTACGCGGGCCTCTCACTGTTGTGGCCTCTCCCATTGCAGAGCACAGGCTCCAGACACGCAGACCCAGCGGCCATGGCTCACGGGCCCAACCGCTCTGCGGCATGTGGGATCTTCCCAGACCTGGGCATGAACCCATGTTCCCTGCATCGGCAGGTGGACTCTCAAACACTGTGCCACCAAGGAAGCCCCCTTGGCCTCTTTTGATGCTCCTTGGGTGAACTTATTTTGGAATCCTCCTTCTAAACCTAAAGGACATCTTTTCCTTTAAGGCAGACTGGGCTTTTGCCCTGACTTCAAGTTCTCTGGCCTCATTAAAGCAGAAAGTTACCTGTATCTTCAATTCTGGTTTGGGCTTTTCAGTGTCTGGCTGTTAGGTTCTAGGGCAGAAGAGTTCCCTGACATTTACTTTTCCCAGGAGCTTCTCCTTTTTACTTCTGGTCTCCTGAGTGACAGGGCCCTCCTTCGGCCCCACCTAAGCTCTAGGTTCTCTCTCTTACCTATCCTTAGAATGCAAAATGTCATTTATATCTTTTTCTCCTACATATCATGTATTCCTGTGGGTTTTTTTTTTTTTTTTTGAGTGGGAGAGGGAGGTGAGATTCCTTCCTCTAGATCTTTAAATATGCTTGTATCTCCCCAAAGCTAAGAATACAAACACACAACTTATCTAAATGCAGTTATTTCTCTAAGTTCTGTAGGGTCTATTAGTATCGAGACCAAACATCTTGAAAATCCAACCTGTATCTACTGCTTCCACTTTCTCCCCACACTCTCATTCCTTCTCCCACTACAGTCTGCTTCTACAGCCAGCGCTCCACCGAGATTACTCCAGCCTCCTAATCATGAAATTTAGTGTTACTTTCTCATTTTCATCACTTTCAAGCTCTACATTTGTCATTACTGATTAGTCCTTCCGTGATTTACAAAAGACCTCTTCCTTGATTTTCAAAAGATGTCGTTATCTTGGTTGCCTTAAATTTTTGCTTCTCTCTTTTGTGCCCTCTCTTTTCCTTCTCATCTCCCCTAAACCCTGGAGGGAGGTTTGCTACATTTTAGTCCTTCTCTTTCCTCACACCCACTCTTCTCAGTACATCTCTCAAACTGGCCCAGACTCCAGCTGAGGCCCAGGCACATCTACCCAAGCATGTGATGATAGCACTGCCTGGGGACAGCTTGTTAACTCAAAATCCATTCATAGGTCCACATATATCTACACTGAAAGTGTCATATATCCCAGGCACTGTTCTGGGAGCTAGATATTCTGTAGCAAATAAGGGAGCAAGGTTCAGGTGCTCATGGAGCCTTCATTCTAGAAAGGGTTTTTTTGTTTGTTTGTTTTTGTTTTTAATTTTGCTTAGACAATCCTGATGGAAGAAAACTCAGTTCTCTCATAGGCAACCTCTTTGTATAGCTAATCTTGAAAGGTTAATAAGATATATTGTTTCGATAAAACTGATACAAGTGAGGCTGAGAAACTGCTAAAAAAAATACACTCAAATAACAAGGGTATAGCTTGTATCTTATTACCCATTTGTAGCAGTAAGTTCAGAATCAGAATCAGGAGTTTTGCAAGGTATTTCAAGTGTTCACAACATTGGAGGTAATTTGTTTTAATTTATTAATAAACAAATAAAAGCTAGACACATTTTGCTTCATCTTTAAAATGGACTAATGCCCTGTAAATTCATGCTCAGGAGTGGTTAATGTACCTGAAAGTAGTAACAATTTTTCAATACCTACCATATGCCAGGAACTGTTAAGTGCATTAATTTATTAACCCTCATGCCCTTCCAAATGATATAGGACATACTATTATGTTCATTTGACAGATGAGAGCCTGAGATAGGTACCTCAGCAAAAGTCACACAGCCAGAAAAAGAACTGGGCAAGTCTCTTCAGAATCTGCAGTCTAACCATTTTGCTCTATGGCTGAGATGAATGTGGTCATGCCTTGTTCACTCAGCTGAGAACCACTACAATCCTTACAGAGTTTTAAAATCATTATTATTTTTAGTTTCACGTATATGATAAATCATTTAGTAAGTCATTGATTTACTTAGTATTTATTTAATAGACAAAATACATAAGAAGCACAGATGTTGTAATAAAAGTTAAATTGATAATTCTCCAAATTTGAATCAAGATAGTTTTCCCAAGATTTATCACCATAGTCATTGAAATTCAAGATTATATAAGAGAAAAATGTCATGATAATTATATCCAATTTGGATTTTCGTTTATTAAAATACTAAGGCAACCCCAACTTTTTACATGGTAAAATCCTGAAACTTTGTTTCTTATCTCAATTTTATGAAACAAAATCAAGTGTAAAATGAAAGAATTCTAAACATTAGGTAATAAAAGTATTTTTTCTCATTCTATATGAAAGAGGAGTTAAACTCCAAACTATGTCTTAATACATATCAAAATTAAAAATGAAAGATGGACTTCCAGAGTAGCACAGTAAAGAAAGACTCTGGAAATTGTCCTAAGGGCATCTGGCACATGGAGAAACATTTATTCAAGAAAACCTACTAATTCTTAGTAAGAATAGCAAGAGTCTGTGGCACTTGAACCACAACCTGCTCCCTTATCCCACCCGACCAACCATGTGTTATGGAAGCTCTACCCCAGTGCTCTACTCCAGGCAGGTGTGGCCAAGATGGGAGATGCCCTCTCCCCTTACCTCCCAGTCTGGGGTTAGTTTCATTCTGGGAGAGGCAGGCACACCGAGTGAACAACGAAGTACACTCTGACCTAGGGTGACTTCTAGGAAGCCAGCCTTAAAAAGAAATCCCATTCACCTCTGGCAGTCTGGAAGACCTTGTGTATGCCCAAGGCTGAGACATCTCTGCAGCAGTCAGAGAGGGAACTCCTAAACTAACTAGTTCAGGTTTATCTTTTTCCATCCTTTTACTGTCAACCTACCTGTATCTTTGAATTTAAAGTGTGTGGCATGTAGACAGCATATATTTGGATCTTGTTTTATTTATTTATTTTTTAATTGACTCTGATAATCTCTGCCTTTCAAGACATTACTTTCAAGATTCCCTAAATCTTTGGCTTTCAAAATTTTTACTATGATGTGTCTGAGTGTAGCTCTCTTTTGTTTATGTTATCTGGAGGTCCCTGAGTTTTAGGATGTGTAAATTAATGTTGGAGGTTGGGAGGTTTTCAGCCATTATTTCTTCAAGTATTTTTTTCCATTCTTTCCTCTCCTTCTGGTGTTTCCATGTCCCACATTTCACTGAAACTCTGTTCATTTTTATCCTTTTTCTCTGTTCTTTAGATTGCATAGTCACTGTTCACTCAAACATGCTGCTGAACAGCTCTAGTGAAATTTCTCATTTTGGTTATTTACTTTTCAACTCCAGAATTCTCATTTGGCTCTTTTTAAAAATTTCTATCTATTTATGATATTCCCTCTTTGATGGGCTATCATCGTAACATCTTCTTTTACTGCTTTAATTTGGTTTCCTTCGATTCTTTAAATACATTTATAATACTTGCTTTAAAGTCTATTTCAAGTATGACATCTAGGACTTCTCAAAGGTGATTTCTGTTGCCTGTTTTTTTCTTGCGTAAGGGCCACACCTTGCTGTTTCTTTACATGTCTCAATTTTTTGTTGAGTATTGGTGATTTAGATAGTATGTTGCAGCAATTCTGGATACTGATCCCATCCCCTCCAGGTCTTTTTGGTTGCTGGTTTGTGACTTGTCTGGATTATTTTAGGGAAGTCTATTTCTCCCACAGTGTGCAGACTCTGATGTTGCGACTCAGAGGGTGCAGCCTTGGCCATGGGTAGTCAGCCTGGGGTGATGGTGGTTTTTAGCAGGGCTCTCTTAAGTGTCTTTTTCCCTGAAATCTGTTAAGCTGTCTGCTTCTGTTGGTATCACACTCAGCTATTTCTCTCCTGAGCTGTTACTCAGGCTGACTGTGCTATTATTTTTGATAATATTCTGGAGCATAAATTGCACTGCAATATGATCCAATTAAATTTGGGTCCCTTGGCATGGGTAGTCTTTGAGGCCTGTCTTTGAGGCTTGTTCTGACCCCAAGAAGGCTCTTGTTAGCTGCCTCTTTCCCTGGTTCTCTCTGTTAGACCAGTAGCTGGCCTATGGTTTAGCATGTTGCTCTCATGAAGATACCAGCCTCCTTTGGATTGTTTACCACCGAAGTCTCCATTGTTTTCAACAGTGCTCACAGGCTTGAACTTTCCCACGCTATGTACCAAATAAAGTCAGTTCCATTCTTACTCTGTTCTTACTGCACATCTCTTCCCGGGGGCAGAACATCTGTGTCACTGCTCCACCAGTGGTGGCAGGGGTAGGAGCCTCTGCTTTTCTTGGCTTTCCCCTCCAGGTGTGGAACCCTGACCCCACAAGCAAGCTGGAGCAAGGGTCCAGTATTCTTGACCTGCCATGCATGAAGTAGAACTTTCTCTCTCTGAGTGGGGGCTGGGCAGAGGAAGGGAGCCCCAGGCCTCTCATCTGCTCTTGCCTAGAATAGTTTCCATAACATAGTGCTGAAAGCGGGGAATGAGAAACGCTGGAAGCCTGCCTCTTGCAACCACAGCCCTAGACTGGGAGCCAGGGAGAAAGGGAGCCTGGTGTCCTTGGCAGCACCTGTTAGGAACAGACCTATCATCACTCTGACTGGGGAAGGGTAGGGAGGGAGGAGCAGGTTGTGGTTCAAATGTCACAGACTCTCACTATCCTTTCTGAGGTTTAGTACATATTCTTGCATAAATGTCTCTCCATATGCTGAATGCCCTTAGGACAATTTTCGGAGACTTTAGTTTTTTAAAAATAATTTTCATCAGTTACAGCTGTTTTTCAGGGTAGAGGGTCTGTGAAACCCTTAACAGTACCATTCTGGAAGCTGACTTTCCCGGGATAGTAACTTTTTAATGAAAACCTATATCACAGAAAGGACATTATGATACTCAACACGTTTCATGCAAGGTGGAAGCAACATTCACTTCTTTTATATTACACAGAATCTCTCAAATGCTTTAGAAAATACAGTCTCTGACAGAGTCTGTGACTGTACTCCAAACCTTATACTCCCTTTTTTCCTTTAGTAACAGAACTCTCAAGGTTCAGCGACAGACATGGCTGACAAACAAAATACTACACTGCAAGCTCCGTTATAGCTAGAGACAAAATCCTATCTGGCGCAATGTGAGCAGAAGGGATATATACACCAGATCATGCCCTTAAAAGACATTACTTCCCTTTCCTCATTGCCACCGGTTGGAGGTGATATAAGGAATTGGAGGGGCCATATTTGATTAAGAGATGGAAGCAAAGTGCTGGAGGCAGCAGAGCAGCATTAGAGAAAGAACTTCGTTCCCTATCATGGGTTGGTTACCACACCAGTCTTGGAATGCCTACTTAATCTTTTATAAGAAATAAGTATAATTTAAATCTTAAGTCACTATATTTTTGTCTTTTTGTTACAGCTGCCTAAGCCATATCATAATTCATACGCTGCCATTATGTGGTTTGATAAATTTGATGTGAATAGTATTAAAGATGTCAAAGTAGTTATCAATAACGTCAAATTTTCAAGTGAAGAATACTGAATTCTTAGACATTAGGCAGTTTTCACTGTGGACCCTGATGCTTAGTTTCCAGGTGCATGCAGAAACAACAAATTTTAGAATGTTCCTATTTCTTTGCCTAATTTTGATTGTTTATTATTATCATTAGAGATTATTATCTATATTGATGAACCAAATCTTTGAGCTTTTGAACATCTTCATAGTTCCTATGGTTACTTGGAAAACAATTTTATGACACACACACCAGAGATTTTTGTTGTTGTTGTTAAATGTTTTGTACCACCTGGAATTCCTGTTGTTTACATATGTAAGTCAGTGGTTTCCTGACTTTTCTACATCATGGCAAACAGAAAAGAGCATCTGCAAGGTACACTGGGTTAAACTGAAAGCTGATCAGGGCCAGAGGCTTCTCCAGACCCAGTTACTCTGATAGCTGATGGAAGTAGTCATTTCCTGAGGATCAGCATCTGGAAACCTCTGATATATTTTTATAGAATTGTATACTGGTAAGAAATCCTGGGAGTCCAAACAGGTTAACTTTAATAATATCTTTTAACATGTAAAAGATATAATTTTCAAATTTAAATTCTAAGAATTTACCAATAATTTTCTCTTCAAATAACACCATTCAGTTTTTTCAAATATATGCTATAGTACCAGAGCTATGGCTATATAGATTCATTAGTTGGTCTGTAAAGTATTAATACTGTAAATTGAAATATGTGATCTTTTCTATGATCACACTCCTGTTTTTATAATCATCACATGTAAAATACTTACATATTGATTATATCTTCAACTAACACTGTTTTCTTCGAAAGAAAAAAAGTGGTATTGTATAAAGCGATTTTTAAATTGAAGGACACCTAATCATCCCTTGTGTTTTCAAACTTTATGTTATATAAAACAGCAAGGAATGAAATAATTAGAATATAATATTCTCATTAAAATTAATAGAAGTAGTTAATGAAGCTCATACCAGTATGATTGTAGACAACATCAGTAATACAAAGAATATTCCACTCCTTTTTCAATTTTTCCACTAGCTGTCCAACATCAGTCCAGGTGTACTTTTTATTAGGTCTTGAAAAATCAGGATTTAATTCTAACTGATCAGCAAGGGAATAGCATGACCTAGAGAGTCCAAGAGTCTGCAGTGGGGTAAAATGAATCATGTTGTAGCCTGCAACACAAGAAAAGAAACAAAGACCACTATAAGAAAAAACATACCTAAAACTAAGCAAAATGTAAAGTTAAACTTCCATAAGTAATTCTAAATGGCAAGGCAACCATGCTACCAGAGAAGGGGTTAAAGACTTGGGTTTAAATACTAGCTGTACCACAAGTGACTTCAAGCAAGTCTACTTAAAGCTTTCAGGATTATCAGTGTCCTCATATGCAAGATAGGGATAATGAGATGATGTATTTGAAAAAAATCACACACAATGCCTAATCACTATTAGGGGTTCAATTTATATTTCTTGAATTGATATATTTATATGTAGAAAATATATCCTATGCAAGTATATCCTATGCAAGTATTTCTCCTAGTTTTTTTGGGTTTTTTTGCGGTATGCTGGCCTCACTGTTGTGGCCTCATCCCGTTGCGGAGCACAGGCTCTGGACGTGCAGGCTCAGCGGCCATGGCTCACGGGCCCAGCCGCTCTGTGGCACGTGGGATCCTCCCGGACCAGGGCAAGAACCCGTGTTCCCTGCATTGGCAGGCGGACTCTCAACCACTGCGCCACCAGGAAAGCCCTTTCTCCTAGTTTTAATGTTCCATAGTACTTGTATTCTGTTTTAGTTATGTCAGTGAACTTCTCACTTCTTTCTTCAGTCTATGTTCAAGTCGAAAGTAGAAAATTAACATTACCCTTTACTTAAGAGTAAAATACACCTTAAGTTTCATTTTACTCTTGGTATGTATGGCAGCACATGACTTCCACATGGAATACCATTAATCAAGGCTTATTGAATTAAAATTATATATAATGATAATATATTTTATTTATTTATTTTTGGTTGCGTTGGGTCTTCATTGCTGTGCGAGGGCTTTCCCTAGTTGTGGCGAGCGGGGGCTACTCTTCATTGCAGTGCGAGGGATTCTCGTTGCGGTGGCTTCTCTTGTTGAGGAGCACAGGCTCTAGGAGTGCAGGCTTCAGTAGTTGTGGCGCACGGGCTTAGTTGCTGCACAGCATGTGGCATCTTCCTGGACCAGGGCTCAAACCCATGTCCCCTGCATTAGCAGGCGGATTCTTAACCACCGCGCCACCAGGGAAGTCCATGATAATATATATTCCAACACATTCTGGTAGCTTACTAATTTTTATATGTCAAAGTAAAGTCTTAGAAACAATAATAATCTTATTTTGTCATAGAGTTCCTTAACTTACTCAGTTGAACCATAAAATTTGCCATTTTTGTAGGCTAAAAATGGTCAAGTAACAACAATTTCATACAGTTCTATTTATGTTACTAAATGTACTAAGGAATGAAATTAAAAGAATTAAAGCCTTTGAAATCTGTATCACAGAAGATAATTACATTTATTTTAAAGAAGAAGAAAAGAAAGAAAGCTGACATTACCTGATTCTTTTGCAACCCTAAGTCTGCTTTCCCATTCATCAAAGGGTCCCATACACTTGGATAAAAATGTCTGGAGAGTAACACAGTCCAAGGGTAACACATGATTATCAGCACCAACACGTAAAATAGGGTCCACAACTATGTAACCTCCACCACTTTTCTCATTTCTAAGGAAAAAACAAAAACTTCTCAATTAATGATAGGAAAAATAATTCTCATCTAATAGTCTGACTCTCTAATTGGAAAGTAAATTGTCCCATTTAAAAATATATTTCTAGGCACATAAAACCATTTAAAAAGTTGCAATAAAAGCTTACAATTACTTCCTAGAAACTGAAGGATCATATTCTATTTGCATCTCAGGAAAGCCCTGTAAAAATTGCACTGCCATGGTTCATATGGTAACTTTTTACAAGTTAGATAACTTCAAGTTACAGAATAAATTAACTTCTTTTTTTCACATACAGGACGCCTGACTTACCCATGAAGGAAATAATACTGAAATGATCCAGCTTGTTGAAGATTAAGTTTACAGTACTTATCAGAATCATCTTCTCTTTCTGTTGGATTTTCCCATTCCAGGGAATGGAATTTTTCTCGATTAAATGCTTCTCCAGGAAATGGGTAATTTGTGTACACAGTAACTGCTTTTCCCTGTAAAGTTGGGCCTAATCGGAACTGTAGTTCAAACCCTAAACAAAAAGCACATTTTAATAAACTCATTGCAGGACTTAAGTTACCACATTAAAAAGATGTTTTATTTAAAGTATTATACAACGATGATTTCTCAACTATGTTTAAAAGAACTTCAAATATTTAATGCTGTTCTGGAACCACTTTGCATTTCAATTTAGCTTAATTTTGTATTTTAACATACAGTATACACCATAGAACTGTCTGCTCTGTACTGTCCCTCTCTTCTTCTCCTGGAAACTGATTCCTAGTCGCATGGCTACTTTGGGATATGACATGATTCCATTTCCCACGATTACCTCCGTCCCACTTCCTGAACTGCTCCGAGGTGGGCATCTACCTAGAGACTTTCGCTGGTATTTTTCAAACTGCAGCAGAGAAAGTGAGTTTCTCTGTGGTATCAGAGTCTGTGATAGTACGTAAAAGTTGGGAGGTATCGTGGAACACTATCTTACCAGATAGAGCAAGCCAGTCTTCCCTGAGAGAAGTCAACCTCTAGAGAGGCAGAATTCAGATTTCTAACAGTTCTAGAGGCATTTGAGCCCCTGATTCCAGTTGTCCCTGATGTCTGCTCAACTCCAGAGATGTGGTAATAGAGGGTTAACAAGTGGCTGTGTGGAGCTGAGTGGGACAGGGGTAGGAGTGGTGAGGAACCCTGATTTGCAGTGTTTGCTGACTTCTGGAGGAAACAAGTCTCACCATGGTCCATCTCAAGCTACCAACATGGCATCACTGAACATGGAACTGGGAAGAGATATGCATGATCAGCTCTTGTGAGACAACGCCAGCAACTCCAGCATGCTACTGCCTCTAAACCTACTGTTCATGGTTTAGTTACTTAAGCCCTTCTTGGAATTCTGAAAGCCAAAACATTCTCACTTTTGCCTTAGTTAGGCTATTTCTTTTAAAATATATCTGAGATTTCTGTACTGTATTACAAGTATTTTGCCCTAAGAGGAAAAAAAGTTAACACACTACAGTTATAACTTTCTTATGAAAGAAAAATTTTTATTGGTTCAAGGCCGACTTTAAACCTTGATTATAATTGTTAGGATGTGAAAATTCTGACTATAGTAAAGTCTATTAGAAATTCAGGCATATATATTTTAAACATGGGTGTAACATTTTAATTAATGATGGGTAATAATAACTGATGAAGGCAGGGAAATTTAGTTCTGCTGGTTATAATCTTTAAGCTTAAGGAACTTTTTGAGAAGAAAGAAGTATAGTAATATTTATACTTTTGATACTTATTAAACATCCAACAAAGTAATAAAAATGACGTACTGAGTGCATATGATGTAATAAGGGACAAAAAAGACAATGATCTCTGCCCTTGTGAAGCTTGAGTTCTAATGGGGGAAGGCAGCCATTAAACAATGGACATGACAAATAAATAAGAAAAAGTAGTATGTCAGAAAGGGATAAATGCTAAGGGACAAAAATCAGAGCAGTTTAAGAAAAAGGAGGGAAAGGAGTGATGGTGAGGAGACAGTAGCAGCTTTAAATAGGATGGTTATTGAGAAGTTGAAGGGCGTGAGAGGAGTGAGAGAGTTAGCCTTATGGCTCACCATGGCCATGGAGAGAAAGTGCTGACCAAGCACAGGAGACAGAGAGCACAAAGGACCTAGGATGGAAGCATGCCTGGTGGTTCCAGAAATAACAAAAGGTCAGCATGGCTACACTGGAATAAGCTGTGGGAGTAATAGTAGGATATAAGGAAAGAAAGGTAACAGGGGAGCCAGATCATGCAGTCTTAAAGGTCATTGTAAGTATTTTGGCTTCTTCACTGACTGAAATGAGCCAGTGAACATTTTTAAGCAGGAGTGACATGACATATCTTGTGTGTTAAAAATATCCTTCTGAAGATGTCTGCTTCTGATCATAATGGAGTAACTGGTACTGGACTTGCCCTCTGATGAAAAACTAAAAGAACTACATTAACAACTGTTCTCAAAAACAGGTAGAGAGGACTGTGATGCCTGAGAGAAGAATGATTTCTATGAACCTTCTAGTTATCAGACTAGGGGACCTTTTTGGACTGTGACACTGGGAGCAGGAATAGTAATCTCACTGAGTTGAGGAGACAGAGATTAGAGTTTCGGAGAGTGAAGAGACTGCAATTTTCAGGCCAGAGTATGACAAGAAGGGAGCTATGCAGAGACGGAGCTCCAGGAATTTACCTAGAGTCATCTTGAGTCTGCCTGAATACTAAACTGTACATGAGTAGGGTTTGACTACATAAGGCTGGGAAAAGAACAACTAGTGGGAGCTGTAAATTGAACAATTCTCAGAGCTCATTCAGGCCTGGGATACATTACAATTTTTAAGCAGCCAGAGTTAAGAGACCTTGCTGAACACCTGTTGTATTCAAGAGAGTCATGTCTTAAGTAATAGGGTTAAAGTAGCCCTAGAGTAAAAATTACTATAAACCTATCCTATCAAAGCTTAAACACAAGCCTCAAAAGGATTAAGCTGATCCACAGATAATGTAAATGACTTCTAAAATAAAAACTTATCACTCCTTTAAAGCAAGACAACAAAATCCAGAGATAAAAACAGAACATTCACAATGTCCAGCATCCAAGAAAAAACTGCTAAACAGAAAGAGGAGGTGAGGGAGTTGACCACACGGATATCTGGAATAGGGCATTCCGCACAGAGGAAACAGAGACCTAAAGGACTGAGACTTCTGCTTCTGGCAAAGATGGAATAACAGGGATTGGATTTACCCCGCTCCCTGAAACTTAAAAGAAAGAAACCACCACCAAAAACAGAAAAACCAGACAAAGTATATGAAACAATGATTTTTCAAGACCCTGACATCAGGCAACAAAAGTCAGTGATCCCTGAGAGATGGAAAGTAAACAAGATGAGCCCTACAATTGCCCCTGCCTACTTACTAACTTGAAAGAGTTTCCAGGTTGGGGCACAGGGAGAAGGAACCCAGGCAGACCTCAACTGACTTCCTGTGTTGAGGAGACGGAACTAAGAATCTGTGGAGATGAAGGCAGCTAGAGTTTTCAGATGAGAGTTGTGGATAAGGAGGAGAAAGCTGCACAGAGAACTCCAGAGATCTGCCAAAGGTCTCCCTTGAGTATTCAGAAGAGTACGGATCAGTGCACGTCTCTGAGAAAAACACCTGAGACCAGGAACAGTGCTTGTTCTCACCAGCTAGACCGGGAGAACTCATAATTCAAGAGGCACTGGGTAGAAAGTTCAGAAGGATCTTGCTTCAGTAGTGGGGAATAATGAGCCTTAGAAAGGGCATAGTTCTAGACTGGCTTAACAAATCATAAAAGTAAAACTCAAAAGACTATAATATTTCCAAGTAACTTCATTCCAGAGCAAAGACCAAGAACATTTATAAGAATCCAAAAATACTCAGCACCCAACAAGGTAAAATTAATAATGTCTGGCATCCAAACAAAGATTATGAGACATATGAAGAGGGAGGAAAACAAAACCCATAACAAGGAGAATAATCAATCCATGAAAACGGACCCAGGAGTGACACAGATGTTCAACTAGTAAACAAGGTAGGATTTCAGTTATCATAACTGCATTCCATATGTTCAAAAATTTAGGTCAAGACATGGAAAATATCGAAACAAAAGAAAAAGATACAAATCAAACTTTTAGAGATTAAAACTACAATGTCTGAGATGACAAATACAGACAATGGATTTAATGGATGGTGAGACGTGGCAGAAAAAAAGATAAGCTAATTTCAAGACACAGGAATAGAAACTATGCAAAAAGAAACGAAGAGAGAAAAAAGAATCTAAAAATTTGAAAGAGCATCAGACAATTCAAGTGGCTTAACATAAAGAGTCCTCAAAGGAGAGAAGAAGGGAGACGTAAATTATTTGAAGAAATAATGGGTAAAAAATTCTCAAATTTGGTGAAAACAACAAACTTACAGATCCAAGAAGTTCAACAAATCCCCCACACAAGAAATATGAAGAAAATTACACCAAAGAACATCAAAATCAAATTGGTCAAAACCAGTGAAAATGAGAATATCTTATAAGCAGCCACAGAGGAAAAAAGACACAAGTATGTACAGAGGAACAAGGATAAGGATGACAGCAGATTTCTCATGGGAAACAATGCAAGCAAGAAGACAGTGGAGCAACATCTTTTTTTTTAACATCTTTATTGGAGTATAATTGCTTTACAATGGTGTGTTAGTTTCTGCTTTATAACAAAGTGATCAGTTATACATATACATATGTTCCCATATCTCTTCCCTCTTGCATCTCCCTCCCTCTCACCCTCCCTATCCCACCCCTCTAAGTGGTCACAAAGCACAGTGCTATGCGGCTGCTTCCCACTATCTATCTATCTTACATTTGGTAGCGTATATATGTCCATGCCACTCTCTCACTTTGTCCCAGCTTACCCTTCCCCCTCCCCATATCCTCAATTCTATTCTCTAGTAGGTCTGTGTCTTTATTCCCATCTTGCCCCTAGGTTCTTCATGACCTTTTTTTTTTTTTAGATTCCATATATATGTGTTAGCATACGGTATTTGTTTTTCTCTTTCTGACTTACTTCACTCTGTATGACAGATTCTAGGTCCATCCACCTCACTACAAATAACTCAATTTTGTTTCTTTTTATGGCTGAGTAATATTCCATTGTATATATGTGCCACATCTTCTTTATCCATTCATCTGTTGATGGACACTTAGGTTGTGGAGCAACATCTTTAAAAGTACTGAAAGATTAAAACTGTCAGCCTAGAATTCTATACCTGTTGAAAATATCTTTCAAAAACAAAGGTGATAAGAGCCAGGTTTTTCACTGTCAGAGAAGGATGTTACCAATAAGCAAGGGAGACAGCTACAATGAACCCTGCTGTGGTGATATGAATCAGAAATATGAGTGTGAACTGCTATTTATTTATATATAAAGAATGTCAGTTTGGTTCAAGGCAAATCCTGAAATAGAGAACACATAGATATATTTCAGTCATGTCTAAACTTGCTCTTTGATAGAAGTAAATCTCTCACAGTGATGTTTGACAGGTGGTAAATTCTACACCACAATATTAAACATTGGGTAAGATATTCTTTGTGAAGAAAAGATATCAGTATAAGACATTAAGAGAATGCTGGACTCTTCCAATTTATGCTAATCCAATTAAATACTTCTGTATTTGCCTAGAGAAATATGAATGCTGTTTTATATACTGCAATACATATAACATGAGGGAATGGAAGTTCTAGGCATTCCTGGAAAAAATTATAATTTAGTGATAAGTTCTGCTAACCATATTCCTGGATTGGACCAAAATATGGATATAAATTTATTCACAGTAAATGGATTTAGCAAGCAAGAAACAAATTATTCAAATGTAGTTATTAAGTAACTTTGCAAAAATTGAGGGACTTATTTTTACTTCTTACTTTTACTATACAGTGAAACTAATAATTTCTTTTCCAAGTAGCTACATGCACAAATTTTTCTATAAAGCAATTTGGCATAAACATACTAAGAATATTAATAAAGTTTAGATTTTTGGCTCAATAATTTCATAAAGACATTTATTTTCTGAGGAATTAACCGGTGATATAAATATAGATTATATATAAGGATGTTCATCACAGTTTATTATAATTAAATAAACTCACAACAAACTAAATATCTAATGATTGGAAATGATTAAATTATGGTACAACTTATGGTATTCTGTAAGCAGGAATAGTATAAAGCCACTATAACTCATATTATCAAGGGATATTTAATAACATGATTACTTTTACTGTTTTCTTATATTTTATGCATCTATATAGATCCTTTCAAATCCTTTCTGGAAAAAAGTATGACTGAAATGTGGCAGTAAGCAGGGAGGTGGAATTCACATACCATGACACTGCAAGCAGGTATCAAAATTGTTTAGATAGTATAAACCCAATTTCGTTTTGAAACAAAAAGCATAAATAAAAGACTTTTTATACCTTTTTATAATTTATAAAAAGGTATAAAATCGGGAAACATTTTTATATTAGAGCTATAATTATGAAGAGATAGATTGAGAAGTAATTGCCCAAAGAATTAAAATGTGACGTTTTAATACTTAAGTGACTGTGAGAACCATATTTATATTTGCAAGAATGATTAAATTTATTACAGAAGTAATGGTGTCATTTTGAACAGTACAAATATCAGAGATTAGCCATCTGAGCACAACTAAATAACCTGTCCCTTGTTCAGCTTATACAAATATTGTTTTTATAATTACAAAAGGATTCAGAGAACTTGTAGAACAAAGGTTGAAACTCATCCAAAACCTCTAAAACAGTATTTGTATCAGTGGTCTACCTTCAGAAAAAAAATGACAAGTAGTCTCCAAATTTGAATATTTATTTATATAATATACGTGTATGATAATTTAATAGATCATGTAATTTATAAAACACAAAAATAAGAATAAGATGTAAATAAAATAAACAATATTTTAAATAATTAATTTTATTTACTAATTAATGGAACAAATCTTTTGGCTCTCACTGAAAGTTAATATTGGTAATATCTGTCATGAAAGTAATGTGATTAAATAAATTTCATTAATTTTAAAAGTCTTGGTTTAATATTGTCTGATAAAGTAATTTAAAGATTCCAAGTCCTATTTATTTTGATACTTGATTTAATGACCTCAGATTTGAAAAAAATACGACATAAAGATACCCAAATCCCAATGGATAAAGTTCTTGGTAGGTATGTTTACTAGTCCATGACCTTAACTTTTCAATTCCATTCATCAGTTATGTAAATATTTTGGTTGAAATGTGCTAGTAAATATAAATATTTTCCTTGACATACATCAATTGCTTTTACAAGCTAAAGAGAAGATGTCCCATTTTATATATTGAAGAGATGATCTGAAAACCAACTGAAATTCTTTATTTGGTAGATTTCAAACAGATTAGAAAACTTTGTTATCAACTTTTAAAAGTGAGCAGATATTCATTTATATGGGTAAAATCATATGATGAAAGTGTTACTAAAAATACATATTCAAAATGCTCTCCCTGAAGCAAGGGTTGGCAAACTATACCCTCTTTCTGTAAATAAAGTTTTATTGGAACAGTCACACCATTTATTTATGTATTGTCTATGGCTGCTTTCATAGTACAATGGCAGAGCTGAGTAGCTGCAACAGAAAGCATATGGCCTGCAAAGCTGAAAATACTTGCTATCTGAACCTTTACAGGAAAAAAATGTGTTGAACTCTGCTCTACAGCATCAATTCCCAACAAAAGCAGTTTACTTTCACACTCATGTTTACCTCAGAGTTAGATTGTGTTTATTTTTTCTGATAATATTTTCTAAGTATACTATAGAAAAAGCTGTGTGTCATTTCTGAAAAGGACAAAACTCAAACAGCAAATTTCAAACACTTTCTAACTCATCTTTAAGTTTGACAACCTCTTGAGGTAAAAGAGGCATGTACGGTTACATCACCTCTCATTACAAAGTATTGTAAAGATGCTACTATTTAAGATAATATAGCTTGTATATCTACTTAACCTGGTTTAGGTAAAAGTGTAATTCATGGCAACATAATGCAAGCAAACCAGTGCAGTATGACTGCCAACCTCTTCTAGACCTATAACCACCACTCTTTCCTCAGAATATATCTTTTTTATTATTAATGCATCTGACGTACAAACTGTGAGCATCAATACCAATTCATATATTAGCAAAATTTAATTACTTTAATTAAAATAGAATTTTGTTTTTTGGTAGTGTTGTGCAGCTTGTGGGCTGTTAGTTCCCCGACCAGGGATCGAACCCAGACCCTTGGCAGTGAGAACACAGAGTCCTAACCCCTGGACCACCAGGAAATTCCCCTTAGTTGACTTTAAAAATCAAAAATAGATAGGTAGATACGTAGACAGAAAGAAAGAAAGAGAGAAAAGAAAGAGAAATAAATCCTATTCTTTCTATATCCCAATAGACAGGTCAGTGCATACCCCCAAGGGTATATATATATATAGCCACTCTGTAGACCTCTAATCCATATCCCTGAAACTAAAATTTTTATATACAGTAAATGAAACATCAGAATACCTAGAGTGTATCAGCTTCCATAATTAATTGCTCGGTTTGCTAAAATTAGCTTAGCACAGCAGCAGATGGTGTGTTTATCTTATTCCTCATACACAAGGAATACTTTACTCAGATTAGCCATTTCCCTCTTGCAGGCAATTAAACTGGCAAGACGAGTGATTAAACTATTGCTGTAAACTAAGTTTTTCTACCCCATTCCCTCCACTCAATCTATATAAACTTGACTCCTAATCAAGGAATCTTTATAAATATTTTCTTTTAAAAAAATAGAAATTGTAATTTGACCAACCTATATAAAAAATGGAAGAATTCCAGGTTTAGGGAATAATGATTTTATTCATTATTTGCCACTAAAAGAGATAGGAAATACAGGGCCAGGCTATCATTTGGCTAGAAAAGATAATTATGCAGTCTTGTACTTGTTAAATTAGAAGAGTCTATAGAGATATTAGCCTTGAAAATGCACAGGAATCATTTCTTAGGGAAAAGTGAAAAGGAAGGCAAAATGAAGAAGGGCTTGGTGAAAGAACCAAAAATTGCCAGAGCTTTTCTTTACACCTAATTGGTCACCAAGTCTTATGAATTTTAAAATGTCTCATACTCTGTCCCTTTTTTTTTCAACCCTGATGTAGTTAAACCAGACATGTTTTTAAAATAGCCTTCTCCATGATTTCTTGTCTCCAATGTCCCTTCTCTTCATCTTTCACAGTATAATTGTCTTCTAAAATAATACAATGACATCATTACTGCACGAAAAAAATTCGACATGTTCTCATTTATATCATTTGGATGAATTTACTGGCTTTAACCAGAGTTACAGAGTCACCATATTCTTATTTTATAAACCCTTCAGAGTTCCCTCTTCAAATAGCCTGGCTAGCTTTAAATGGCACTTTAGTAATCAACCAGCAAGGATTTATTAGCTGTTGTACACTGCATTAGGTTTGTAATAATTTCTATCTTCACAGATCTTAAACTCCAGTTGGACACTATAAGCTTTTAGACACTGCTACATTCTTAAGCACTTAACTGTTCTATGCCCATTGAGTAATCAGAAATCAAGGAAAGGAGATAATAACAAATTAAGGAAAAGCTTCATGGAGTAGGTGGAATTTTAGCTGAAGGCTGAGAGGGAGGCAACACATAAAATGATAGTAAAGGGATTTAATAGATATACAGGAATCTGACAGGAGTGGAGGTGTAACAACAGGCATGAGAAAAGCCACTGGGGAGGGAATTAACAAGGGAACTAGAAAGATATAGGACACCAATAATGAGGAACAATGAGATAAAATCTTGGCTAAGGAAGGCAGATTATAGACATTATAGAATGTCCTGGAAGCCAGGCAGAGGTGTTTAAATTTGACCTTATAAACACCAATTAATAAAAAGAGAAGAGATGGCATAAGAAGATTATTTCAGCATCCATATTCAGGCATATGGAAGAGACAGGCAGGCAAGAGGAGACATCTGGAAAGAAATTATAGGGCTTAAAAAGAGACTTCAGTTAAAGAGAAAAAATCATCAAAGAATAGTACAAAGTTTCTAGCCTTGGAAACTATGAAAATGGAAAAGTAAACAGGGAAGCTGAGAAATAAAGAACATTTGAGAATTTTGAGATGGTTTTGGACATGTTAAATTTAAGCAAATCTGACTGGAGCTATCCTAAGGCTCTTCCATAGCATGATACTAGGATGAAGCCAAGAATCGATGGTGAGAATAGACAGCTATAGCGATCTAGCAATGCCTTATATCTATTTAGGGCTTTAAAGCCATTTATTATTCATTTTGAGCCTCAAAACTCAGGAAAGTAGAAAACCAGAAATTAATACCTTCATATCACAAATAAATTAATGTTTAGAATTAATGTGACTTGCCCAAAGTCAAACAATTTGTTAGCAGCAGAGCCAGGAAAATTCTAGTTCCCTACTCTTGCCATTACACTCGCTTGCTTCCAAGAAGCAAGCAAAGCTCAAGGCCTTTCTTCCAAAAGGAGTCATCAGTATGGAGGCAACAGCTGAGGCCATGAGAATGTATACTTCTTTGAGGGCAGGAGAACAGAAAAAGAAAGGATTCCTTGCAGATATACACAATTAAAATGTGGAAGAAGAGAGCTCAGCAAAAGACACCACCAAGTTGACAGGAATACTTAAGAGTGTAGGAAAAAAAATTAAAACCAGAAAACTGCAGAGTCAGGAAAGCCTAAGCACTCAGTGATCTTAAATGCTGAAGTTGGAAGAAGATAAAGATTTGGCATGGAGGAAACACATTTGATGGATGAAATTTTTTTTTAAAATTTAGCTCTTGAGAAATTCAGGGAAAAAAGAATTCTTCAAATGTTTACTACTATCAACATTCATTTGGTACAATAATAAAGGGGATTGTATTTTATTTTTCATACATTAAACTTCTATTGACTACTTCACAAGTTATATTAACATAAATGAGTGTGAAATGCTTTTTTTAATCCTGAAAAATATAAAGTCTAAGAAAATAAAGCATCTATTTGATAAGTCTTATAGAAATATAATTTGATCTTTTAAATCACAGCTCAAATATATTTCAACACAACCTGATCAGTTATTTCACTTTTTCAGCAAAAAAATATTTTCAGCTTTTTTACCTTCTCCATAGTTGAGAGGCTTTTGACAAACATAAATAATAGTTTACTTTTTGCTGTGATCTAGTTTACTAATTCAAATGTCTGGTAAAGGAAAAGAGCGAGAGCTATAAAAAAGCAAAACTACAGATATACCCAAAGTAAAATTACTTATGAAGCAATTTCCCAAGTTTTAATAGTAAATGCTAATGGAAATAATACGGTCAATCTTCCGATTATAAATGCAACTTCTGTCTTAAGTAGAAGTTAGAATGCAAAGTAAAGTGAACAATTTTATTCTCATTCTAACATGACAGATATAAATAAAACATTTTCAACTAAAATCCACTTTCATTAGTGATATTGTTTAGAACACAGCAACGTCTTCGCACAAATCTGGTTTAGAAAGGTCCTTGGAAATGACGTCTAAAAGTTAAAAGAAATTTTAACATGACTATGAATTAAAAATGTAAAAGACACAGAGCTAATCAAATGACTTACTACTGACCTTGTTCAAGTCTGAAGAGGGTCTTTTCCAGCTTTTCCATTTCGTTCAGAAGTAAAATCCTAATCTGTTTACTGTGTCCCATTTTGGCTTCTAGAGGATTTGAAATCTTTCAGAAGAATGAAAAGAACTCCGAAATCGAATGAGGTACCCCTACGAAACAAAAAAGGAATCAAGATAAAGAAAATAACTGTACCTTAGATTCTCTAAGGCTGACAGCCACACTTACATGTTCAAAATGTGTTTTAACCCTAGCAGAGCAACGAGAAAGAATGAATCTTATACATAAGATCAGAAAAAGCAAATTGATAGTTGTTTCCTCCCTTCGAGCACAAGACCGAAGCAAAAATTACAGTTTAAAAAAATGAAGTATTTTTACATAATCAATACATTTTGGAAAGCCTGGAGCTGGGTGGGGGGGGATGGGGTAAAATTCCCAGTCCCAGGCCAACCGGCTTCAAAGACTTTCATATGGCACTTCTGCTTACAAGAGATTAGCCTGCTCAAAGATAACAGGTGGGAGATCTCCCCATTCCCAAATTCGGGTCGGAAGCCACCAATGGGGAGATGAGAACAGAAGGAAGCAGTTGTTGTCCCTAGAATAGCTCCCGTGGACATAGAACGTACATACAGAGCTATAGATAGAAGGAACGCATTTCCCCGGGACGCCGGCGGCATTCCTAGCACTTACACCGAGCAAGTTATACGTGCCGCTTCTGGGACACTGCAGGGCCCGCGACTCTGTTGTTAAAACAGTCGGGGGAGGAGACGCAAAGGAAAGTTAAAGGGAAAAGGCAGGCTGCCCAGGCGCAGAAAGAAGCCGCCGACGAGGAGGGCCGGGCGCCGTGAAGGGCAAAGGGAGGGGCGGCGGCAGCCGAGGCAGGGCCGAGGCCGCTGTGTGAGTGACAGAAAGCTTCTCCGTGACTCCGCCTCGCGCCGGTCCCCGAGGAGCCCCTCGATCCCCACTGGGCCTCGAGAGCACACAGCCTGGGTGGGAGCTGACAAGTCCCTTCGCCCACTTCCGGGAATTTCCGCACCTGCTCGCCCCAACCGCTAGTCTCGCGAGAGTCCGATCGCGGGCTGCCCGGGTGTAGGAGGTGGCTGAGGACCAGGCGGCGGGCTGCCTTTTTTCTCGCCCGGAGGAAGGTGAGACGGCTGGGGCGTGCGTACCTCACCTTTCACAGTCTGCGAGCGCATGGTTGAACATTAAAATGCCGCGGTAGGGGGCCGCGAACTAGGTTGAGCTGCACCACAGCGTCGTTTTGTGGACCCTCTGAATGGCGGGAGGCAAGCCACCTGGCTTCCTGTGCCATTTCTACCACATTATGTTTTGTGTCTTCGTTTTGACTTTGTTACGTGGCCTAAGTTTTCGTGGCCTAAATTCCCTGAGCCTTGATTTCCCCGTGTCTAAAATGAGGGGCCTGGCTACGGTCTCAGACATTACATCCTTTGCATGTCCACATTTCTAGTCCTATCACAGAGCGGGCCCGTCTTCCTGAATACAGACATGTAAGGACTAGGTGGGTGAAGTGTGGCCAGTCTGTGAACGACTAAGGGGCAAATACACGTGTGTTTACAACGTCTGGTTGCACCTAATGTACACCACGTAGACTTGAATCTGAGACTAAGAATCTATATTGGCTATAGCTGCACATATTTTAGGCCAGACATTCAAGACATGGTGCAGATGCCTAAGGAGATTTTATGCCTGAGGGAAAAGGAAAGCCCATTTTTCAGGGCCTTTGGAGGGCACCTAGGGATCATGAGAAAATGGACAAAAGATCTGGAGTGTGGAGAAGAATCTCGCTTTCTTTACTGTGGAATTACTGTAGGTCCAAGAAGAATAATGGGTTAAAAACTAAAGATACTGAAATGTTTGCTTGTTTCAGTAGTTTTCTGAGAATGGCTAGTTGCAAGTGGTGCAAAACTGAGTTTGGAAACCCACAGCTCGTTTGTTCATTCAACTGACATTTATTGAACACCTACAATTTGCCAGGCACATAGGTGCTGGGAATGCGGCAATGAAACAAAGTCACTGCCCTCATGGAACTCCTACATGTGATTGGTAGCAGACAGATAAATTAAGTAAATTACATACAATAATTAAAGGTCATAAGACATAAAGCTAAGAAGGGGAAATTATGGAAGAATCAGGAGAGGGTGGTTTGCAGTTTTAAGTACAATAATGAGTAAAGGACTTGCTGGTAAATTGACATTTGATCCAAAACAGAGAAAGAAGGTAGAGGATATCCAGGGCAGAGGGTTATACACATAGGTACAGGAAGTGCAAGGGCTGGGATGTAGGAGCATACTTGGTGAATTCAAAGAGGTCACTGTAGCTGAGTGGAGTAGAGGTAAAAAGTTAGGACAGATAGATGGGGAGGGGTGAGTGGCCTAAAAGGCTTTGTAGGCCATTGCAAGGACCTGCGCTTTTGCTCTGGGGAAAAGAGCCATTGGAGGATTTTGAACAGAACAGTGACGTAATCTGACTGACTTTTAAAAGGGTCACTCGGCAACTTTATAGGGAATAGCTAAATAACCCTTAGGGTGTGGTTAGGAAGGAAGCAAGGAGACCTGTTAGGAAGCTATTTCAATTATCTAGGCAAGACGTAGTGGTATATGTGTGTGTGTGTGTGTGTGTGTGTGTGTGTGTGTGTGTGTAGCAGTGAAGGTGGAGAGAAGTTGTTGAACTACGAATCTATTTTAATGGTGAAGCCTACACCACCTGCTGGTGGAGAGAAAGGAGTCAAGGATGATTTAAAGTTTTTTAGCCTGAGCAACCAGGACATTATTTCTGTCCAACAGAAATATAACATGCCACATAGGTAATTAAAATTCTTCTAGTAGCCACATCAAAAAAAAAGTAAAACAGGTGAAATTAATTTTAATAATATATTGTATTTAACTGTATCTTAAACATGATTTCAGCATGCAGTCAGTATAAAAGGTTATTAATGAGGTATTTTAGATTCCTTTTTTGTACCGTCTTCTAAATCTAGTGTATGTTTTACGCTTCCAGCATGTCTCAATTCTGATAGCGACATTTCAAGTGCTTGATAGCTTCATGTGGCATGTGGACAGTGCAGAAGAAACTGTCATTTAGTGAGAGAGGAAGCAAAGGGGAGGGGCAGGATTGGAGGGTGAAATTCAGGAGCGTTGTTGTAGACTGTCAATAAGCAAGTGAAGATGACTGTCCACTTGCTTGAGATGACCATCAAACATCCAAGTGGAGATACTGAGTTACCATTTGTAGCCCTGGTCTCCAAAGGAGTGTTTTTCAAATTGTGAGTCGTAACCCATTAAGGGTTGTAAAATTGATTTATTTGTTGCAACCAGCAATTTTAAAAAAGAAATAAGAAAGCTCTGAATGCACTGCATCTAATAAAAGTATTGTTTCACAAAACTTCTGTTTCTATTACTTATGTTTTGATATGCTGGGTCATGTATTCCTCCTGGGGGGTCAGGGTTAAAAACAAGTTTAAGAGCCACTGCTGTAGAATGTATGCTGTGTAAAGTCGTAATAATTCATGATTATGAAATGGTGCCTGGGTTTGAATCCCAGCTCTGCCTCTAACTAGCTGTGAAGCTTTGGAAGATACTCAACTTCTTTGTGCTTTGGTTTTTCCAACTGAGAAGTAGGGATAAAAATAGTACCTACTATTAATTAAACAAGGACCTAAGAACTGTGCCTAATACACACTAAGTACTGTGTAAGTACAAATATCAGCGCTGACCCTGTTGTGAAACATAGTCCACATTTATATTTGTCTTCAGTCTCTCCTTTCCATACCCCCTTTGGATTTCAGGTTTTCCTATTACTGTCTCATCGCACAGCCCACCTGGTGATCACTCTTCACCAGGGCTCCAAAATTAGCCTTGCCTCCTGTCCTTCCTCCAGCAAAACACTCACTTCAGTGCCCAGCATTTCAGCCAGGTATAAGAAGTAAAACAGATTGATGAAGTGAATTGCTTTAGTAGTGAATTCTTCTTAAACAAACGCTTAAATTTAAAAAGAAGATTTGTTAATCCAAATGGCCTTAATTTGGGAGATTTCATGTTGTGAAAGAAAGTGAAGAATGTTAAGTAATGAAAACATTATGATTTAATGTGATGTGTCTCTAAGATTAAATTTATAAGCAACATATTATCCTTCTTAAAAAGAAAAGACCCTGGCATGCTATTTGCGAAGTTCTTGGAATGCCAGTGAATTTGCAGTCTAGGGCAATAGTGGTGCCATGTGCCGCTTTCATTTTGGTGAACATTTGTCATGTGCCTGTCCTGTGCGTGACAGCGAGCTATATATACACAATAATCTCATGCTGGAGTTGTTAGGAGAAGACTCTCCTTGAGGAACAACTGATGGATGATCTCAGCTATTTGGCAGAGACTCTAGTGTTTTCTAAAACATTGATATTAATGCAGCTGGCGAGTGGGAGAAGGGCTGTGGTCAGAAGGGGCTTTCTTCAGGTTTGTGTATGTATGTGTATGTTTTCTGAAAGGAAAGGAGTTATTTGGGGGTATTATTTATGGTTAGGTCCCAATTCTGTGATCTTCTGGGTCTGAAGTAGAGGGGCTGCCTTATTTGGTTTTTATATTCAACAGTATTTTCTGTGTATTTTGTTTTGTAGCAATAGTATACTGATATTATTAATAGTTTTATCTTATAAAATTTGGAACTGTGTTTCCAAAATCCCTTCTAAGGTGAATAATTTATTCTGCATGTTTTGAAATATCCAGATATAGCCAGTGAGGAGAAGAAGGGAAGATAGGAAAGGAAATAGAATTGAAGTCAGAGAGGTGTGGAAAAACAGTGATTTTTCAAAAAGGAAAGAGTACAACATCTCCTTTGGAGATAAACAAACCTCAGATTAGTTTCAGTCTCTCTGAATTACAGTTGATTCATCCATAAAATGGAGAGAACAACACCTCACTTGTGGGGTCACTGTGAAGAGGAGATGAAATAATGAAAGCATTTAAAGTGTCATTTGGGGACTTTCCTGGTGGCGCGGTGTTTAAGAAGCCGCCTGCTAATGCAGGGGACACGAGTTCGAGCTCGAGCTTTGGTTCAGGAAGAGCCCACATGCCATGGAGCAGCTAAGCCTGTACGCCAAAATTACTGAGCCTGTGCTCTAGAGCCTGCGAGCCACAACTACTGAGCCCGCGTGCCTAGAGCCCATACTCCACAACAAGTGAAGCCACCACAGTGAGAAGCCCGCTCACCGCAAGGAAGAGCAGTCCCAGCTCGGCGCAACTAGAGAAAGCCCACACGCAGCAACGAAGACCCAACGCAGCCAGAAATAAACAAATAAAATAAAATAGTGTCATTTAGCATTTAGCAAAAATTAGGCTTTTAATAAGGATAGCCTTAAAAAAGAAGGGGTGATGGGGACTTCCCTCGTGGTCCAGTGGATGAGACTCTGTGCTCTCAATGCAGGGGGACTGAGTTTGATCCCTGGTGGGGGAACTAGATCCCATATGCATGCCACAACTAAGAGTCCGCATGCCGCAACTAAAGGTCCCTCATGCCGCAACAAAGACCTGGCACAGCTTAAATAAAATAAATAAATAAATAAATAAATATTTAAAAAAAAAAAGAAAGAAGGGGTGATGACTAGTTGCCTTTGCTGGGTCAAAGATGGCCGTCAGACAAAGTAGATGAAGAGGATTCCAGGGCATGGCAGAGACAAAAGACATCACTGAAAGGTCTCTTACTCCATGAAGTATAAAGGTGAATTCAAAGAGCAAAGTCAGAGCCCAAGTTTTCAGCCTAAGTTGTACAAAACTGAGGAAGGGTGGAGACTAAGAATGAAGTAAGTGTTAGTTGGTATATAGTAAATATTTGTTTGAAAATTTATTGAGATGTACATATATAGAGGGAAATATAGTTGTATTTCTATTGAAACAAAATATCTTGGGCTCTTAGAGCTAACATAGGAAAAGTCATTAAAGAATTCCTAAGCATTGATATAACAAATTAGCCCAAAGCAGTGCATGGAATGCTTGGAAAGCATGATAGGAGGAACTTCAAGAGGGCATTTTTAGTGGTGATCTTTTCTTTATTCTTAGATCTTTAAAAAGTTCTTTGGTCTCCAATTTAATGCTAAATCATTTTCCCTTGCAAGTAAATTTAACTTTATGTTAAAATAGTGGCTGCAGAGTTTCCATATAGGAGGGTTTAGAGTAGGCAGTCTGGTTGAGGAGAAAGGACAAGGAAGAGGACCTTGAAGTTAATTTTCTATGTTTGTCAGGGTGACTACAGCTGCATATGACAGAAAAAAACAAAACAACAGTGGCTTAAACTAGAGATGAGTTTATTTTTCTCTCACATAAAAGTCCATAGGTGAGGTGAGCAATTCAGAGCTGGCATGGCAGCTCTATAACATCATCAGGAAGCCAGGCTCTCTCTAGTTCACAGCTTCCTTCCTCTTGTTATGTGGAACTCATCATAGTACAATAAGGCTGCCAGAGCTCCAGCTATCATATCCACATTCAGGGAACAGAATGGAGGAAGAGGAGAAGAAGGGTGATTTTCCTACCTTTAAGAATTCCTGGAAATACTACACATTTCCACTTGCATCTCACTAGCCAATACTTAGTCACAAGGTACATGCAAATGCAACCTTTATCTAGTCAGCAGTGAGACTACCCAAAACCCGGGTTCTGTTATTACGGAAAGAAAGAATGGATTTTGGCAGATAACCAGTAGTTTTTGACACAGTTTGCATGGTACTTTATTTTTCACTTTATTAGAAAGCAACACAGTTTGGAGCACGGGGATGGAAGGCTCAGGAGGAATGTCTCCAAGGGGGGAAAAAAAAACTTATTATGTAACATGCCTGACTGCACTGAGAGGTGTTTCACAAACATCTCACAGTTTTCTGTCAGAAAGCCTAGGGGTGAATCAATCAATGATTCACTTGCTAAACAAACAAAACAAACGGGGAGACTACGGCTTTATATCTGTCAGCCAAATGAGCTTGCTAAAACTAAACTTCAGAACTGGCCAACTTTCCCTTCATGTCACAAAGGACTGGGGTAATCATGCTCACTGCATGTTTATTCCCAAAGGGAAGAAGGGCAGAGGTGAGCCAAGCTCACCCAGTTATTCTTCCCAAATTTATCAACCGGGTAAGTCACTCTGCCTCCCCAGGAATGGAGTAAGTTAAAGAGCAAAGAGAAGCCAGGAGTTTGTTTAGGGAAGCCCTTTCTTTAAAGAAAACAGAATTAGGGAAAACCATTCTTCTTCAGGCATTATGCAAGTCATTTAACCTCTTTTGTGCCCAATTCCTAAACTGTAATCTTTCTTCCAAGGATATGCAAAAATAAAATATATAAGATGTTTTGAAAATGAATATATGCCCTATAAATAGCTAATAACAAGTAATATTTAGTGAGCATCTAGGAGGTACCAGGCACTGTTTTAAGCCCATTACATGTACTGATTTAATTCCCAAAACAACACTGTCATTACCCCCAACTTAAAGACAAGGAAACTGAGTCCCCAAGTTTAAGTAACTTGCTTAAGGTCAGATAGTGGAAGAATGTGAGATTTCAATTGCATTCTCAGTGATTCTGTTCAGTAAACTCTAAATCTGAGGGCACTAACATTATCCCCATGGCCTGGTAATCAATAAAGTTTTTAGAAATTAAAGTTGGATGTTGCTTACTTTATCTATGGCCGTGTCAACAGTGAGTTTGTTTTCTTGCTTCTATGGATTTTCTAGCTAATTTAAGACAGAGTCATCTCAGGACAGTTCCTTCAGTTACCCTGCCTTCCCCTCCCTCCCATGGGTCTGGAGTAGATGCTCCCTATCTATGATCCTTTGTTGTATATGTTGTGTTATGTTGTATGATAACAGCTCCCTTTCCCACTGGGGTCCCTTAGACAGGGGCTGTGTTTTCTGTCTCTGGATGGCAAGTTGTAAAGTTATTTACACTTTTTAGATACAATAAGAAAACCATACTTTATTCTTTAAAAATTTTTTTAATACATTTTATATTTTAGAATAGTTTAGAGTTAAGAAAATAGTTGCAAAGAAAGTACAGAGTTCCTGACTACTTCACACCCAGTTTCAATATGTTCCCCTATTGTTAACATAGTAAGATGCATTTGTTACAATTAGTGAACCAATATTGATAC
The DNA here is from genome assembly GCF_039906515.1 of Pseudorca crassidens. Classification (NCBI taxonomy): domain Eukaryota; kingdom Metazoa; phylum Chordata; class Mammalia; order Artiodactyla; family Delphinidae; genus Pseudorca; species Pseudorca crassidens. The sequence continues at coordinate 87,677,093 of NC_090297.1, read as the reverse complement.
ATTATTCTTAACTACAGTCCATATTTTATTCATTTCTTTTTTGTGATGGGAACAATTTAAGATCTAGTCTCTCAGCAACTTTGAAGTTTATAACACAGTATTGTTGTCTATAACCCCTGTGCTGTGCATTAGATCTCCAGGATTTATCTACTGGTTGCAAGTTTGTACCCTTAAACAGTATTTCTCCAATTCCCCCTTCCCCCAGGCCCTGGTAACCACCATTCTACTCTCTGTTTTTACAAGTTCAGCTTTTTTAGATTCTACATATAAGTGATATCATACAGTAGTTGTCTTTCTCTCAGCATAATGCCCTCAAAGTCCATCAACATTGTTGCAAATGGCAGGATTTCCTTCTTTCTCATGGCTGAAGAATATTCCATTGTGTATATATACCATATCTTCTTTATCCCTTCATCCATTGATGGACACTTAGGTTGTTTCCATGTATACTTTATTCTTACAAACTGCTCTGATCTCTTTACCATTCCCCAACTGCTAGGTAGGCATGGAAAACAAAAAAAAAATTTAGTCTGTTTTAAAACTAATTCTGATCCAGTTATTTAAGTAACTCTTTAACTCTGTCTCTTTGAAATCATTGTTTTATGGTTTCAACCCCTCTTCCTCTGCTTACTTCTAAGATGGTGTCTGGCACGCAGAGCAGGGTCCCACATGAACTTGTTGCATTGTGGGAGTTGAACTCTATGACCCTGAACTGGTCATTGTGCAGGGACTGGCATCACCTGAAGTATGTCTGTCTCATCTTATTCTTGGTTATCCTGTTGGCAAAAACTACTGATGTATGTAGCTGATAATTTCTTGGTCATTCTTTCTTGGCTTGGTCAGAGCCTAGAGGCCCTTCCTGCTATCTCAGCCTTCCTTGAAATCTTACTTTCACTACAGACTCCTTTGAATATATGAGATATTCTCAGCCTGGTCCAAGGCCCAAAGCATCCATCCATTAAGTCTTTGTTGGAGTGATTACACCTCTGCTGGGAACATGGGCGTACCAATATCTCTTCAAGGTCCTGCTTTCAATTCTTTTGGGTATGTACTAAGAGGTGGAATTGCTGGATCATATGGTAAGTCTATTTTTTATTTTTTGAGGAACCATCATACTGTTTTCCCCAGCAGCTTTACCATTTTGCATTCCGTGAACAATGCATAAGTGTTCCCAGTTTGTTTGCATCCATACCAACACTTGTTATTTTCTGTCTTTTTTTTTTTTTGGTTTGTCTTGGGGTTGTTTTTTTTTTTGATAGCAGTGATCCTGTTGGGTGTGAGGTAATACATCATTGTGATTTTGATTTGCACTTCCCTAATGAATAGTGATGTTGAGCATATTTGCATGTGCTTATTGACCATTTGTATATCTTCTCTGAAGAACTGTCTATTCAAGTCCTTTGCCAATTTTTGAATGGAATTGTTTGGTTTTTTGTTGTTGGGGTCTCTATACATTCTGGATTGTAATCCCTTATCAGATATAGATATGCAAATATTTTCTCCCATTGCATGGGTTGCCTTTTTACTCTGTTGATTGTGTCTTTTTTTTTTTTTTTTTTTGCGGTACATGGGCCTCTCACTATTGTGGCCTCTCCCGTTGCGGAGCACAGGCTCCGGACGCGCAGGCTCAGCGGCCATGGCTCACGGGACTAGCCGCTCTGCGGCATGTGGGATCTTCCCGGACTGGGGCACGAACCCATGTCCCCTGCATCGGCAGGCAGACTCTCAACCACTGCGCCACCTGGGAAGCCTTGATTGTGTCCTTTGATGCACAGGAGTTTTAATTTTCATGAGGTCCAATTTGTCTATTTTTTGCTTTTATTGTCTGTTCCTTTTGTGTCATATCCAAGAAATCCCTGCCAAATCCAATATCCTGAACTTTATGCCCGTGTTTTCTTCTAAGAGTTTTGTAGTTCTGTAGCTTATAGTTATATAAACTATGGCTGTAGTTTATATATATATATTTATATGTACATTTATAGTTATATAATTTTACATTTAAGTCTTTGATCCAATTTGAATTAATGTTTGTATGTAGTATTAGTTAAGAGTCTAACTTCATTCTTTTGGATATGGGTATATAGTTTTCCCAACATCATTTGTTGGAAAGACTGTCCTTTCCCCACTGAATCGTCTTACCACCCTTCTCAAAAAACATTTGACCATGTATATGAAGATCTATTTCTGGGCTCCCTATTCTATTCCATGGATCTTTATTCCATTACCATACTATTTTGATTACTGTAGCTTTGTAGTAGGTTTTGAAGTCAGGAAGTGTGAGTCCTCCAATTTTGTTCTTTTTCAAGTTATTTTGGCTATTTGGGGTTCCTTGACATTCCATATGAATTTTATGATAGATTTTTGTATTTATGCAAAAAAAAAGTCATTGGGTTTTGATAAAGATTGCATTATATCTGTGTATCACTTTGGGTGGTACTGACACTTAACAATAGTAAGCTTTCCAATCCATGAACATAGGTTATTTTTCTGTTTATTTATGTCTTTAATTTCTTTTAGCAATATTTTGTAGTTTTCATTGCACAATTCTGTTATCTCCTTGGTTAATTCCTAATTATTTATTCTTTTTGATATTATTGCAAATGGAGTTGTTTTTGTAATTTTCTTTTCAGATGTTCATTGTTAGTGTATAGAAATGCAACTTATTTTTTTGTGTTGACTTTTATCCTGCTACTTTGCTGAATTTATTTATTAGTTGTAATTGCTTTTTTGTGTGTGTACATGGAATCTTTAGGGTTTTCGACTATAAGATCATAACATCTGTGAACAGAGATAATTTTACTTCTTCCTTTTCTATTTGGATACCGTTTACTTATTTATTTGTTTAACCTACCTAATTGCTTTGGCTAGGACTAGTACTATGTTGAATAAAAGTGATGAAAGTGGGCATCTTTGCCTTGCTTTTGATTTTAAAGGAAAAGCTTTCAGTCTTTCACCACTGAGTATGATTTTGCTGTGGTTTTTTCATACATGGCTTTTATTTGTTGAGGCAGTTTTCTTCTATTCCTAGTTTGTTGAATTTTTAAATAAAAGGATGTTGACTTTTGTCAAATGCTTTTTTCCTGCACCAATTGAGGTGATCCTTTATTTCTTTTTAAGAATATGCATTTCCTTTTCCCTTTTGAAATGTCATAGGAAAGGCCACGGGGCTTGAATTTGCTGTTTCTCATGACACTATAATGAGTCCATGGCTAGCATGGTGCTAACAATGCTGCATTTACTGTCTTTTCAAAAGTAGTATTCTTATTATTAATTAATTATTATTATTAATTTTGGTTAAGTTTAAATTTTTTCTCAGTTATGAATTAGAGTCAATTGGACAGCTGATTTCATGGTGGAAAGCCACAGCCCAGCTCAAATGGTGGAAAACAAACAAACTTCTCAGAACAAAGCTTTCAAAATGGAAGAATGCATAAAATATCCTGACAATAACAGTCTTAGGTCTGTCTCACCCAGAGAGTGAGTTCTTGAGGGGAGAAAATATCTTTTCCCCTTATCCCCAGTTACCTGGAACTGGAGATTGTTGTATAGTAAACACTTAATAAAACATCTTGGAGGGTATCAAAGAACAACGGTGTTCCCCTTGCCCTTTATTCCCTCTCCTTTCCCGAAGAGAGATTGCATCAGACTCAGTAACTTTCATAGTGTTAATTTATTGTGAAGTATAAATATGAAAGTATCCAAGTTCTGCAAATAGTGCAAAAGTGAGCAATTGTGCATTTTAATTTGACTTAGTATTGTTGAATTGAAATATTTAGATTTTGGTATGAAGAGAGGATTGTACTTTTTTTTTTAACCATGTCACTATTGATTATTTTCTTATTCCAAAGCTGTATAGGCTCATGCATTATTTAATTCTCAAAAGTTAAGTTGATAGGCTGTCTGAGGGTAGATGTACAAACTGTAATATAAAGCCAGAATTGGAAAATAGAGGTACTTTGACTAACTTTTCAAAGTAGGCTTTATGTTATGAAAAGCATCACAGTACACTGTGTAAAAATAAAATTAAATGAAGTATAATCTATGAGTGACACCTGCTTTATAGACTCTCAATTTGATGACCAACATAACCTAATTTAGCAGAACACTTGACCCAAGTATTTCACTGATGATCAGGTAAATTCTGATGAAAGGTCAATGGTATAACTACAAAGGCCAATCTATTTTAATTGCCTAAGGTTTAAAAAAAGCCCTCTTCTCAATTTACAGTGACTGTGGGAGTCATTTTACTGCTTACACAGTGATAAAGGGCTTGTATATCATGAATGTAGCATAGTGGATAATCAGCAAAACTTTAAGACTAAATTAATCAGCACTTTGGAAAGTTTATTCCACGAACATAGGTAACATGTCCTGTCAAGGCAAATGATTGCTTCTTTGATTATAGAAAAATACTAATAAGTTTTCACTTTTTCTTTTTAATGTTTTACTGGAAAGAATTTAGTTAGAGATTCAAACATAGTAAAATTTACTTTTTAAAAAAATTGAGAATCACTATGTTGTGCATCAGGAACTAATATAGCGTTGTAAGTCAATTATACTTTGAAAACAAACAAAAAAACAAGCAAGCAAGCTCAGGAAAAGAGACTGGATTTGTGGTTACCAGAGGCAGTGGGGGGCAGGGGAGGGTGTTGGGGGAAGGATGAAAGTTGTTAAGAGAGTAAATCCTAAGAGATCTCATCACAGGGAAAAATTTTTTTTTTTCTTTTGCGTCTATATAGAATGATGTATGTTCACTAAGCTTACTGTGGTAATCATTTCATGATGCATGCAAGTCAAATCATTATGATGTACAACTTTTAAACTTATACAGTGCTTTATGTTAATTATATCTCGTTGAAACTGGAAGGAAAAATGGAGCAAAGTATACCTGCTTTAGGTCTGAAAATAAATAAATACATAGAGTAATTGATATTTAAAAATAAATAAATGAAATATAACTCTTCTTTTAAAAAGAAAAAAGTGAGGCTTAAATTTGATAATAATGGTATTTTTGAAGTACAAATATATGAAATATATACTGAGTTCAGAACAGATTCAATATTTAGCCTTTGAACTGATAAATCATATCATATTCATTTAACATATTCTCTAGGTCCCATCTTGACTTTTCTTTCTCTCCTTCCCAAGGCTTACTGACTTTTTTTTTATATTTTAAAATAACAATTTTAAAAGTAATGAAATTTTAAGGTGCTTTCTGATTCCTTCATGTTATATCTTAATAGTATCATTAAAATCAAGATGTCGGGCTTCCCTGGTGGCGCAATGGTTGAGAGTCCGCCTGCCGATGCAGGGGACATGGGTTCGTGCCCCGGTCCGGGAAGATCCCACATGCCGCGGAGCGGCTGGGCCCGTGAGCCATGGCCGCTGAGCCTGTGCGTCCGGAGCCTGTGCTCCACAACGGGCGAGGCCACAACAGTGAGAGGCCCGCGTACCGCAAAAAAAAAAAAAAAAAAAAAAAAAAAAAAGATGTCATACAACATTCTTGTGTTAATTCTGGACTGTTAGGAGTCAAGGTGGCACAAAAGGAAGGACACTAGAGTGCACATCAGATAGGATGATTAAAAACTTTGCTGAGTCACTAACTAGTTGTTTGGACAAGTCACTCTTAGAGCCTTAATTTTTGTGTCAATACAATGATCTCTAAGCTAGAATGTATAAATAGGGGACATGTGCATTAGGCACAGTGAGGAACTATCCATACTTCAGAAATCAGAGCAATTTCTCTAAACATAGTTGGATGATATTGCATTTCAGGAAGACTGGGAGGGATCTTGGACAACCTAACTCATGAGATAGCTGTTTTCTGAGCAGTAAATTGAGGAAGCCCAAGCATGCCTCACTGACATGCCCTCACTCAACAAGGTAAGGAGGTGTGGGATGGTGATGGGGAGGAGAGTCTCTGGGGATGTTGAGACTTCCAACATGTCTCTCTCCCACATAGAATTTACAGGCATCCTGAGGGATCTAGGTGGGACCCATAAATATAGGAGAGAGTTCTGATCCTTGGACCATTTTTGGCGTTGCACTTTCTGCTACATAATACTCCTGTTAGGAGCTCGTCATCCACTGTGGATCAGGCAGGGTTACAGGTAAGCTTAAGAGTGGTCTTTACAGGTCTTCCCTGGTGGTGCAGTGGTTGAGAGTCCGCTGCCGATGCAGGGGACATGGGTTCGTGCCCCGGTCCGGGAAGATCCCGCATGCCGCGGAGTGGCTGGGCCCGTGAGCCATGGCCGCTGAGCCTGCGCGTCCGGAGCCTGTGCTCTGCAACGGGAGAGGCCACAAGAGTGAGAGGCCTGCTCGTACCGCCAAAAAAAAAAAAACAAAAAAGAATGGTCTTTACAGCTGTCCTCTTCCCTAATTGGACGCTCAGTCCCAGGGACTCTCACTACCACTGTAAGCTTTAACACTTAGTGTCTAGCCTCCTAGGTATCTTGTATCCATCTCTTCATTTGAGATACTATGAGCTTGGACCAAAATGGAATTTCTCAGCAACACTGAGAAATATTTAGTGAAATAATATGATTTTTTTGTATGAATACTTTGGAATCAATTTATACTTTATATATATTTTTTCCAAATTTTCTATATTGGAAAATGAATATTAAACTATAGGAATAATTCATATAGTCAGATATTCATATGGTCAGATTTACCATGAGTTGCATCATCTCTGGGTTGACAAAGTTCTTTGATACTTTATTTAGTATTATATTTGTTGGGAACCTACTCAGTGCAAGACAATCTAATTGCCTTTTGATATCTTATAATTATCTAATTGGTTTATAATATCAAAAATAGAAAAAATAGAAATTATGGAAGTACAGAATTTGCTTTCCTACAAAGAATAAGTGAACCACAGGATACTGTGACATCTACTAGTTCAGTAGTTATGTTTTATTAGTCAGTACCTAGAGGAGTACTTAAAGCCATGTAAGTTGGTTGCATTTTATTTGGCAGCATAACCACAGATCAAGTTGTCCCTTTAGTCCTTTGGGTTCAAGAGGCAGATTAAAAAATATTTAATTAACTTATTTATTTGGCTGCACCGGGTCTTAGTTGAGGCATGTGGGATCTAGTTCCCTGACCAGGGATTGAACCTGGGCCCCCTGCATTGGGAGTGTGGGGTCTTAGCCACTGGACCACCAGGGAAATCCCAGCAGAATGTGATGTTAACTGTCACTTATTAATCCAGACTTGGAAAAATTGCTTTTAAAAGTCATTTATTCATCTGCTAAATTAAACTTGCAATATCAGTGATAATATTTGATACTTATACAGTACTTTACAGATTTTCAAAGTATTGCAACATTCATGATTTCATTTAATCTTCACAACAATTTTGCAAAGAAGACAAGATAGTAACTAACTCCATGTTATAGATAAGAAAAATGGTGTCTTGAAATGTAAAGTGACTTGTGTAATATAGTCTGGCTAGTCAGTGGTAGAAGGGAACTAATTTCTAAGTTTTTTGATTTCTAGGTGCAGTCACAAGGTATTATGGACTACATACAGACAGAGGGAACATATTAGAGCACACTGCTATTTTTTTTGTAGAATAAAACAGTACAATTTCAGAGATGCCATGAATCCTGTCCAGGATGGCATAAATAGGCAAGGATTCAATCTGACTGGGTAAGCTATGGTAAAAATAGCCTTAATTATAATACTTTTAGTCAAATGTCAGGATCTTTGTTCTTGGGGGTAGAGTTGGACCACAGACAGATCTACAGTGAAGAAGTGGGGAAGGGTCACAAGGACTTAAGCATAATATCAGGGCCCCCAGAAGCCATATTGTCTAGGATTTTTTGCCAGGTTCCAGTCTTAGCTGCAGAATTAGAACACAAGTCAGGACTGGCATAGCTGCTCAGATCTAAAAGATTGGGGAAACATAGTGAGAATTGGGCATGATGTTTGGGGAGGAGACTGCTGCTATTTAATAGGCTGGGGGATGTCACCCCAGAAGTGAAACAGAAGGAAAATAGGCTAATTGTAGATGCTTTGACATATTCCAGGTATTCTCATTAGCAGGGCGCAATCTGCTGGTCAGATGTCTTTAGTCCTCTCTGCTGGACAGAGCTCAAGTGGGCAGGGGCAAGAAACAGTGCTCTTTGGCACCTGAACACATGGTTCAACTTATAAAGCATGTGCTTTACCTGACAGTTAAGTGAGATGCTCTGCTCACATAAGTCCACAGATTTACACCTGTGAAGTTTCCATGTAAAATGGGTGCTATTGTCTTTTATAATAAGTCCCATGTGTATTTTCATAGAATGTTGACAGGTGAGCATATATTGCTTTATCAGTGCTTCTGGGATTATCTGAAAAATAGCACAGGTATTCTCATGACAGGTTTATGTTAATAAGTTTGGTTAGCATAAGACTTCCCTGGTGGCACAGTGGTTGAGAATCCGCCTGCCAGTGCAGGGGACACAGGTTCAATCCCTGGTCCGAGAAGATCCCACATGCCGCAGAGCAACTAAGCCTGTGTGCCACAACTACTGAGCCTGTGCTCTAGAGCCCGAGAGCCCACAACTACTGAAGCCTGCACACATAGACCCCATGCTCTGCAATAAGAGAAGCCACCGCAATGAGAAGCCCGCACACCCCAACGAAGAGTAGCTCCTGCTCACCGCAACTAGGGAAAGCCCATGCACAGCAATGAAGACACATCACAACCAAAAAATAAATAAATTTAAAAAAAAGTTTGGTTAGCATAAAGCAAAAATTAATTCAATGACTCACATGTAAAGTTAATAAACTCTTCTTTCTCCATGTCACTAATTTCCTAGTCTTGTGAAGGTCTGTACATTTCTATGGCTGAACAAATATGTGGAAAGTTTCTATTTGGGTTCCCAGCATGCTACATTAAGTTGGTGTCATCAGTGTGATGCTTTGCTATTCAAAGTGTGATCCAAGGACAAGGCAGCATTGGTATCTCTTGGGAGCTTTTTAGAAAAGCAGAATATCAAGCCTAATGCTAGGCCTACTAAATCAGAGTGCATTTTATCAAGATCTCCAGGTGATTTGTAAGCACATTCAAGTTTAAGAAGCACTAGTTATACCTTTGTGGCTCAAGGTCATGCCTTCCTAAACCTCTATTTTTAGGCACACTCTACTTCCTACTCTTCTGGAATCTGTAGGCTATCAGCTAGCCAATTCATTTGGTTGTTTCTTAAATTCTAAACCTGTGACATTGTGTGCCCTATGCTGTCTCTTCCTTGTTTTGTCAGAGAAGGGACTTTTTCTTTTGCGTTCCCCATATTTTTCACCTCTTTTCACTTGATGATTTTTGTTTTTGGAGACAAACAATCACCTCTAGCTTCCAGGGGACATATTCTCTCTCTGATCAACTTGAAGACTTTTTCCCACGGCATCTCTCTCAATAACATTGAGGTAATGAGGTTCTGTTTACTGCCAAATTCAATCATAAATGTGAGTTGCCACTAATATCAATATTGCATATCTTTAAGTAGCTTTAGAGTAAAATAAAATAAAATAAAACCACAAAAAGGACTACTTGGTAGCTTTCTCTGCTGTGTTCAACTTTTTGTTTTGTTTAACTTTTCATATTACAGAAATCTTGGACCTCAGAAATTTCATGTCTCTTGGCAATAGCTATACTTTCTGTGTCTTAGTGATAAACATTCTGTTATTTTATTCTAGAACTCTAAACCAATTAAAGAAAATTTTTATTGGACATTTTCTGTTCTCTGTTTTCTTAGCTTTTTTTTTTTTTCCCCTATCTTTGTTATAAAAGGAAAAACCCCTCATGGAATATGTTGCCATTATGAAATTTAGGTATTTATATGTATATTATTTTTGTGTCTGTATCATAAATCACATTTAGAGATATTCTCTGTAAGTTACACTTAAACATTTTTAGTTGATAAGTGCCAACAACATTATGGTTTGTTTCATAAGACCTCTCTTCACTTTGAAACCATATCCTCTGTTTCTTCCTTTTCTTTAAAAACCACACAGGATGTTGAAGAAATAAAGTGAGAGAAGTCTGCTGAAATATATTTACAACAAGCTATTGTAAATGTCATTTGTTGAATAATGTATAAAAGTTCATGGCACAAGGGGCAGGATTGTCTGAAAGTAACCCTGAGAGCTCACTCTTGGTTACCGAAGCACTGGGCTATCTGGAACCAGGAATCACCCTTCAACCAGTGCGAGAAGCCACACTTGAACTCAGCTTCCTATTAGACTGATGGCATTATTTTACCCTCTTGCAGGAACTACAGCTTTCTATGATCTCCGCTGTCCTCAGGTGCTGGGCAGCTAGCTTTCACAGTTACTCCCTTTAAATATATTGCATGCAATCCAGACTGCCTAACATTTATGTTGTGTGCTTATCTCCTCTGATTAAGGTTGCTATCATGCTTGCCCTGTAAGAAAGGAGAGCAACAGTGAGGTGGGGGATCTGCCCTAGAATACTGGACCAAGTGTCCTTCAGATGGCCAGGGGCCCTGCGTACTTCCTCATGGGAAAAATGGGAAAATCAAAGGACCTGTGACTTTTCTTGTTGCTGACTCCTTGAGTTTCCTCGATAAAGCATATTCTTTAATATGATATTGTAAAATTCACCCAGAGCTCTGGTGAACCTCAGGGGACCCATCTTGTACAGCACATTTATTGATGATAATCAAGGCTTTGTTCTGCATACCCTGCTTTGGGGGAGTTCATATCTCAGTTTGTATATTTGTAGCATAGATTGAAGTCACTGCCATATTCCCATTTTGCCTTGGATAAAATGTCCTCCTATTGATGACTGTTAACTTATGCATTTTCTTCTCATCCATATATCTCCCTTATTCATATCTGTCTTTGTCCAGCAAGATTCCATGATGTACTGTTCAATAATACTGTTGCTAATAGCTTAAACTTCCCCTTCTGTCTTCTTTGTGGCATCTGCCAAAGACTGCAACCATAGATAAACCAACTGTCTGCTTTCTCTGCATCTGTGCCTGAGCAGCCAAGCACTGCTGGAGAGAGTTACACAATAGGGCCTATTGGTATTACAAAAAAGTAATTAAAGCAACTTCAAACTGTACAGCAATCCTGTAAGGATTCTCAGTCAAGCTCTCTCCCACTTTCCATAATGATTATTTCAAGCTTCTTCAAACCTTCTTCCTCTCATCACCCATGATTCTCAGAATATGATATTGATTTTTATTTTATAGAGAAAATAGCAGCCCTTAAATGAGAACTGCATCACCTGTCCCATTATCTGTCCATACTATTCTAGTTTCCTTCGATTACAGTATGGGTGTAATTATTTTTGCTGAGGCTAACCCCTCCTCTGGTACTTTTATTTTACTCCCTCCCACCTTCTAAGGTACCTGAAATTATGGATTATCTTTTGTCTGAATATTCAAACTCTCTTCAATTGGAGCTTTTAAAAACAGGATCAAGTATCTCCCAATTAAGAGAAAGAAAGAGAGGAAAGGAAAGAGAGAGAGAAATTTTCTCTAGATTTCTTCATTCCCTTCTAGTTACTACCCTATTTCCTCTGTTCAAATTTTTGAAAAACGGTTTCTATTTCTTTCCACCTAGCCATTTCTAAGCCTTTTCCAATCTAACTTCTGCCTACATTGCTCCATCTCAGGATTTCTTAACCTTGGCACTGTTGGCATTTTAGGCCAATGTTTTATACTTGCGACACTGTCCTGCACATTTTAGGATGTTTAGCAGCATCCCTGGTCTTTATTCACTAGATACCTGTAGCAGCTCTCTCCCTGCAGCTGTGACAACCAAAAATGTTTTCAGGCATTACCAAATGACCCCTGCAAAGCAAAATTGCCTCCGGTTTAGAATTGTTGCCCTATTCCCATGGCTCCTGTTAGGTTACCAATGACTTTCACGATGCTAAATCTCATTGCTTATCTGACTTGGTAGCTCAGTAGTATCTGAAATTGTTAACATCTCCTGCCCTGTAACATTTTTCTCTTGCCTCTATTGACAACACTCTTTTGATTTTCCTTTTACCCCTCAGATTGTTCTTTTTTCTTCCTTCCTTCCTGTTTTCCTTCCTTCTTTCCTTCCTTTCTCTCTTTCACCCTTTCTTTCCTTCTCTCTCCCTCTCTCCTCTCCCCCAAACCCCTTCTTTTTCTCTTTCTTTAAATCTTTTGAGCTCATCCTCTGCCAATTGACAATTAAATGTTGGCACTCTCTTCTACTCTGCTCTTTTTCTGGGGACTCTCATCCCCATGCAGAGCTTTAATATTCACCTTTATACTTGTGCGTCAAGCTTTGATGAACTAGCTTCAGTATGGTGAACAGGTCAACCCTCCCACCACCAGCAACAACAAAAAGCTGGATACAGTAGTTTATCCATAGCTTGTGAGTCTTTCCGTGACAGCCTTCTCTTTTAGAGGAAACAAAAAATCTGCTTCTAGCTCTACCTTTTGAAGTAGAAAACTAGCTCTTAATCAGAATAACATAGACAAAGATGAGTGGAAAAAAAAAAAAAGATGAGTGAAATTCTTTAAATTGGCCTAGATAGGCCTAAATGATCTGCCTCCACCCTTACCTCTCATAGCTCTCTACCCTCCCCAATCTCATCCTCCATCATCATCCCTCCTGTGTTCCTGCTTGAGGCAACTAGCTGTGGTTCAGTCCTTTGTTCATGCTCTACCACAGGGCTATTTTATTTGTTGCCCTGTCTGCCAGGAAGACTCCTCTCACCCATCTCTGCAACTTAACCTATTCTTCCAATCTCAACTCAAGCAGACTTCCTCAGGGAACCTTCCTTGTTCTTCCTGACCAGCTCCCACTTCCCATTATGGAGGCCTTTAATGGCCTTTGTATATCTCTTTCTTACTGCATAGTACAGTAGCAGTTTTGCATTTACTTGTGTGATTAGTGAGGTGAGTACAGTTGAGCAAGGGTTTTCAAACCAAGACTGCTTGGCTTGGAATCTTGGGTCTTAAATTCTTGGTGCCTCAGTTTCCTTATCTTTAACATGGGGATACTAATAGAACCTATTTTAACGGTTGTTGTGAGTCTTAAATGATTTAGTGTATATACAATGCTTAAAACAGGGCCTGGAACATAGTAAGCACTATGTAAATATCAGTTGTAATTAAAAAAATTTAATTATAATCTGTCTCTTCCACTTTTTTCCCCCCCATTTTGTGAAAGTTTATTTGCAGGATAAATTCCTAAAAGTCAAATTACTCATAGAATTAGGCACACATATTATCACAGTTGTCACACCTACCAAAAAGTTATTCCAGTTTCTAATCCCATTAATGGTTATGTAGAAATATCAATTTCTCTTATAATTTTATTTATTTTTAAGGAATTTAAGAAAGATTAGTGTAACCTTCTTTTTTTTAAACATCTTTATTGGAGTATAATTGCTTTACAATGGTGTGTTAGTTTCTGCTTTATAACAAAGTGAATCAGCTATACATATACATATATCACCATATCTCCTCCCTCTTGTGTCTCCCTCCCACCCTCCCTATCCCACCCCTCTAGGTGGTCGCAAATCTTCCACTTTTTTGCTCATTTTTTTTCCTCAGTGCCAACACAGTTCATGACACATTTCAGGCATGCAGTAACTGTCAGAGTAATGTATAAATTAAAGAGTTTGGGAAAAAGAAATGCCATATAAATACAAAGCACATTTGTATAGATGAAAAAGTAGAGATTCTGCATTGTGTTTTTAAAAATAATTCTACTATAGTCATTCACTTTACTTGCATAACCTATGCTAGAAGGGAAATAGGTGCTTTTTTAATTCTAGGAGAATTCAAACAATTTTTATGCTGGGTGAATTCATTCTAACACAATCAGTGAAATCAGAGCCTTTGAGTTAAAAATATTACTCAAATATTTTATATTTGAAGAACATATTCAAATTCCTATATTAAATACATAAGTAGACATAATTTTTCATAACAAACCTTGAAAACAAACATCTTAGTCTCAGAGGTTAAGGATTATGTAACAAAGAATCATTTTAGTTTTAAAAATATCGCATAAGATCTTGTAAACAAACTTTTAAGGACTCAAGTTTTTGATGACAAGATACCAAATAAATATAAATCTGACAAGTAAACCTGGTTCTGCAAGCATGCATGTGAGATTATTTATTTGGTATGGAGGTTGCTGGGTTCTTTGAATCATTATTAATTATTAGACATTAATAACTGAGAAAAACCATGCCACATGAGCAATGATAATTCAATGGAAAAAATCTAAACCCAAGAAGAGATATTGATAAAGTAGTATGTTGTCATTTGTGTTAGTCAGCTCAGGCTGTCATGACAAAATATCACAGACTGGGTGGCTTAAACAACAGAAATGTATTTCTCACAGTTCTGGAGGCTGGGAAGTATAAGATCAGGGTGCCGACTGATTTTATTCCTGGTGAGAGCTCTTTCCTTTGTTTGCAGACAGCTGTCTTCTCACTGTGCCTTCACATGGTGGAGAGAGAGAGCTCTGGGGTTTCTTCCTCATAAGGGCACCAGCCCTGTCAGATTAGGGCCCTACCTTTATGATCTCATTTAACCTTTATCACTTCATCACAGGCTCTGTCTCTAAATAGTCACATTGGCGTTTGGGGCTTCAACATTTGAATTTTTGAGAAAACACAAACATTCAGTCCATAACATCATTCAAAAGGAGGAGAGGATATTTTTATTTGGGTGAATATGCCAAAAACTTTCAGAAGAGGCTTTTAAGATTGACTTTAAAGGGTTTGAACTTGCAGAGTGCGAAGGGAAATTATACCATGATCTCAATATTATATGTGGAAAGCAGAAGGGATGTAGGATTTGTGTAAGGCTAGTGAGGATTTCAGTTTGATTGTTTTTCTAGTATGTGAGGAGAAAATGAGTGAATTTCAGGTCATTGGGAAATTTGAATGATGAGTTACGAAGTTTGTACTTTTTTTTTTTTTTTCAGCTGCCATGGCTCACGGGCCCAGCCGCTCCGCGGCATGTGGGATCTTCCCGGACCAGGGCACAAACCCATGTCCCCTGCATCAGCAGGCGGACTCTCAACCACTGCGCCACCAGGGAAGCTCCTGAACTAGTAATTAATATAATGGGATAAATGCTAGAATAAGATTCAGTTCACCAGAAACATATAACAATATTAAACTTGTGTATACCTAATAAAACATACTCAATATTTACAAAGCAAAAGTGGATAGAACTACAGGGAGAAACTGATAACTCTACAATTACAATAGACTATTTCAAAATATATCACAAAATTAATGATAGATTAAGCAGATAAAATATTAGAGAAGATACAGAAGGTTTGAATAATGGGAGTAACAGTATCGATGTTGGCTCGAATCAGAGAACAGTATAGCCTTGCAGAATAATATATCCAGCAACCAGAGAATATATATTAATGCTGTTTCTCCTTTTCCCTTGCCCAAATTCTCTTTTACAGTTACCATTTCCCAACTTTTCAAAAGAAATACCTCTTATCCACCCAAATCATCTATGATGCATCACCCTGGGGTGCAAAATCTTCAGAGGAACAATCAACATATTGTTATTGGAGAAACCTCTTATACTCATAAACCTTTCATAGACCATTGTCTTTTCCTGCCTAATATGAATGTCTAGTAAGTGTGAGGCACGGCATTAGTGAAGGGGTAGTTTGACCCTTTGGGGGATGTTCCAGATTCAATAGCGTGGGACAGCTGGTGCAATGACAATTCTTGTTTTTGTTGTTTGACTAACTTACCTCTTTCATATTCTCACTATTATCAAATAATGAGTTACTCTTGAGGGAGTCATATCAGAGCAGCACTCTCACGCGGTAGGTGAGAAAGGGGGTCAAGGAGACCTGGCAGAGCTGTCCCCAGGCCTGTGGCCCCCATGCCAGAGCTTTAGCCTGGGCAGTCAAAGGGCTAGAGTCTCTAAGGGCTTGCCCTGGCAAGAAGCACCTCCTGAGAAAGAAACTGGGAGGAAATGGTGGATGTGGCTTAACCAGTAACTTCCACTAACAATGAAGCAGAAAATAGCTTTTCTAAACTATCAATAATAAAATGTACCAACTATGTTGAGGAAAAATCTCGATTATCTTTTTCCCATAGAAAATGGTATAAAAAGGCATTGCCATTTGAAGAGATGATTAAAAGTATTGAGCCAGAAAGTGTAGAAAAATTGTTATAGAGATATTAATTAATATTGTTATTGATATTGTTATACTTTTCTAGGTTATATGATGGTTGTGGAATTTATCATCCTTTAAAATGCATAATTTGTCATGATTTTATTCTCATGTTACATAAATATTTACTTTTCCACCTAATTTTTAAAATTTATAATGTTGTCCTCTTTTTTTAAAGAGGTCTGCACCTCATGTTATATAGGCTTCAGGCTAACAAAACCTGAATCCATCCCTGGACCTGATACTTTTTCTATTTCTCTTCCTCTTTGTCTTTCTGTTTTTCTCATGATTCCTTTCCATGCTTTTAAAAAAGTAGGACCTATACTAATATATAAGGAATGTAGAACAAAATTAAAAAAAAAAAGTCACCTATGATATAGTACCCTAAACTTCAGAAAACCAGCTTTATTAAATCAAGTTCTCCCTCTCTGAGGTTAATATATCATTCTGATTATCAGATGCAAAATATATGCTTAATATATTTAAAATTTTACTAACAAAACTTTCATTCTCATCTACTTATGTATAAAAATAAGATTTTTTAGTGCTATAAATATACGAAAAACAGGAATAGCTAAATCCTGACTCATTCTAGTAATAAGGTAATATTAACCCAAGGACAAATAAACTTTTAAACATATTAAAAAACATTAGATGGTCAACTTAAAAAATTCGTGAAGTATACATTGTTTTTCAAATTCCTTTTACGTGTACACAGGAAAAAACATTTGGAGACAACTGATCTAGACAAATAAATATGGAAGGCTATAGAAATCAATCATGCAACTCCTTTAAGGGAGCTGCCATCTATTTTTAACTGCCCAGTTGGCATATTTCAGCGGACAGCTGCATCAGATGGATGGAGGCTGCCTGAGGGTGTGAAGAACATTGCATTGGCTCACTTATTTTCAGTTGTGAAATCTTCTTTACAAACCCTAATATTTAAAAAAAGTAATTGAGGCTAATGTTTTTATAATTTGGGGTGGAAATAGCTCCCATTAGTGATATAGAACAGAACATGAGGCTCTACAGGCCTATCCTGGCAGCAGTTCTGGTCCGTTTCCCTCAAGGCCCTCCTTTTATTTGTCCAGAAATCCTTGTGTACTTATTATCAGTACTTAGGAGCAAGTGAGAGTGAGGTTGGGATTGATCCAGACCACCTTGATGCTGTCTTGTTGACGTCTGCCCTGGAGGTACCTGTCTTCAATTCAGAAGTTTTCCCTGCATAACTGGGGCTAAATCCCTTGCTTTAGGGCTGCCTAGGACCTGGAGCACCAGCAGTAGCTGATTTATGAGGATAGGCAATCTCACTTCCCTCATGCTATTCTTATAGAAAAGGAGTCTATTCAAACTGACCATGACTCCAGAATCATTGTTCTTTTCATTTCTTCCCCCAACCATTTTCCCAAGGGTTGAATCTATCAGATCTATCCAGGAGAGCATTAAGACAGTTAATTGAAAAGATCGTTAAGCCTGCAAGAAGCAGGAGAGGGGCATTTATTTCTCAGTTGGATGCTTGCTGAGTCACAGAACACGTAGGTCTCCCCTGGAGCTGTCATGGAAGTATGGTGATGAAATTATTAGGAGAACTTGAATTATACCCTCTGGAATTTGGGGCAAACATGAATATAGAGACTGGTGCCTATTTCTAGTCTAGAGATTTCTGAGGGAGTCTCTCTGGAATATCCCAGACTTATGGGGCTTGAGGAGACTGTGGCAGAATGTACATAAAGAAGGAGACAATCCCTTATCACATCCATTTGAAGAGGACCCGGAAATTCTTGAGTCTTCTCAGAAAGAAGCATTAGACAAAAAGGAAAACATGGGTTGCCATATAGGAAGATAAATTTGCTCTTCTGTACCTCGCTGGCTTATAATTACCTAGAATTTCCTGGCATCTACTGCCACCGTGTGGGTATTTACATTTATTGAATTCAAATGAGTATTTTCCCGTAAAGGCTTGTCCTAAGCCAAAATACAAAGAATTTTAAGTGTGTTTTAGTGCTCTTCACCTCAGATTGTCTCCTAGTCCCCTCTAGGTTCCCTGTGCTTTCAAACTCACAATGAGGTTCCATCATTAAATACTCTTCTCTTTTGTAGCACTGTGTTAAAGCAGTACTAAAGTCATGCTGCTGATACGTCAATGACTTAGAGTTTTTGATAAGTCAGTTTGAGACAGAGAAACTCTAAAATGGTCCCCAATTATCTGTTTCCTGGTATTGATGCCCTGTGTAACCATTTTACCTTTACTGTGGGTGGGATCTGTGTCTAGCTTCTAACCAACAGACTATGGCAGAGGTGATGGGGTGTCACTTCCATACTTACATTACATAGCACTAAAACTTCCATGTTGCTAGGAGACTCCCCTGACTGCCTTCTGGGCTTGCATGCATGAAGCAAGCATCCACGTATGGGAGGCCCAGTGAAAAGGAACTGAGGGCAGCTACTGGCTGTCAGCAGGCAAGAAACTGAGGTCCCCAGCCCAACAGGACATAGATCATTGAATCCTGCTAACAAGCACGTGAAATTGGGAGCAGATCCCTCTTCAGTTGAGCTTTCAGATGAGATGCCAGAAACCTTGATTGCAGCGTCATGAGAGACCCTGAAACAGAGGACCTGGTTAAACTATGCCCAGGTTCTGTGAGATGATACATGTGTGTTGTTTTTAGCCACTAAATATGTGCTAATTTGTTATATGACAGTAGATAATGAGTACACAGTTCTTTGGTTTGGCTTACATTACTCTCCCCTTCACAGGACTGCAATATAAGTCCTTGGAGATTGTTCTTGGCAGTAAATATAATTGACAATCACCACGCTGTGCTCAGAATTGTCCTTCTCCTCCCACCAAAGCTCTGTTACTGAATCAGCTTGTTTTGCCTGATTCCTTTGGGAAAATTTCTTTCTCAGGTGATAACTCAGCTCCTCACACAAAGAGAGCTCTGTGGGTTCTGCCTATGTCATTCCCCAAACAAGCTTGGACAGGCTTAAATCCAGCAGTGGCACAACTTGGCCTAAAGCTGAGAGCTCACAGCTTGTCAGATAATTTGTCAGCTTCAAGATGTATTACACTATTGTGGCTATAGTTATTAGATTGATATTAAACTTTATTCTTAATTTAAAAAATGTTTCCTACCCCATGAAACACTTGACTATGGGTAGGAAAGTGGTGCTAAAAGGCAAGGGTAGGGACAGGGAATGACTCCCTGTCATTATAGACCATTAACTTGATCCCAAAATACAACCACGAGTTTTTTTATAAGTACACTAAATTTCATATATGTTATTGTAGAGCCAATGCTTTCTAGAGGCTTGTCATCTAGCTCTGCAGTTTCTAGAATTTAATTTATATCTCTTTTTGAAAACCAGTATTTATTTAGCTCTGGTATAGAGGCTTACATAAACTTAAACTCAGAAAGTACTATATTATCTTTTCAGCATAATTGAAACAAGCTTGGCTGTGGGGCACTGCAAAGAGTTTTCAATGGTGAGTGCAGAGTGTGTCTAAGTAGCAGATTATGCCAGAGAGGTAAGCAGAAATCATATTCTAGAGGGCTTTGAGTGTTATGCTACAGAGCTTGGACTTGATAGTGAAAACAGAAGATTTTCAATATGGAAAATATTTTAAACAGGAAAAGATTTTAATCAAGGAAATGATATAATGATTTATACTTTAGAAAAATACAAACCAGTGTAGTAGATGGATTTAGAGGGGGTACAAGACTGGAGGCACGGGGACCAGCTAGGAGGCAAGAAGCAATGAGGGCCTGGATTAAGATAGAGGGGGTAGAAAAACATGGAAGCATATGAACAATATTTTGAAGGTAGGATAGTATTGATTTGATGATCAATAAAATGTAGAGGATAGGTGAAAGGAGACTATGATGAGCACCAGGTTTCTAGCTTGGAGAATGGGTATTTGGAAAAATAGATTTGTTAGGGGAACCACTGACTGAAACTGCCCACCCTGGCCAGACACGATAGTAACCACTTGCATGAGGTATCTTACAACAGGAGGTCCTGGTAAGGAATGTGAAACTAACAGGCTATCACCAACCAGAAGAATTTGGGAAGGGTCAAAAGGAGAGAGGAGACACCAGTCTGTATGACCTACCAACCTCCCAGAATCCTTCTCACTGGCATCCATCTTGGCTGAGAGATGTACACACCACCGGGAAGGACCCTGAGTCAGAATGATTGGCCAGAGACAACCTGGAAACTAACCCCATCACCATAAAACCCAACTGTCAGCCACGTGGCAGAGCATTTCTCCTGGGCTCCCTTGCACTCCTGCTCTCTGCGCGGGCGCCCCCTTCCCAATAAATTCTCTTGCCAGCATGTGCATCTCCTCAGACAATACATTCCTGGGGTTAGACAAGAGCCCATTCTTGGGCCCTGGAACAGATTGGTTTCCTGCAACAGATTAGTGTGTGAAAGTCTGAGGAAGCCTAATGTTTAAGTCCTAAACTTAAACATTTGGTTTCCGGCAACAGATCTGTTTCCTGCAACAGATTTGTGTGCGAAAGTCTGAGGAAGCTTAATGTTTAAGTCCAAAACTTTAAGAATATAGATAGAAGTCCATGTGGGAGGCTGAGTTCAGGATGCCAGGGCCATCAGAGGAAAACTAGGAGAAGGTGGAGTCACAGTAGCTAAGAAAATATCTAGAGAACTGGAGTGACCCATAGTATTCAATGACACATGGAAATCACGTAAGCTGAAAGTTATCTTTTGAGGTGGAAAAGGCTGTGAATAGAGCATGTCTGAAGGTGGGAGATAGTAAGAGTTCAATTTTGGACATGCTGAGGTTGATATGTCTATTAGAGATCGTAGAACATATGAACTGAGAGTTCGGCAGAGAGGTTAGAGCTAAAGATGTAACTTTAAGAATTGTGGACATAGAGATGTGTTTATACACATGACATGGAATAGAATCTCCAATGGAAAGACTGTAAGGTGAGGAGATGTCCAAGAACTGAAACCTAAGGTATCCCAACATTAAGAGGTCATGGGCACACAGCAGATGAGGAGCAAGGTAAAAACTCACCAGACCTAACAAATGAAGAGAAAATAGGCAGTCTACCTGAAAAAGAATTCAGAATAATGATAGTAAAGATGATCCAAAATCTTGGAAATAGAATGGAGAAAATACAAGAAACATTTAACAAGGACCTAGAAGAACTAAAGAGCAAACAAACAGTGATGAACAACACAACAAATGAAATTTAAAATTCTCTAGAAGGGATCAATAGCAGAATAACTGAGGCAGAAGAATGGATAAGTGAGCTGGAAGATAAAATAGTGGAAATAACTACTGCAGAGCAGAATAAAGAAAAAGGAATGAAAAGAATTGAGAAGAGTCTCAGAGACCTCTGGGACAACATTAAATGCACCAACATTCGAATTATAGGGGTCCCAGAAGAAGAAGAGAATAAGAAAGGGACTGAGAAAATATTTGAAGAGATTATAGTTGAAAACTTCCCTAATATGAGAAAGGAAATAGTTAATCAAGTCCAGGAAGCACAGAGAGTCCAATACAGCATAAATCCAAGGAGAAAAACGCCAAGACACATATTAATCAAATTATCAAAAATTAAATACAAAGAAAAAATATTAAAAGCAGCAAGGGAAAAACAACAAATAACATAAAAGGGAAGCAGCCGCATGGCACAGGGATATTGGCTCGGTGCTTTGTGACAGCCTGGAGAGGTGGGATGGGGAGGGCGGGAGGGAGGGAGACGCAAGAGGGAAGACATATGGGAACATATGTTTATGTATGACTGATTCACTTTGTTATAAAGCAGAAACCAACACACCATTGTAAAGTAATTATACCCCAATAAAGATGTTAAAAAAAATAAATAATAAATAAATTAAAAAAAAAAAAAGGGAATCCTCAAAAAGTTAACAGTTGATCTTTCAGCAGAAACTCTGTAAGCCAGAAGGGAGTGGCAGGACATGTTTAAGTGATGAAGGGGAAAAACCTACAGCCAAGATTAATCTACCCAGCAAGGATCTCATTCAGATTTGATGGAGAAATTAAAACCTTTACAGACAAGCAAAAGCTAAGAGAATTCAACACCACCAAACCAGCTTTACAAAGAATGCTAAAGGAACTTCTCTAGGCAGGAAACACAAGAGAAGGAAAAGACCTACAATAACAAACCCAAAACAATTAAAATGGTAATAGAAACATACATATCGATAATTACCTTAAATGTAAAGGGATTAAATGCTCAAACCAAAAGACATAGACTGGCTGAATGGATACAAAAACTAAGACCCATATATATGCTGTCTACAAGAGACCCACTTCAGACTTAGGGACACATACAGACTGAAAGTGAGAGGATGGAAAAAGATATTCCATGCAAATGAAAATGAAAAGAAAGCTGGAGTAGCAATTCTCATATTAGACAAAACAGACTTTAAAACAAAGACTATTACAAGAGACAAAGAAGGACACTACATAATGATCAAGGGATCAATCCAAGAAGAAGATTGTAAATATTTATGCACCCAACATAGGAGCACCTCAATACATAAGACAAATACTAACAGCCATTAAAGGGGAAATCGACATTAACACAATCATAGTAGAGGACTTTAACACCCCATTTTCACCAATGGACAGATCATCCAAAAGAAAATAAATAAGGAAACACAAGCTTTAAATGATACATTAAACAAGATGGACTTAATTGATATTTATAGGACACTCCATCCAAAAGCAACAGAATACACATTCTTCTCAAGTGCTCATGGAACATTCTCCAGGTTAGATCATATCTTGTATCACAAATCAAGCCTTGGTAAATTTAAGAAAGTTGAAATCGTATCAAATATCTTTTCCAACCACAACACTATGAGACTAGATATCAATTACAGGAAAAAATCTGTAAAAAATACAAACACATGGAGGCTAAACAATACACTACTTAATAATGAAGTGATCACTGAAGAAATCAAAGAGGAAATCAAAGAATACCTAGAAATAAATGACAATGAAAACACAATGACCCAAAACCTATGGGATGCAGCAAAAGCAGTTCTAAGAGGGAAGTTTATAGCAATACAATCCTACCTTAAGAAACAAGAAACAACTCAAATAAACAACCTAACCTTACACCTAAAGCAATTAGAGAAAGAAGAACAAAAAACCCCCAAAGTTAGCAGAAGGAAAGAAATCATAAAGATCAGATCAGAAATAAATGAAAAAGAAATGTAGAAAATGATAGCAAAGATCAATAAAACTAAAAGCTGGTTCTTTGAGAAGATAAACAAAATTGATAAACCATTAGCCAGATTCATCAAGAAAAAAAGGGAAAAGACTGGGCTTCCCTGGTGGCACAGTGGTTGAGAGTCGGCCTGCCGATGGAGGGAATGCGGGTTTGTGCCCTGTTCTGGGAAGATCCCCCATGCCGCAGAGCGGCTAGGCCCGTGAGCCATGGCTGCTGAGCCTGCGCGTCCAGAGCCTGTGCTCGGCAACGGGAGAGGCCACAACAGTGAGAGGCCCGCGAACCCAAAAAAAAAGGAGAAGACTCAAATCAAGAGAATTAGAAATGAAAAAGGAGAAGTAAGAACTGACATTGCAGAAATACAAAGGATCATGAGAGATTACTACAAGCAACTCTATGCCAATAAAATGGACAACCTGGAAGAAATGGACAAATTCTTAGAAATGCACAACCTTCTGAGACTGAACCAGGAAGAAATAGAAAATAAGAACAGACCAATCACAAGCACTGAAATTGAAGCTGTGATTAAAAATATTCCAACAAACAAAAGCCCAGGACCAGATGGCTTCACAGGTGAATTCTATCAAACATTTAGACAAGAGCTAACACCTATCCTTCTCAAAGTCTTCCAAAATATAGCAGGGGGGATCACTCCCAAACTCATTCTACGAGGCCACCATCACCCTGATACCAAAACCAGACAAAGATGTCACAAAGAAAGAAAACTACAGGCCTATATCACTGATGAATATAGATGCAAAAATCCTCAACAAAATACTGGCAAACAGAATCCAACAGCACATTAAAAGAATCATACACCATGATCAAGTGGGCTTTATCCCAGGAATGCAAGGATTCTTCAATATACGCAAATCAATTAATGTGATACACCATATTAACAAATTGAAGGAGAAAAACCATATGATCATCTCAATAGATGCAGAGAAAGCTTTCGACAAAATTCAACACCCATTTATGATAAAAACCCTGCAGAAAGTAGGCATAGAGGGAACTTTCCTCAACATAATAAAGGCCATATATGACAAACCCACAGCCAACATCATCCTCAATGGTGAAAAACTGAAACCATTTCCACTAAGATCAGGAATAAGACAAGGTTGCCCACTCTCACCACTGTTATTCAACATAGTTTTGGAAGTTTTAGCCACAGCAATCAGAGAAGAAAAAGAAATAAAAGGAATCCAAATCAGAAAAGAAGAAGTAAAGCTGTCACTGTTTGCAGATGACATGATACTATACATAGAGGATCCTAAATATGCTACCAGAAAACTGCTAGAGCTAATCAACGAATGTGGTAAAGTAGCGGGATACAAAATTAATGCACAGAAATCTCTTGCATTCCTATACACTAATGATGAAAAATCTGAAAGTGAAATTAAGAAAACACTCCCATTTACCACTGCAACAAAAAGAATAAAATATCTAGGAATAAGCCTACCTAAGGAGACAAAAGACCTCTATGCAGTAAATTATAAGACACTGATGAAAGAAATTAAAGATGATACAAACAAATGGAGATATATACCATGTTCTTGGAGTGGAAGAATCAACATTGTGAAAATGACTCTACTACCCAAAGCAATCTGCAGATTCAATGCAATCCCTATCAAACTACCACTGACATTTTTCACAGAAGTAGAACAAAAAATTTCACAACTTGTATGGAAACACAAATACTCCAAATAGCCAAAGCAATCTTGAGAAAGAAATGGAGCTGGAGGAATCAGGCTCCCTGACTTCAGACTACACTACAAAGCTACAGTAATCAAGACAATATGGTACTGGCACAAAAACAGAAATATAGATCAATGGAACAGGATAGAAAGCCCAGAGATAAACCCATGCACATATGGTCACCTTATCTTTGATAAAGGAGGCAAGAATATACAGCGGAGAATAGACAGCCACTTCAATAAGTGGTGCTGGGAAAACTGGACAGGTACATGTAAAATTATGAAATTAGAACACTCCCTAACACCATACACAAAAATAAACTCAAAATGGATTAAAGACCTAAATGTAAGGCCAGACACTATCAAACTCTTAGCAGAAAACATAGGCAGAACACTCTACGACATAAATCACAGCAAGATACTTTTTGACCCACCTCCTAGAGAAATGGAAATAAAAACAAAAATAAACAAATGGGACCTAATGAAACTTAAAAGCTTTTGCATAGCAAAGGAAACCATAAACAAGATGAAAAGAGAACCCTCAGAATGGGAGAAAATATTTGCAAATGAAGCAACTGACAAAGGATTAATCTCCAAAATTTATCAGCAGCTCTTGCAGCTCAATATCAGATATTGAGCTGCAAGACCCAATCCAAAAATAGGCAGAAGACCTGAATAGACATTTCTCCAAAGAAGATATACAGATTGCTAACAAACACATGAAAGAATGCTCAACATCATTAATCATTAGAGAAATGCAAATCAAAACTGCAATGAGTTATCATCTCACACCAATAGAATGGCCATCATCAAAAATTCTACAAACAGTAAATGCTGGAGAGGGTGTGGAGAAAAGGGAACCCTCTTGCACTGTTGGTGGGAATGTAAATTGATACAGCCACTATGGAGAACAGTATGGAGGTTCTTTAAAAAACTAAAACTAGAATTGCCATACGGCCCAGCAATCCCACTACTGGGCATATACCCTGAGAAAACCATAATTCAAAAAGAGTCATGTACCACAGTGTTCATTGCAGCTCTATTTACAATAGCCAGGACATGGAAGCAACCTAAGTGTCCATCAACAGACGAATCGATAAAGAAGATGTGGCACATATATACAATGGAATATTACTCAGCCACAATAAAGATGAAATCGAGTTATTTTGTAGTGAGGTGGATGGACCTAGAGTCTGTCATACAGAGTGACGTAAGTCAGGAAGAGAAAAACAAATACCATATGCTAACACATATATATGGAATTAAAAAAAAAAAAGGTCATGAAGAACCTAGGAGCAAGACGGGAATAAAGATGCAGACCTACTAGGGAATTTGCTTGAGGATACGGGGATGGGGAAGGGTAAGCTGTGACAAAGTGAGAGAGTGGCATGGACATATATACACTACCAAACGTAAAATAGATAGCTAGTGGGAAGCAGCTGCATAGCATAGGGAGATCAGCTCGGTGCTTTGTGACCACCTAGAGTAGTGGGATAGGGACGGTGGGAGGGAGGGAGATGCAAGAAGGAAGAGATATGAGGGTATATGTATATGTATAACTGAATCACTTTGTTATAAAGCAGAAACTAACATACCATTGTAAAGCAATTATACTCCAATAAAGATGTTAAAAAAAAAAAAGGCATCATGGAAAAATGGAGAAACCAGCAAAGGAGGCTTAGAAAGATGAACCAGTGTGGTAAAGAAAATCACAGAGAGTGTGCTGTCCTGGGAGTCAAATGGAATATATCAAGGAAGAGGGGTGGTCACCATGTCAAATCCTTCTAATATGTCAAACTAGATGAGGAAGATGGACTTAGCAGAGCAGAGGACACTGTGACCTTGACAAAAGTAGTTTCCATGAAGTGCTGAGGACAGAAACCTGTTGGGGTGGGCTTAGCTGAGAATGGGAAGAGAAGAGCTGGAGTCAGGGACTGTGTTGGTTAGTGTTATGTGTTAACTTGACTGAACCACAGGGTGCCTAGATATTTTGTGTGTGTCTGTGAGGGTGTTTCTGGATGAGATTAACATTTGAATTGGTAGACTGAGAAAAGCAGATCGCTTTCTTCAAAGTGGGCCTCATCCAATGCATTGAAGGTCTGAATAGAATAAAAGGCTGAGTAAGAGAAGAGTCTCTTTGTCTGACTGTCTTTGGGCTAGAATGTCAGCGTTCTCCGCCTTCAGACTTGAACTCAGACTGGAATGGTGTCATTGACTCTCTTAGTTCTCCAGCTGACTGCCCAACTTGGGACTTCTCAGCCTCCATAATTGTGTGACTCAATTCTTTATAATAAATCTCTTCATATACATAAAATTTTAAAAATATACAAAATTTTAAAATTAAATATAAAAATAAAGGAAATATAAAGAGTTTTATTATAAGGAATTGAGTCACTATATATATATAAATATATACAGCCTATTGGTTCTGTTTCTCTGCAGAGACTGATACAGAGTTTTGTACTGAGAAGCGAGGAGCTGCTGTAACAAACACTTAAACGGGGAGGTGACTTTGGAATTGGGTAATGAGTAAAAGCTGGAAGAATTTTGAGGTTCATGCTAGAAATACAAATATTAAAGGTGATTCTGGTGAGGTCTCAGATAGAACTGAAGAACATATTATTGGAAACTGGAGGAAAGGTGATCCTTAGCATAAACTGGTAAAGAACTTGATGAATTGTGTTCCCATTTTAGTGCTCTGTGGAAGGTAGAACTTAAAAAAAAATTTTTTTATTGATGTATAGTTGATTTACAACGTTGTGTTAATTTCTGCTGTACAGCAAAGTGATTCAGTTATACATATATTT
The DNA here is from genome assembly GCF_039906515.1 of Pseudorca crassidens. Lineage (NCBI taxonomy): Eukaryota > Metazoa > Chordata > Mammalia > Artiodactyla > Delphinidae > Pseudorca > Pseudorca crassidens. The sequence continues at coordinate 87,649,190 of NC_090297.1, read as the reverse complement.
ATTCTTTTTCATATTCTTTTCCATTATGGTTTATCACAGGATAGTGAATATAGTTCTCTGTCTATACAGTAGGACCGTGTTTTTTATCCATTCTATATATACTAGTTTGCACCTGCTAATCCTAAACTCCCAATCCTTCCCTCCCCCACTCCCCCTGCCCCTTGGCAACCACAAGTCTATTCTCTATGTCTGTGAATCTGTTTCTGTTTCGTAGATATGTTCATTTGTGTTGTATTTTAGATTTGTGAAATGTAGACCTTTTGAGCAATGAAATTGGACGTTTAACTGCTGACAAAAAATTAATCAGTTCATCTAAGAAGGAACTGGAAAATTTTATTCAAGCCAAATTTGAGGATTACCATTACCAGGAAGACCATTTCAGGATGCTCTGAGAACGTTTCCACCCTTTAGAAGTCAAGACACAGTTTATATAAGTTTTTTGAGACAGAGGGCTGTACGTTAAATGACTTATTATTATTAAATGACTTATTAAATGACTTATTATTGACAGCTTACATAAACCAGTTTTAAGTGCCATCGTGGTGGATCATGTGACCCTTTACAAGATCAAGAAGGAATGTTATCTTTTAAGGAGTTGTCTTTTTTTTTTTTAATATCTATTTATTTATTTGGTTGCACCAGGTCTTAGTTGTGGCAGGCGGGCTCCTTAGTTGCAGCTCCAGGGCTCCTTAGTTGCTGCCCGTGGGCTCCTTAGTTGCTGCCCGTGGGCTCCTCAGTTGTGGCATGTGAACTCTTGTTGCAGCATGCATGTGGGATCTAGTTCCCTGACCAGGGACTGAACCCAGGACCTCTGCATTGGAAGCGTGGAGTCCTATCCACTGTGCCACCAGGGAAGTCCCAAGGAGTTGTCTTGATGCTAGGAGAATGTTGCTATTTATGGTTGAGAAGGTATTCCTGCTGATGGGGGAGGTTTGGTCAATGCATAATGAGGATACACAATGCACAGTGTGAGGAGAGGGGAGGCCAAAGGGCAGAGAAGAATTTTTATGTTTAAATTTTTCTTGTCTTGCCATAAATATGAATTTTATTTCACAAATTAAGGAGATTTCTAGGCAAAGTGTTGAAGGAATGCCTTGGTTTCTCCTGACAGCTTATAGTAAAACGTGGGAGGAGAGATATGAATTGAAGAAGGGATTGTTAAGCAAAAAGGAATCAGAACTTAAAGATTTTAAAATTCTTGGCCTATCCATATTGCAAAAAATGAGAAAGTGTGTTCTGAAGAGAATACCAAGGATGTGGCTGGACTCTCACTTGATAAAGAGTTTATGGGATTATATAAATAGAAATACTACCAGTATGAGCTGAATGGGATGGAAATGGGATGAAATGAAGGAAGGCTTTTGGACTTCCTGGATTTGATGGAACAGGACAATAGAGCTGTTTGGCTGTGAATGTGTGCTGCTCTTCAGGAAGAGGGAAAAGTGACCCCGAAGGTGATTCAGAGATCAGCAGGGCGTCCACCTCAGTCTCAATAGGCCAGACAGCCTCCGACCTCCAAATAAAACCCTGGGACTAGGAGTCCCCTCTGGAGCCATGGGGCTGGGACCACCTGCAGAGCCTTGTGGGCATGACAACCCCCACCCCCATGACTGCCAGCAAAGCCACAGAACAAAGTAAGACAGTGTTGAACCAAAGAGGATTATTCCAGAGCCTTAAGATCTGATGGAATTTACCTTGCTAGGTTTTGAACTTGCTTGGGACCCATCACCTTTCCCTTTTTATTACTTCCCCCTTTTGAAATGGGAATGTCTTTCTTATGCCTGGCCCAGCGTTGTATTTAGGAAGCACATACCTTGCTTCACAGCTGGAGAGGAAGTATGCCTCAGGATGTATCATACCTGGAGACTCACACTTACCTGATTTAGACGTTATTTATATGAGGCTTTGGACTTAGACTTTAGAGCTTATGTGGGAATGAATTAAGACTTTGGGGTGGGAATGAATTAAGACTTTGGGGCTGTTGGGATGGAATGAATGTATTTTGCATATGAGAAAGACATGGATTCGAGGGGACCAGGGGTAGAATGTTATGGATTTAGTGTTTGTATCTCCCCAAATTCATATGTTGAAGCCCTAACTCTCAGTGTGATGGTATTTGGAGATGGGGGCTTTGGGAGGTAATTGGGATTAAATTAGATGATGAGATTGGGGCCCTTAGAATAGGCTTAGTGGCTTTATAAGAAGGGAAAGAAAGAGAGATTGCTCTCTCCATGTGCACACATGGAGGTAAGGCCAGGTGAGGACATAGAAAGAAGGCAGCAGTCTGCAAACCAGGAAGAAAGCTCTCACTGGGAACCAAATCAGCTGACACCTTGATCTTAGACTTCTCAGCTTCCAAAACTGTGAGAAATACAGTGCTGTTGTTTAAGCCACCCAGTTTGTGGTATTTCGCTATGGCAGCCAGAGCAGACCAATACAGAGAGTACAGGCAACTCTTGCATTATGTTGTAACAGGGAGACAAAAAAAAAAAAAAATTGGGATGGTTTTGGTCAGGGGGAATGGAGTCACGGAAATTTTTTGTTAAGCGGGGAGAAACAGCAACATGTCTGTGTGCCAGAAACAAGCTTGAAGAGAGTCAATCAAGCAACCCTCTCAGTGGGTGTACTAATCACTATTCTAGGCACAGTGGAAAACAAGACTGACAATGTCTCTGTTTACATTTTAATTGACACATGATGTGTGTGTGTGTGTGGAAATAAGACAACGAACAAATAAACAAACAAACAAAAAATACCAAATGAATTCATATCCGAGTAATTCTCACAAATCAGGCCATTTGTTCCACACCTTCCGAGGCCTTGCCCTCCACCCCCAAGGGCATATTTTCACTAGTCTTTTTAAGGCACCTCTGAGTCTGGCATTTGACACCTGCTCTCTGATTTATAAACTTGGGAGAACCAAAGCTTCAGGTAAAAGACATCAGTGGCTGGAGTAATTTGGGCCCAAGATGCAGAAGCTGCACTTCATCATCTCTCTCTCTTGTTCATTTTATTCTCTCTGATCATGTTTGTTTTAATCTTTCCACTTTCAAGATTATTCTCTTTGATTGAGAAAAAAGTGAAATAGGCATTGATAGTTCTATTTTCCACTGCCATTTTTAAATTTCCTATCTGGCTCTCTTAGTGAGATTCTATCTTCCTCAATCTTGTACTTTAAGCGTTCCTTAGCAGGTAGGCCCTTATTAATCTTCTTGGCATATTAAAATACTTCAGTTGACTCTGGGCTTTAGTCTCTCTGTCATAAGTCTTTGGCTTTGGTGCCATTTCTATATAGTCATTGGTTTCAAACTTGATATTGTTGGAGAGCTCCTTCAGTAGTCAAATTATGTTGTTTGAATACAGTATTGGCTGAGGGATAAGCACAGTTGCTGTACCAGAAAGCACAAAATATGAGATAATTTTATTTTTCTTTTACACAATAGTAGACAGGCAAGCCAAGGCCTATTGTTGGTTTTATTTCTCAAGATCATCCAGTGGCTTGGTTTCTTCTGTCACCTCCACTCACATTCCACTGGAGAGAATTTAATCATGTAACCTAAAATGCAGGGGAGGCTGGGAAGTGTATTTCCTTGATGAGTGGCCATATGCCCCGCTGAAAAGAGGAAGAGTATCTATTACTAAAAGGAGAAGGGAAGAATAAGCACTGAGGAAAAATTAGTGTTGTGTGCCACAAATGCTGCTTCTTCCTCTTCGCTGAGATACATTTGATTATGTTTTCAGAGTTCAGCATTTGGGAGACTTTCAACTTCTATTTATGTGCCAGGCACTGTTATTGGAGCCGAGGTTAAGGGGGTGAACACAAAAATATAGCCTAAAGAAGAAGATGTAGCTCCTGCACCACAAGGGCAGCTCTGAGTCCTGGTAGCCTCCTGCCCCCTCAACTCATCTCTCTGAAGGTCCTGCTCATGACTCTCCGCTCCTAGCATTGAATGGGTAGCCACTCTGGGTCTGTGGTGGCAATGGCAGCAGCTCTTTTAAGCCTGGCTGTCTCCAGGACTCTGCTGCCACGTGGGGCTTGTACAGAGCTTCTGCTTACATTCTTCAGCCTGGTCTAGTGGTCCCACTGGAAGTTTCTTTACATCTGCTTTGTGCCTTCAGTAATGTTCAAAGTTTACCTACAGCTACATATTTAGATCTATTGATTGATTAACTTTTTGGTATTTGGGAGCCAGTAGGATGTCTGGGCTGATTCTCCAATAGGTTACCCACCCCAAAACAAAAGCAATCTGACCGTAAGCCCTGTCCTCTTACAAAAGGCGTGAGACAATAGAGACAATGAACATTGGCCTCTGCCTCCAGGTCCTGGCACAGAGCTTCTAATATCCTTGTAATTTCCTAAGCAGTCGTTTGTTCCAATATCTGGTGTTTGACCTGGGTTGCGGACACTGAGATCTCTTGGATTTTTGTGAATGTGTTTTGTTCTAATGAGCTGACATGTGATGGGCTCCTGGAGGGGGCCCGGTCACCAGAAAGACCAAGCTGTGATTAGAAGCTTGGAACTTTCAGCCCTCTACCCCCATTCTCTAGAGAGAGGACAGGGGCTGAAAATTTGGTTCATGGTTGATTATGCCTACATGATGGAGCCTCCACAAACATCCCCAAAAGTGCAGCGTTCAGGGAACTTCTGGTCTGGTGGACACGTGGTGGTCCTGGGAGAGTGGCTGGCCTGGAGAGGGCCTGGAAGCTCTGTGCCGCTTCCTACACACCTTGCCCTGTGCATTTCTTCCATCTGGCTCTTCCTGAGTTATGTCCTTTTATAATAAACTGGTAATCTTAGAAGTAAACTGTTTTCCTGAGTTCTGGGAACCATTCCGGTAAATTGATTGAACCCAAGGAGGGGGTTATGGGAACCTTCAGTTCAGTCAGTCAGAAGCCTAGGTAACAACCTGGACTTGTGATTGGCATCTGAAGTGGGAGGGTGGGGGGAAGTCTTGTAGAACTGAGCCCTTAACCTGTGGGATCTGATGCTATCTCCAGGTAGATAGTGTCAGAATTCAGTTAAATTGTAGGACACCTAGATGGTGTCTCAGAGAATTGCTTGGTGTGAGGAAAAATGCATACACATCTGGTGTGAGAAGTGAGTGTGGCAGTAGTGTGGGAGTGAGAGACATGCACCGGAGGAAGAATGAGGTTGTTCCTGTTGAGGCCTCATCAGACTTTCCACTGCCACATTCTTAAATTGAAATAAGCAGCTGAACCTCCTGTCATTTGCAGGAAGCCTACAATATAAAAAAGAGGAACTAAAATAATGAAAGAAAAAACCTGATTCTCAGGGAAATAGATAATTCAGAGAACAGAAGCTATTTGGAAACAAGATAAAGCCCTTCAATACTCAGAAAAATTTAAGAAACTACTGAATCCGTTAAAAAAAAAAAAAGGTAAGAACTTTAGGACATGGCAAAGAGCATACAATGCATTTTTTTTAGAAAGGAAAAACAATTAAAATCTTCAAAAAAAAAAACTATACAAGAAACTCATAATCTAAAATCTAGTGGAAAATAGGAAATCTATAGACTTAAAGGAAAATGGAATGGATATGGATTCTAAGCAACAGATGGAATGAATAAGAAACTGGATGATATTAAAGATATTGGGTGGAATGCATTTACTTCTTTATCCTACAAGAAAAACAAAAAGATTCTAAGAAACCCCAAAGCAAAACAAAGAAACATTAAACAGTATGGGAAAGTCAATATTCTAAACATGAAGCAACACAAAGTGTAGTTAGATTTCTAACAATGTGTGGGAAGTAAGAAAAGAGAATCTGTTTTGTACATTGTCATATTGAGTGGCACTTGGATCAAGACTTGGAGACATAAATTAGGAAATCCATCTTGACTCTTCAGTGAACAATACTAAAATAATCAGTAATCATAATGTAGATATCTTTATAGTTTTCAATTTTGAAATCAATTTCCAGGCAAAACAGGGAAGACCTAATTAGGGTTACAGAATAGACTGTAAATATGTTATTCACCTTGACCAAGTTATTGACAGAAGATGGGAGGGGATGGGGAAAGGAATATAAATAGAATGCTACAGGTCCTATAATCCTCATCTACTATAGGAGAAATTCAATGGATGATGTCTTTGTTTGAGACAAGTAGACAGAAGTTTGGGTATTATATTAAGTCACAAAAGTAGCCAGTTAGAGGAGCTAATAATAGTGATATGAACATATAGAGAGTAGAAGTGAACAGAGGAGAGTGGCAGGAAATTAATAAAGAATGTCTAAAGGTATTGTATCAAGAAATAGTAGGAAGAGTATATTATTAACAAAAATGGTAATAACCAAAAAACCAAAGCAGATATATGTAAAAGATTTTGCCTTTAGGTTAGGGAACCGATGGTAGGGGACAGAGGAACACAGAATGATTGCTTTTCATTATATGGCTTCTGTACTACGTGGTTTTTAAAAACCTATTTGCATGTTTTATTTTGATAAAATTTTTAAGAACTAAATATGTATAAACAACTTGTTGCAATTAGAAGAATCCGCCCCCCCCGCCCCCCTCAGAATAGGCTACTTACAAAGGGCTTTTCTTGGGGTGGAGTGGTGTAGGCAGATAACCTCTGAGTTAAAACTATACCCCTTGCTTCCATCATTTCTGCAATACTGAATTAATATCCTTAAGTATTACCAAATGATGTCACAAAATACAATTTTATTTATTATTTAAATCCTCACATATCATTGGTTGGAATGAAAAAAAAGGAGCAGTCACTTTGGAAAACAATTTGGTAGTTTCTTATAAAGTTAAACATACACTTACCATATGATCTAGCAATCCCACATCTAGGTATTTACTCAAGAGGAATGAAAACATTTGTGCACACAAAAACCAGTATGTGAATGTTTACAGTGACTTATAATGACTATGATGTTTATAGACTTATAAGTCACTATGCTTATAATTCCTGCAAACTGGAAACAACTCAAATGTCCTTCAGCTTGTGAATGGATAAACAAACTGGTACATACATACAATGGAATATTACTCAGCAATAACAAGGAATGAACTTCTGATACATGCGACATGGATGAATCTCAAATGCACTATGCTAAGTGAAAGACACCAGATGCAAAAGGCCATAGAAGCTATGATTTCATTCACATGATATTCTGGAAAAGGCAAATCTATAAGGAGAGAAAACAGATCAATGGTGCTATGGGTTGAATTGTGTTGCCCCAAAATTCATACGTTGAAGTCCTAACTCCAGTATCTCAGAATGTGACCTTATTGGAGTAGTGTCGTTACAGAGGTAATCAAGTTAAAAATGAAGCCTTTAGGGTGGGCCTTAATTCAACATCACTAGTGACCTTATAAAAAAGGAAAATGCGGACACAGAACCATAGAGGGAATATGATGTAAAGAGACATAGGAAGAAGTCAGTCATTTATAAACCAAGGGGAGAGGCCTGGAACAGATCCTTCCCCCACTGCCCTCAGAAAGAACCAACCGTGCTGACAACTTGATTTCGGACTTTGAGACGTAGATTTTCTATTTTTTAAGCAATTGAGTTTGTGGTACTTTGTTACAGGAGTCCTAGCAAACTAATACAAATGGTTTCTAGAGTGGGGGTGAGGCAAATGTTGAATATAAAGGGTCACAACGGGACATTTTGAGGTGATATGAATGCTGTTTCTTGATTGTGGTGGTTACATGACTGCATGTTTGTCAGAAATCACAGAACTCTACACTAAAAAGGGAAAATTTCACTCTTTGTAGAATTATACTTCTATAAACATGACTTGAAAAAAATTAACCAAAAAATGACATTTAAAAAAGATTACTTTTAAAAATTAAATATTGAAGAAGTGACCCAGGATGTATGTATATACAAGAATATTTACATTAATGTTGTTCATAATAATAAAACAGCAGAATGAAACACAATGTCCAAAATAGGAGATTATTTGAACAAACAGTAGTTAAAAGCAAAGCCAAAAGATAAAATTCTTTCCCTGACAGAACTTATATTCCAGCAGATGAGCTAGCCAATACATAAATAAAGAAATAAATATGTAAACATAATATCAGGTAGTGAAAAGTTCTGTGAAGAAGATAAAGTAAGGTACGGGTAGAGAGTTAAAAGGAGCACTATTTTAGATACAGTAGTTTGATGTCAACAACTTTGCTCGGTTATAATCCCCAGTTATTCCATCAAATGCTGATCTAGATGTTGCTGTGAAGGTATTTTGTAGATGTGATTCAAGTCCATAATCAGTTGACTTTCGGTAAGGGAGATTGTCCGAGATATTGGGGTGAGCATGGTGCAGTGATGAGCATGTTAAAAGGCCTTAAAAGCAGAGGCTTCCCTGAAGAAGAAATTCCAGCTATGGTGAGAGAGAGAAAACTTGAGAGAAATTTATTATCTCGAAGACCATGTTATCTTAGAGTTTTATTAGCCAGGGAAGGGGGCTACATTTTGAATCACACATATTCTTACTCTGTTTTTTTTTTTTTTTTTTTTTTTTTTTTTTGCAGTACGTGGGCCTCTCACTGTTGTGGCCTCTCCCGTTGCGGAACACAGGCTCCAGACGCGCAGGCTCGGTGGCCATGGCTCACGGACCCAGATGCTCCGCGGCATGTGGGATCTTCCCGGACCTGGGGACGAACCCGCGTCCCCTGCGTCAGCAGGCGGACTCTCAACCACTGCGCCACCAGGGAAGCCCCTCTTACTCTGTTTTTAAAGGGCCTTTAAAAAAAAATTGGTACAGTGGTTCTCAAATTGTAGCCACAGACTAACAGCATTAGCATTGCCAGGATCTTGTTAGAAATGCAATTTTTCAGGTTTACCCCAGTCTTCCTGAATCAGAAACTCTGGAGGTGGGTTCTAGTAAACTGTGTTTTAAGGAATCCATCAGATGATTCTGATGCATATTAAAGCCTGAGAACCATGGGTCTAGAGAAATGACTGATATCATTCAAATGACAAAAACTCTAATACAGCAACTCTTGGGTATGTGAGAATAACCCTATTCTTGTTTAAGTGCACAGTTCTGAGTGCCTTCCTACAAAGTCTGTCCAGTAGGTCTGAGGTGGGCCCAGAAATCTCATTTTAGTCAGTAGGTAATTCTGATGCAGGAGGTCCACAGGTGACTCTGAGAACCATGCTCATTTGTCAATTGTTAGTCTCCAGTATATTCAACCTCTCAGCAACATTGGACATGATGGACCTCATCCACCTCCGGTACCACTTTCTACATTTTGGGACTCTCTCAGTTATCTTCCTACTTTACTGGCCAATCAATCACAATTTCCTTTACTGAACTTGCCTGTTCTTCCCAGCCTCTAAACATTAGTGCACTTGAGGCTTATTCTTTAGACCTCTTCTTTTTTCCATCCATGCTCACACCATAGTGCCAATGACTCAAATGTGTATCTTCATACATGTATATGAAAAGATATCTCCACTTGAATATTTTAATGGCATCTAAAACCTAATATATCCAACACTCATCTCTTGGTTTCTACCCTTCAAACCTGCTCCTCCCCTGTTTCCCACCAATCTTCCCATCCAAATAGATGCCACCACTTCCAATTTCTTCCTGTTTCCCTCAAGTTTTCTATCTTTGGATTCATCAAAATTTCTCCGTTGATCAGAATTGACTCAAGAGATAAAGTTCTGGTTGTTGCTTCCTTTGCTCTCAGAGAGGTAAAGTTATTAGTAATTCAGGTCAAGAATTTATTTAGTGTTCTGAACTTAGAGTCTTATTTTTAACATCTTAAAAGAAAATATCCCATTTTAGGCTAGAGAAGAGCAAACGTGGCCTACTGGGGTCAGCAGAGAACAGTGTGTTAAAGATTTAGACCCAGAGAAGGCACTGGGAGTGATTAGTTACTAAGCAACGCTCCTAAGCACTTAGATCACTGATGTGATCAGTACTCAGCTCTGCTGTTGGCTGATGGGAAGTAAGAGACTAGAGGAGAGTATTAGATGAGTGCAGAAGTGCCTCTCAGAGTTGGGACCAATGGACAGACATGGCAGCCATCATAAAGAGACAGCTGCTCCTGTTTGCTCCATAGGGATTATCAAAGTTTCCTGGAGAATCCATAAACTACTGAAATTATTATCTTTGTTGACTCCAGCCAGCCTGCTCAATGGCACACCATCCAGACTGGACTCTTTTAGCTATCAGTGAATTCGCTTATGCTAAAAATGGACAAAAAGTTTCACTATTTCCAGACTGCCTATTATTATTATTTTTTTTGTCCTATCCCCTTTCTCTTACACATTCTGTTTTTGCCTTTGGCCCTCGATAGTCTAATGTCTGTGGGAAGAAGGCTTACATATAAGTATTGTAGGGGAGCAAAATTTGCCACCCCTAAATGTGTCTCTCTGGCATGAGGATTAATTGAAGCTGATTATTTTTAAGAAACAGAAGACTCAGGAAGTCTCTCTTCTACATTCTCCTTGGCTGCCTAAATAATTTAGATAAAGGGCCTGTTCCCAGAATAGAGCGATCACCAGAGATATAAGTGTGGTCGGGGGAGGGGGAGGGATGGGGACTCAGCTGGACCTAGAGATCAGAGTCCACTCTGTGTCCCATAGTCTCTGCATGGCCCAGCAAACATTTATTTACCAAACATTTACTTTTCTACCTCTATGTCAATTACCTTCCTCCTCTTTAAATTGCCCAAACTACTACCCCCAGCATCCTCTTTTGTCTTTAGCTGAAGATGGTACTTAAGGTGAGGATTTAGGCCATTTTGGCAAGTTATTCAGTTTTCCTGGATCTCTCCCAGGTGTTCATGTTATTAAACTTTTGTTTGATTTTCTCTTGTTATTCTGTTTCGTGTCAATTTAATTCTTAAACCATCCAGAAGAACCTAGAAGGGTAGAGTAAAATTTCTTCATTCCCAACAATATTGAGAAAGAAGGAACTGATAATTGACTTGGGGAAATTAAAAGCAATTGGTTTCAACATTTTGGGCTGCTGCCCACAGTAAGAAATACATTTCATCTCACAAACCAGGATATATCTACTCATAATCAGAAAAGCTCATGAAATAGCATTCACTTACCCTTATCATATAAAGGTATTTTCTCAGATTTTTTTTCTATTTTATTTCATTAACAGTTTTCTGATTGTGACCACTAAAGATTTTACAGTCCACTGACAAATGGGTTGTGGCTCTGAGTTGAAAAACTCTAAGCTATAAAATATGAAAGAGACAAAAACGTTGAAAGTCCTCCAGGTTTAGTTTGAGTGGTGAGGAAAATGGGTACCACTAATTGATAAAAATAAAGAAGAAATTGGAAAGGGGAGTTGATAAGTTTCCTGTGGCTACTGTAACAAATGTTAAAGGAAAATAAAAATGGAGTTGGTGTTGCTAAGAGAGCTCTCTAAAATGAGCCAGGAGGCCATTGAGGAGGTGTGACTTGTGTGCATCTTGGCCTGGATGAAATCTGGTCTTTTGATTCTTGTCCTACTCAGAATCCTTGTTGGACCGTTACTCTAGGGTGGCTCCTGGCAGCCTGTCTGCTTGTTTGGGCCCTTGCCCTAGAGCAGCTCATGATTCCTGGAGAACAGACGTTTCCTGACGTGCATCAGGGGTGGTCACGGTTCTTTGGCAGCCATGTGGCTTTAGTCTTTGTGGGCCCTTGACTCTTTCTCTTCCCCAGAACACTCTTTCGGTTTTCCCTGAATCTGTGTCTCCCAAATTGCAATTCCTAAGACCCCAAATAAAGCTGTTTTTTCTTTGCTGCCTCAATACTGATTATTGTTTGACACAAATTACCATAAACTTGGGATCTAAAACAACAAAAATTTATTCTCTCACAGTTCTGGAGGCCAAAAGTCCAAAATCAATATCACTGGGCCAAAGTCAAGATGTTGGCAGAAGCACACACCCTCCACAGGCTCTAGGTGAGAATTTGTTCCTTGTCTCTCCAGCTTCTGGAGACTGCGTGTGTGTAGGCACATGGGTTTACCAGGTAATTGTGCCTCTTCCTTCCTCCCTTCCTCCCTTCCTTCCTTCCTCCCTCCCTCCCTCCCTCCCTCTCTTCCTTCCTTCCTTCCTTCCTTCCTTCCTTTCTTTCTTTCTTTCTTTTCTTTTCTTTTTTTTTCTTTCTCATCCACCTAAGAAATCACAGTATATTAGAGTAGATGTAGAACCATTTTGTACAAATATAGGTTAGTGCCTAGCACAATATCTGCCATATTGTAGGTCCTTGACAAAATATTTGTTGGATGATTGTGATAATTCTTTTCCTTTTAAGTGACCTTTGCCCTAAAAATCTAGTATTTTTCTGGTCCATTATGTGTCTCTTCTTGGACATCAGAAACCTGCATTCAGAATTTGGCATGGAACCTTAGAGGATATATGGTTCCGGTTGTAATCCCTCATTTTTACTCTTTTGCTTTTCTTAATTTTTTTAAAAAATTAATTAATTTATTTTTGGCTGCGTTTGGGTCTTCGTTGCTGCACGTGGGCTTTCTCTAGTTGCGGCGAGTGGGGGCTACTCTTCGTTGTGGTGCACGGGTTTCTCATTGCGGTGGCTTCTCTTGTTGCGGAGCACAGGCTCTAGGCACGCAGGCTTCAGTAGTTGTGGCACATGGGCTCGTAGTTGTGGCTCGTGGGCTCTAGAGCGCAGGCTCAGTAGTTGTGGTGCACGGGCTCCGCGGCATGTGGGATCTTCCCAGACCAGGGCTCTAACCTGTGTCCCCTGCATTGGGAGGCGGATTCTTAACCACTGCACCACCAGGGAAGTCTCATTTTTACTCCTGAGGTAACAAAAACAGAGAAGATAAGTGATTTGTCTAGAATGATCTCGTGCTCTTTTCACCACACTCCTTTGCCTTTTCACATTCGTTTTAAGCCAAGCTTCTTTTGAGTTCACCTGTCAACCTAAAGAAGCAGTACTATTACTAAAATGCGGTAATACTCTAGGTCTTTCTCCTGTTGGTATTTATTTTCTTCAAAAGCAAAATGCTTCATTCCACAGGGACTCAGAGTGACTCATCTAATCACAGCTTTACACAGTGGATCCACTCTCATACCTTATATCTGCTTCCTGCTGCAACTTTGGAAATGTGTAGTGGCATTTTTTGGGTTATCACTATTAATGGGTAGAGCAGGGTTTCTGTATTTTATAGCTCGAATAGTGGAATGCTTAGACATTCTACATGAGCAGGACAGTGTGTTACAACAAGGAAATATCTCAATTGAAAATAATTACTAGAAGGCAATGTCCTGTGCCACAAAGAGTTATCCTCTATGTATTTACATTACAGTAGACTTTTATGACTTCAGATCATCTCCATTTTTTTTATGGTAAAAAAAATTATGGTGAAAGTAAAGATTTTTTCAAGAGATTAATTTTATCCAGAGAAGTCAGAATTGGGTCTCAGTAATAACATTAGTGTTGTCGTTCGGGTCCCGAAGAAGAGGCGGACAAGGAGAATGGATTTAAACAGATGAACAGCAGGGGACTCAGGACTCCAACAGTCAAGAGTCCCAAACCTCTGCCCGTCCACATATTTATTTACTGGATACACAATGAGCTTGTTTTTCAGCTAGTAAAAAATAGAAATCAGATACAGATCATCGGCTTCAAAATATGTTTCGGCCTGCAGGCAAGTTCGTACAAAAACATTTGCGAACCCATTAAAGTAATTAAATTGTTAAAGCTTTTCTTGTTCTTAAACAACATGAACAAGTCGTTCCAGGATGCTTAATTCTCTGAACACTTCAAAGAGGTGCTGGAACCATTTGTGATCCTTCAGCCAGATGTCTCTTGTGTGCGAGGACATTTCCGTGTTCTCAAGAATGCTGTCCCAAAACAACCTTTTCATATAAGCTAAACGTTTTGGACAATTTCCACAACGTTAGTTATCTTTTGAAGACACAGATAATTTTAGCCAGGGTTTGGGTGAAGTGGCAGATATTCTTTAGGATCATTCATCATAGAGAAATCGCATTATGTTGAGTAATTTAAGGAGTAGGCTGTGTTTAGAGGAGAATAATGTGAAGTGACCTGGAACTGGTAGAAAGAAAATTATGAAGAAGAATGTTGCTACTACTAATCTAATACTGAGAATGGCTTGTGTTGTCAGAGAACATGTGAAATATGGATTTAGTGAACAGAGTTTGGTTAGAAGTTCATGGGTAATTTTGGAAAAATTTCTTATTGTGAAGCACTGGGAAGATGGGGCATCTCATTCACAAATCAAAAAAAGTTTTTTTTCTTTTAAGTATGATTTTTTAAACACTTCTGTGTCAGGCACTGTGATTTACAGATATTATTTCATTTTACCATCTGTATATGGAATCTGGACATTCATTCATTCAGTAATAAGTAGTAAGTGAAGGTTTTTTGAGCGGAAGAATTACATGATGTGACATACTTTAGAAAGATTAATATGATAGCATGTGGGATGGCTTATTAGGTTGATGAGAAACTGGAGGCACTTAGTAGATAATGACCATAGTCCAGCTGAAAAGTAATGAGGACCTAAGCCAGAGTGATGGCAGTGGAGATAGAGAAGAGGGGATGAATTTGGATGAATTTGGATGAGATGGCCATAATTAAAGGCTGAGTGAGAATGAGTCCATTTTAGACAGTGGGTTTGGTTTTATTGAGTTGAGGCAGGGTCTAATCAATTGGAGATATTTTACTTCAATGTAATTTTTAATGAAATGTTGACTATAATAGGAAGGGTTTTTTTTGTTTGTTTTTGTTTACATCTTTATTGGAGTATAATTGCTTTACAATGGTGTGTTAGTTTCTGCTTTATAACAAAGTGAATCAATTATACATATACATATGTCCCCATATCTCTTCCCTCTTGCATCTCCCACCCTCCCTATCCCACCCCTCTAGGTGGTCACAAAGCACCGAGCTGATGTCCCTGTGCTATGCGGCTGCTTCCCACTAGCTATCTATTTTACGTTTGGTAGTGTATATATGTCCATGCCACTCTCTCACTTTGTCCCAGCTTACCCTTCCCCCTCCCGTTTTTTGTGTTTTTTTTTTTTTTTTGCGGTACGCGGGCCTCTCACTGTTGTGGCCTCTCCCGTTGCGGAGCACAGGCTCCTGACGCGCAGGCCTAGCGACCATGGCTCACGGGCTTCGCCGCTCCGCGGCATGTGGGATCTTCCTGGACCGGGGCACGAACGCGTGTCCCCTGCATCGGCAGGCGGACTCTCAACCACTGCGCCACCAGTGAAACACACCGCTCCCGTTTTTAAGCTTGGCCCATCAGCCCTCATTCACACTTGACAGTGTAGAGAGTTAATAGCTCTGGCTTAGAACCGGGTCTGTCACTTTTCTCTGCCTGACCTTGGGCTATTTACTTAGCGAGGCACATTCTTAGCCTTCTCAGCTGCATAATGTCCATAACAAATACCTTTTATCTAGAGTCCTTGTGAGACTTGGATAGGATAATTCATGTGCCTCGGTCAAAACAGAAGCTCAATAGATCGTTATTATTGTTCTTGCTATACTTTATTTGCCTTATTCATTCTCATTCTCTTATGAGTATGCAGTAGATTTTTCCAGTGGCTGCATGATGTGCTTATATGATATTGCAACAGACTGAATACAGAAGATATGAGAATTCAGCTGTCTTCTATTAACCCAGGCACAGAAGAAATTTGTAAAAATTTAAACAATACTACTCTTCTCACTAAATTCTTATTTTTGAAAAACATTTATAAAAGCAAGAGTAAAAAAATATCATGTCAACATGTAGAGTTCATTATTGTCATTTGTCCATAAATAAATTTGTGGAATTTGTGAATAAGTATTTAAATATTTCTCACTTTATTTTTTTTAATACAATAGATATTGACAGACATCACCCCCATAACCAAACATCTCTTAGAGGCTGCAATAATTTTTAGGAGTTGCAAAGGGGTCCTGAAACCAAAAAAATTTGAGAACTGCTAATTTAGAGACATGAGAGCGGGCCCCAATAGGCTAGTATGTACTTCTCAGAGTCCAAGGTCCATTGTAGACTTTAATAAATTGGGTTTCCTTTCTGGCAGCTGACAAGTAGCTGATGAAGAACCCCGTAGAGGTGAACTTCTGGGAGGGAATGATAAGGGGAATTATAACTGGGGACTTTCAGGGAAATGACAGGCCTG
Source organism: Pseudorca crassidens (assembly GCF_039906515.1). Classification (NCBI taxonomy): domain Eukaryota; kingdom Metazoa; phylum Chordata; class Mammalia; order Artiodactyla; family Delphinidae; genus Pseudorca; species Pseudorca crassidens. The sequence continues at coordinate 87,633,072 of NC_090297.1, read as the reverse complement.
GAAAGGGTAGTTTTAGATAGTGCTAAGCCTCTCCATTCAGTTTTTTCTACTGTACTTTAGGATTAAAGATTATGATAGTATATTCTAAGAATTATTTGTTTTATAGACTTTTTATCACGCTTTTGGCATGTAAAGTGTCCACTGGGGACTATTACTGGAAAGAGTCTAACTAAAACTAGAGAAAGTTATGTCACCACTTGGCGCTTTATATAGAAGGACTGAAGATCAACTGACTTAGTTTAAATTCATTCACGTTCCAAGCAGCTTTAGGATAGAAAACCAGAGCTGCATCTTCTTTATATAAAGCTTCTCTCTAAAATCCTGTAAAGGGGGCTTTTGTTACTTGTGACAAGTTCCTAAAGAGAAAGATTAAAGTGATGGTGTTCTTTCCCTACTTTTCTCCCCTTTAGAAATGGTTCTAGAGTTTACTAGTGTGATTGCCAACCAGTGATCACAGGTCACGGCGTCTGTGACAAAGTCTGTTTTCCAGTCTGCACATGTTAGTCATGGTCTGAAGTGTTTAATATTTTCAGAACATTATCTTTTCCTAGACCTGATTTTTTTTTTTGCAAAAAGAATCTTGGAAAAACAATGATTAAAGGCTTAAAAAGAAACAAAAACAAACAGAACTCCTAAATTCCAAGGTAAATTTTGCATAATAAAAGAATTCTTTTGCATTATGTCATTTACACTTTCAAAGGCTTCATTTCTATGCAGTCTGATTCTATTACACCTTTTGTAGTTAATTGGAATAGTTTGCTAATTACTGTTATTCTCTAGATAGGGTTGCCATATAAAATAGAAATTTGAATTTCAGGAAAACAATGAATCACTTTTTAATATAAGTATATCCCCAATATTGCATAGGACAATACTTATGTTAATGAATTATTTGTTGTTTATCTGAAATTCTAATTTAACATCCTATACATTAATTTGCTAAATTTGGCAACCCTAACCTAAACACAAACAGGTTCTTTGGTTTGTCTTTACTTAGCATTATATAGAACAGGTTGTATTTTCAAATGGTTTTATAGTAAAAGACAAGAACTTAATTTTCTCAGTGAAACAATTATTAGTTGGAAAAAAGTGTTCCTTTGTGTAAAATAGAATGGTTAATTCTCAGAAACTGAGTCCTAAGACTAGCACTGGTCTTGCAAATCCAGTTTTCCGTTTCAGTTTGGGAAACGTTCTCTTTTCTTTATGGGTAAACTGGCTCCACCCAGCTGCTGAAATGAGATATAAGTTGTAACAAAACCGGAAGCTGGATAGGCTGCCTTTGCTTCTCGAGGTAAGTGTCTCCTGTTTTCTTTATGTCCGAGCTCTTCGCAAAGCGCTTACAAATTGAATCCAGCTCGGTGACAGTACTGAGAGAGCAGGCGCCTGTGCTGACCCGGGCGGTCGGCGACGCAGGATGGATGCTTTATTAACAAACTGTGTTCTGGAGCTTGCGAGCTTGTGTTGAGCTAATGAGTGCTCACGAACGAGTTAGATTAATGACAAGACACGTGACTTTGACTACGGAGCTTTAATCCCATGAAAAGGGTGATTGTAAGTAGAGACGTGTCTGGGATCATGAAAAGCATTGACTTTATTCATGCATCAGTGTTTTTATTTTTTGTTTTTAATTTTAAGCAACGGAAACTCCCTTTTTATCTAAAGCTAATGGCGTAATTACCTATATGGAGGTTACTTAGAGCCCTATTTGGCTTTTAAAGTGTCTTTTAATTTAGAAATCTTAGCTCCCCTCACCCCCACCTCTGGTGTGCCTTTAGAATTTCAGAGACTCTCTGGGGTGACTAGGTGTTACCTCTGCCCTGTCTTGTGCTGCCCTAAGGGCAAAGGGGAGTTTTCCGTTTGTAAATGTATTATTAGAAGTATTTCTTTATAAAGCTAAACTTCTTAGTTCAGATAGTTTCTTTTTTCTCTGAATTAATGAAAAAGTAGAAGGATTTGAATGTTTACTTGGATAGTGGAGAAGTGGGAGGCTAAAATTTGGTCTATTGATTTACTGAAAACAACGAGCTAGACTTTTTAAAGGATGGTTTTGTTTAAAGGGATGTGTTCTACTAAGTCTTTTAATAAGCCAGTACGTGGATTCTTTTTGCTGGCTGTACCTTCTGTTTCACACCTGTCCACTTAGGTAATGTCAGATTCCCTGGAAATCACATTGTAGTACATTGCATTGAGTGCTGTTTTCAAGGTTGTCTGCTAGTCATTGTGAAAAGAAATCAAGGAGTAGGATGCCTTTGCTGCCTTCAGAAATTTGCCTTAAGACAAGTCAACCAGTTGTGGCCGAAAAATTTTTTATTAGCAAAAAAACCAAAGCTTTTGGAGCGTCCCAGAAGAGACTGGTTAAAGTTGGCGGAATTAGGCAAAATTCCAAGGAAGAAAGGATTTTAATGGAAGACCTTTATGGTGGGCACTGTGCTAAATGTTTTGTAGATGTTATTTCATTTAATCCTCACATAAATCCCTTGATATTGGTAGCATTGTCTCTAACAAAATGAGAAATTTTAGGCCCAGTGAGATTAAATAATTTGTCCAAGGTCAGTCATTAAGGTGGTACCTGCTGGATTCAAACCTAGGTCTGTGTGATTTCTAAGTCCTTACCACACACTGTCTCATAGGACAGAGTAGCTGATAGCATTTTAAATGGACCTTGAATGACAATAACAGTAAAAGTAATATAGAATGTTTGAAAATAGAAAAAAGAAAAAAATCTGAACACCTTACAATTAATTTAATGTGTTTCTTTATAGTCTTCAAATATACATGTCTTGTAGTGTTTTTTAAATTACAAAGCACTACAGGCTTTAAAAAATATGCAAAATTCAAAGAGGATTAAAAAGAAGAAGTCCACTTCTTTTCCCATATTGAAAACAGTTTCCTAGGGGGTAACCACTATTGAGAACGGTTAAAGCATGGTGTTTTTTCTTTTCCCTTTTCTTTTATATGCACTTGGTACATTATGTATCATTTTGTAGTTTGCTTGTTTTCATTCCTCATTGTAACAAGAGCATGTTTCCACCTAAGTACATGCAGATTCACGTCCTAAGCTTTTCTGAAAAGAGTTAACACTCGTAAAGGACTTAAAAGAATGCCTAGCTCTTAGAAAGCAGTCAGGAATTATTAGCTGTTATTTTGGTCGTCGTCTACTCTATTTCATTCTTTTAAATGGGTACACGGTATTTTATTTTTAAATTGTTTTTATTAAAGTATAGTTGATTTACAATGATGTGTTAAGTTCAGGTGTACAGCAAAGTGATTCAGATATACACACACACACACACAATTACATGCACACATATGTATATGTCTATTCTTTTTCAGATTCTTTTCCCTTATAGGTTATTACAAAATATTGAATATAGTTCTCTGTGCTATATATAGATCCTTGTTGGTTATCTGTAGTGGTGGGTACACAGTATTTTAGAGTCTGGGTATAGCATAGTATATTTTTGTAACCACCTAAATTGTCTTAAAGTTTTGCTATTACAAATAATCATTGCATAATTGTGGGGGTTTTCTTTTTCTTTCTTTCTTTCTTTTTTTTAAATTGAAGTATTATTGACTTACAATATTATATTAGTTTCAGGTGTACAACATAGTAATTCACATTTCTATAGAATATACTCCATACAAAGTTATTATAAAATGTTGACTGTATTCCCTGTGCTGTTAGTTGTGTGGGGTTTTTTATAGGATAAATTCCTAGAAGTGAAATTCCTCAGTCAAAGATTAAACATATTTTAGTTTAGTAGGAAATTGTCAAATTTCCTCCAAAAATATTGCAGCAGTTTATACTCTTCAGTGTATGAGCACACTTATTTCTCCACATGCTTGCTTATATTGGATATTATCAGTCTTTTGCATTTTACATGAAATAATAGGCAATGTACCTTTATTTTTAACATAGTTTAAGCACAGTGTTCAGATATTTTCTGTATCTATTTTTTTTCCCATTTAACATATATCTGTTTTTACATAGGTAGGAATTTGATGGATGGCATAATGGAGGTCCCAGTTAGAAGACAGAACATGGAGAGGAAAAAAAGTGAGGTACTTGTTCCAGAAATAAGTACAAATGGTACATTGTTGATAGAACATGGATTGGGCTGAATACACATTAAATGCCTAATGCTTTTGTCTTTAATTGAATAATTCCAGGGAAGCTGTTGAAGGTTTTTGGTGAGCGGAGTGATATGATGAGAATTGTGCCTTAGGAAAATGGTCTTGTGGTGTTGCGTAGGATTCGAATGGAGATACAGAAACAGGGAGGCCAATTGAGAGTATTTCATGAATCTGGGTGACAGATAATGAAGGCTTTGTGCTTGAAGGTGGTGTCCGAATGGAAAACTGCAGACAGATGTAATAGAGGGAATGGAAGGTAGAAGAGAGAAACAGAAGGGCTAGGTAGATGTCCGGAAGGGTGGAGGTCGAATCTGCTGAACTTATTTGGAAATTGGGGTCCCAAAGAGTGTTTGGAGTCAAATCTTGAGAACTTGGGCTTTCAAATCTTTTTTTTTTTAAATCAATTTTTGGCTGCGTTGGGTCTTCGCTGCTGCACACGGGCTCTCTCTAGCTGCAGCGAGCGGGGGCTACTCTTTCTTGTGGTGCGCGGGCTTCTTACTGTGGTGGCCTCTCCGATTGCAGAGCATGGGCTCTAGGTGCGTGGGCCTCAGTAGTTGTGGCACGTGGGCTCAGTAGTTGTGGCTCGTGGGCTCCAGAGCACAGGCTCAGTAGTTGTGGTGCACGGGCCTAGCTGCTCCGCGGCATGTGGGATCTTCCTGGACCAGGGCTTGAACCTGTGTCCCCTGCATTGGCAGGCAGACTCCCAACCACTGAGCCACCAGGGAAGTCCTGGGATTTCAAATCTTGTTGACTAGAAATGTGTTGATAGGCCACCGTCAAAATAGGAAAGTCAGATTCAAGAACTAGTTTGGAGGAAAAAATAATGAATTTCATTTCAGAAAAATTGAGCTTAATGTCATCCAAACAGAAATCTATGTATAGTTGGAAATTTGAGTTGAAGCATTGTGGAGATGCGGGATGGGGGCAATTGAAAGGCTTGGGAAATATTATTCAGGGGTGATAATTGAAGCTATGGAAGGGATAGCCTGTAGAGAAATGTGGGGGTCAAGGAAAACAGTCTTGGGGATTGATATCTTCATGTAAGGGTCATGAAGAGAGACCAGATTTATAGTATTTTTTATAACGACTGTTTCTAACATTTGACCTTGGACCTAGTTAGGCTATTCTTCACTGCCCTCCAAAGTCCATTCTCACTTTGCTCTTTCTATCTCTACTTCTTTTATTGCTCCCAAAGTGTGCTCATTCTGAATCCCTTTTCCTGTGGGATTACTGTGTCAGCTTTTAGTGTCTGATTTGAAGCTGTGGATGACTTAGTGGTTAAAACCTCACAGACTAGACTGGAGATCATACTTTTCACCACTCATTTGCTGTGACTTTGGCAAGAATCTTAATCAGTGCCCTGTTTTACATACTGGGGACAATAATACCCCTCACACCTTCCTGGGTTGTTTTGAGGAATGTGTGCTAAGTCCTTGACATGATGCCTGATATGTTGTGAGCCCTTAGCGCTTCTATCATATTCTCCTTTACCTCTCAATTGCCATAATAAAATGCAGTTTTTTTCCTGTTCTGTCCCTATGTGATCTTAGGCAGTAGTTTTTTTTTTTTTTTTTTAAATAACCTCTGTGAGCTTCAATTTCCATGCAATAAAAATACGTTTTTGTTTTTTCCAGGGATTAGAGTTCATACATGTGAAGCACCTACTATGTTGACTAGAATAGAACAGGCATTCAATAAATAGTAACATCATTTAAATGATATATTAATGGTATTTGCTTTTGTTTCATCTATTAGTTTTGTGCCTTTAGAGAAGGGACCATTCCACTTAGCACCTAATATTGTTTTTAGGACAGGACTATTGTGAGGGCCATGTGGAATGATCCAGATGAAAGCTCTGTGTGTAATAAGATATTTGCTTCCAATCATTTTTCCAGAGAATGAATAAAGTGGAAAAGTTGCTTTCTGATGATGCTGTGATTAGAGGAATCAGAATTATATCAGAGAGCTCCCAATTCCTGTTTCTTCAGTGGTTTCCTCTACCTTTCCTTTTACTTAAACTCTAAATTCTTTTCAGAATTCTTTTCAACCATTTTAGGTTGTCAGACCTGACAGATCTCATTGTGCCACCATTTTTTATGCTCTATGTTTTTTAGAATCTTTACTGAAAATGTCATAATTCCCATTTTTTATTTAAAAAATCATTTTTCTCTGTACTTCCTGCTGTGAAAATGGAGTCTGAAACATTTTTATCTGGGGAAGTGGAAATACTTGACCTGTTTTTCAATTTCCCTATAATTTGAGATCCAGCTATCAAAGTCAATTTAACTCTTGATGTGGAAGTTTTCTATGAATGTAAAGTTAAATTGCTAGAAAGAAGGGGAGCAAATTTTCTGAAATATTTCAGAAAGCTTGAACAAGTTAAATGCAGATGAAAGAAATATATGGAAACCTCCGTTGTTTAACCACAATAGTGTTCAGAAGAAATTAGCACATACTGGTGATGCGGAAAGTTGCTAGTGATTATAAATAATGGCAGCTACCATTTATTGGCAACTTAGTGTTTTTAGGCATTGTACTACTTTTTTTTTTTTTTTTTTTCCCCTGGTACGCGGGCGTCTCACTGCTGTGGCCTCTCCCGTTGTGGAACACAGGCTCCGGACGCGCAGGCTCAGCGGCCACGGCTCACGGGCCCAGCCGCTCGGCGGCATGTGGGATCTTCCCGGACCAGGGCACGAACCCGTGTCCCCTGCATCGGCAGGCGGACTCTCAACCACTGCGCCACCAGGGAAGCCCAAGTAGGCTAATTTAGATTTCACGTTTGTCACAGCATGCCCCCACTCACATTGTTCATTGTGAAATTTGGATTCTTGCTGTACCTGTTTACTTTCCACATCCTTCTCTCTCCAAGGAGGGAGCAATGATGTGGAGTGAAGAGAATGAGAATGTTGGAGTTAGATTTAGGTTCTAATCCTAAAAGTGTACACGGTTTCGGGTACACTCCCTGGCCTCAGTTTCTTCATCTCTAAAATGATGATAATATCTGCTTGTTGTAAGGATTACATTAGATGTACTATCTACCAGTTTCCCACCAAATGTCTGTTTCTTTTTCTTCTTATTCACACTATGGCCCCTTTATTTCTCCCCCCCCCCCGCCCCCACCCCGTATTAAAATGTAATCCTTTCCTTTCTTATTGTTATAGAAATTTCATTGCTTTCTGTATATCTCTTGTGCTTAGTCTTAACTTTTCTGATTTTATCAACCTCCTTATCCTTCTCTGGTTCTACCTACTTTTCTAAAACTTTCTGCCTAATTCTCTCACTGTACAAGTGAACATCTATTTGTACCTCTAACCCCAGTCCATCTAGGTTTTGGTCACAGGCCTACCAGGTTTGCCCCAGATCCTAGATGAAATGCTGAAATTACACATGTGCTGTGTCCCAAAATTAACTTTTAATTCAGCTTGGAATTTCAATTCTATTTTTTAATGGAAGCAATATTATAAATGGTGGTTCTGTCACTAGGCCAAAAGCCCAGAAACTAAAGCATGTTTAACTCATAAGTTAATTGAAAATTTTATACTTATAACAAAGTAAAAGAATATAATGCCATTGCAGTTTTAGTAATAAAATAAAATAAAAACAATATTGAATAAGTAGTTATTTACTTTATACATTGTTTGTAGTATGTACTTGATGGAAATTTTGAATGGAGCATTTAAGTGCTTTAGGGATTGCAGTGTTTGTATATTATGGTTATGATGAAATAAATATTCACGTTTTAAGGCAATACAAGAAAAATTTAAACATAATATTTTTTCTCTGCCCCTTTGTGTGTGCACTCCCCCCTCCCTCCCCCCTAGTGTGCACTATGCATCTGTATTATGGGTTAACCAGACTTCCCCAAAGGCAGAAATACCTGCTCAACCATAAAGATCGATTTTTCTTCTGGCACCAGTCATGTAACTCCTTGAAAAATAACATTCCTTTCTCAATCCAGTAAGGGGTTGATTACCCATCACACACCTTGTACATGCAGACATCTTTGGTGAGCTTTATGTACGATGCCAATATATTATTTCCCTTAAAGATAGTGATTGGTGTGAAACAAACTGGTCAGATGACCTGGGGAGATACTGGGCTATACCTAATGGAAGTTCTTAGCTTAAATTCTTACTTATGACCTTATTAATGTTACTAGCTGTATTATTTGTATTCTGCCTATTTTACACAATTATTGTTTCTTGCATTACCAACGTGTGGCTGAACCTCAGATACATTTAGTGATGTTTAGGAAACCTGAAACAATTGAGCAAATATATAGTACTATACGATCATTGATTGTAATAGTGTAACTCTAGTTGTGGGAAGAAGCAACAAGAGGGAACCATTTCCTGGACCATAACAGACTAGTAAGACAGATGGTCTGGAGACTTTTGGCTACTGTTAACTGGGCCTAGTTCAGTAATAGCATATTGAGTGGCCTATCAATATCTGGTATTCAGATAATAAAGAATACACTCGTTTTGAAGTTTTATCTTCATGTGAGATGTATGTAGCGCATGGTAAAGGCAGTCGTTATACCTTTTTACTAAGTGCCTGTCTTTCAGGCAAGAAAGAAAACTGTATAAATCTCATCAGGTTTGGTAATATTTCAGTTAGAGAATCAGGATAACCTCTCTTTTAACCTTTTAAACTAATAGGTCTGTCTTTGTCCTGGGATGACAAAATGCAAGTTATGATATCTTTTCTTTTATTTCTCTATATTATACTCATGGTAGAATGTGAATATTAAAAACCTATAAACATCATACAAAATATTAAAAACCTGCAAAAATCATACAAAATTTTACATACCTGTAAAAATCATACAAAATACAAAAATCATACAAGTTTTTCCAGGGTTTGATGAATGATCTCGTAATATAATAGCTCATATCCACATTCCATAATTTTAGCTTAAATGTTTCCACGTATAACTCTTTATTCCTTTTCATAACTATGCAATCTGTTGGCATAGATTGCCTATTGAATTAATGTATTCATTTGAAAAAGTTTCCTTAAATCATTAACTGGGAAACCGTCATTGGCCATTGTTATGAAAATAGAACTTTACCTTGAGTGGTCAGTATCTGACTAAGGACAAAGTAATTGCTGTTGTCTACTTCTCTCGCTGACCTTGTTTGTTATATTTTCCTAATGAATGACAGGTAGTGGTGTCTTTGTCACTTCCCTTTCCCATCTTATACTTCATGCTCTAATAATTCCCAGTATGCTTTTCCACTTTGCTTTATCCTAAAATCGTAATGTTAGTATTGCCCTGAATTTATTCCAGTTCATCTGTTATATTTTGCAAATGAAGAAACTGAGACAGAGATTAAGTGACCTGATTGATGTTATTCAGCTACTTAATGCATAGCAGAGACTAGAAATAAAGTCTGGTTTCCACTTTCACCTGGCAGGAAGTCAGTGCCAAATAAATATTTGTTAAAGCAAACTAACTCTTCCCACTGTACCATTCTTTGAGTGAGGCACATTTCTGCATTTAATTTTCATAATAACTTAGCCAAGATCACATGGTTAAAATAATTACCTTGATCCTCTCCAGTAAACCTTGTATGGTCCTAAAATCAGGTCTGCCCCTAACGAAAGGACCTGGAAGCCATGTTTGAACAGAAGATTTTCTATTGCTCCATTCCTTAGCAGTTATTTTCTTAAATATTGTTTCCTATCGTAATTAACTATTTTCAGGGTTATGCTTTTCCTCTGAGTCTACAGAGAAATCTTATGCTGCTCTTATGATATAGAATTTTTCAGAAGCTCTTGAATGGTTCATTTGTTCCTTTTGCTTATCTTTAAATAAGAAGAATTCTATCTAACATCAATGTTTGATGAAAGATAGGGGTATAGAGTTGGACCCAAAGCTATCTACTTGGTAGCTACTGGTGTAATGTGCAGGGCTGGTTAAAGAGTATAACTCCAGCACAATTTCTGGTGTCTAGCAGGAATTTCTATAGTTTAGCTCTGGTCCAATGTGGGGTTTATAATTTACATGACTATAAAAGGATAATTTGTTCTAGTGATTCTAAGGGTGCTTTTATTTTTGTCTATGACCATGTATAGAAAACGCCCATTTCTGTCGAGAATGAACTGCCTTTGAGCTCTTCTCATCTGCAGCCTGTCCACCGTGTGGACTTTACTGCCATATAACATGTCCCTGCCCATCTACCTCTAGCCTTGTTAAATACTATGATTTGCAGGTTCTGCATATATGCACAAAGTGAGCTAGACAAGGGTGGGACTGGTTTTCTGTTAGGCAGATGGTAAGAGGCAGATAAACTGGATGAGAGAAGAAAATTGCCTGGGTTAACAATCATGTTTCTTAATTCAGAAGTATTTGGGCTATAGGTAATAGAAATACTGTCTCTTGCAATTGGTTGTTAGCCTCAGTTTTCAGTGTTGCAAATTAAATTGTCACCATGACTAGTTTAATGGGAAGTTGGGAGAAATCATATCAGAGCTTTATTCAGGTGATGATATTTAAATCCAGAAGAAACATTTCTTATTTGTTCTTTAAGCTTTCTAGGATGAAGTGGAGCAAAACCTTTTGCTTTTACTGGATTATTTTATTATTTCCCCATCATGCTAATGAAAGCTAACATTTACTATCTTCCTTGTCAGACCTTTGGCTGTATCTAAATTTTATTAAAACAGTTTTGAAAGGAGGGTTTTCGTTTCCTTATTTTTCAGGTAAGGAATGAGACTTAATGACTTGCTTAAAGTTTCACAGTTGGTAACTGGTAGAGCTGAGATTCAAATCCAGGACAAACTTCACACATCACATTCTTTATAGTACATATATTTGAGAATGTGGTTAACTGACTATGAAAGTAAATAGTTGTCTAGAACTTACTATCCTGTGATGTGAAAGCATTTATATTTTAATTAATTACCTTTAAAAATAATGTGCTTTTAATCTTCTTTTTGAGATGGCAGTTCCTGGATTTACCCTTGGTGCCTTCATACTTCTGTTGCTTGTTAGTTCTGTGGCTAATTATCCCAATGGAAAAGTAACGAAGTCATGCCATGGAATGATTCCTGAACATGGTCATACTCCACAGTCTGATCCCCCTTACTACATCTCAGTGAATCAGATGACATTCAGGCCAGGAGAGCAGATCAAAGGTACTGTGCTGGTATTAACAATTTACATTTTGAATTTCACTTTTTTACTGTAAATTGAATCTTTATTACTGTTGGATTTATACAGTTTCAGTTAATCTGTTCATCTGCTTTTATAAGATACCATGATCTTATACTTCTCATTTTTGTGTTTAACTACTACAGATGATTATATTACTTAAGTAGTATATTTACTATCCATTCAGAATAGGTGTTTTTTTTTTGGGACACACCACATGGCCTGCGGGCTCTTAGTTCCCCGACCAGCGATGAACCCGGCCCTGGCAGTGAAAGCACCAAGTCTAATCACTGGACTGCCAGGGAATTCCCCAGAATAGGTTTGAAAATATGTTTTTGTCATTATTTAATATATCTTCATTAACAGTACTATTTACTCAATAGAAATACATAAAATAAAGCTTATTTTATCTGGCTTAAGATGTTAAACACTTATCCTTCTTGACATAGTATAATCTCTTGTGTTTCCCTAATTCTGGCAAAAGGTAGGCTGAAACTTAATAGTGTATTAAGGATGTATCTATAAAAGCATTTTACAAATTCTATTTTCTGCAGCTTTAGAAATGCAGAATATTAATAGATACGCTCTAGCAAAAAGGGTATATGGAAAATTAATTTGGAACACTCTGTTATATATATTATATTTCTTAGAGTTTCATACTGCACAGTAGAATGTTAAAGGGCCTGAGATGTTTGCAGTAAAGACAAAAGTATTTACTTTCAACCAGCATTTTTCAAACTACTTTGGTCCCATAGACCACACTCTGACCATAACCTACCTTTTCTTCCCTGTGGAATGGCTATTACATCTCATGGAATAATGTCCTGTGGAACACGGTTTAGAATTTCTTTGACTATAGGATGATCTCTACTGTTTTCTCTCCTGGAGTAACTTTCTATATATACACCCGATTTGGTGATGTACCTCCTTTAAACAGTGTTTTTTGGGGGATGTTGCTAAACTCTTAACTTATCTTTTTGTTTGTTTCTTAGTTACTTTGTCAGGGCCACCATTTAAAGGCTTTCTCTTAGAAGCACGTGATGAGAATTTGACTGGCCCTCCTATTGGCTCCTTCACATTGATTGACAGTCAAGTGTCACAGCTTCTGACCTGTGAAGATATACAGGTTTGTGTTTAGTTTGAAACTGATTTCTGTCAGTTTCCATGGGTCTTTTCACTACAAGGTGGTGTTTGCAAGATAAACAATGACATTACCCATGCATTGCAGACATCTGAGTACATTCATGTTGATCAGACTTTCTCCCTAATTTTTCTACTGGCAAGATATTTTTATACAACATCCTAGAAGAGGTAGGGTTGCAGCTTGAAGAGTTTATGGCTTTTGATATTTTATATAGTATAGACTCCTATTATATTGAATTTCGAAAGATGTTAATATTGAAGATAGAGTTCTAGAGTGGAACAGAGGTCTAATTTTTGTAATTAATTAATTTAATGAACATTTATTATACCAGGAACTTTCCTGCGTGGATTATGGTGATGGACAGGACTTGTTCTTTGAAGAGCTCATAGCCTTACACATAAGTAAAGCATATGGGCATATGCTGTATGGCACATAAGTAGAACGTATGGATATAGGACAAACACATAAATGGAATAGTATGATGACTTAGATTAGAACCATACACAGGGTGGGTGAGAAGCATAGCAGAGGTGCTGCACACAGGTTGGAGGGAATTGAGAGAGTGGAGATTATCTCAGCTAGACCTCAAAGAATGCGTAGGAATTTGCCAGGTGAAAGAATGTGGGAAACAAGATTGTTCAAGAGAAAGTAATTAATAAAATATAATATTGCATATTTGGAGGCAGGAATTTTTTCTTTTGATGAATCTTATGCATTCTGTTTGCATCTATTAATAAAAAAATAAACTTACAGTATAAATGAAATAATGAGCAGGCTTTATATAACATCAACACACTCAGTATTCATAACTCTCTTCAGTTCTTAAATTTCTGCTGACTCTAGTTTGTTCATAGAGCCGGCTGCTAATTTGGTGTCAATCAATCAACATGTATTTATTGAGCACCTGAGTCCCTGTTCTAAATAAAAGTCTACCACAATGCCAAGGTCATGCAATGGTAAATTACTTTGCAAAATGGCTGTAGTTCCAGCTATGTTGAGCTATTGAGTGTCTGAATGGTAGTTCTTTTCCATTTTATTTCAGGGATCAGCTGTGAGTCACACAAGTCCATCCAATAAAAGAGAAATTAAAGTCTACTGGAATGCTCCAAGCAGTGCCCCAAACCACATAAAGTTTCTGTGAGTAGAAGAGTTTACAACTCAGTAACTAGTATAATTGAAATAATGATAGTCTGTATCTTTTTTTATACCTATTGGACATTCACCTGTATGGCAGCGGTGTGGTGTAGTAATGACACCACCTTACTGATGTAAGTGGCTGTTTTGCTTTTTTGTTTGTTTTTTTTTCAGCATATATACTGAGCACTTAGCACAGGACCAAGGACCTAATAGACACTTAATAGACGTTTGTTGAGTGAATGAAGTGTTGTAGTGCCTTCACACTAATAAGAGCCATCAATTAATACTTGAGTCTATATGGTATATGGACTAATACTTTTTTATAGATTTTTCCTGTATTAGTATGAGAATATGAAAAGAAGCAGTCCTGAAATTTGGATGACTTTTTTTTTGCAGTGTCACAACTTGCAGATTAGATTGTCAAAAAAGTAAAATCATGTGTGCTCCTCAGAATTATGAAATTCAATAGAATTAGAATAGTACTTATCTCTTAATCTTACATGCAAGGGGGAAATGGAATGTCATAAAGCCATACAATGATTCCTGAGTGGTGTTATAGACATATTTTAAAGGGAGAATTGCTTTCCTGGCCTGGCACTATTTTCTGCTTCACTTTGTGCACAGGTCACCGGCACACAGTAATGCAGCTTTGCACCTGTGTGTTGAGTGGAATGTGAGAAAGGGGATATGACCCCAGTAAGAACTGATGGTTGCTTATGCAGCCTCTATATAGCTTTTTGCTGTAGCTGCCTGTTACACGTGGCTTTTGGAATAATTTGACCACTATGAAAAGTGTAGTAGTAGTAGTATGTTCTCTTATGTCAGGAGTGGAAATCTGTGCACTTTAGTCCCGGGGTCTGACATTCCTGGTTGCTGTGAATATGCCCAGAGAATAGACAAGTAAAGAGAAGAGAGACAGAGAGAGTAATTAAAATTCATTTGGTGATGAAGTGGAAGAGAGTCATTAGAGATTTGCCTCACACGAAATTCTGTCAGGTATTACAGGCATCCTTGTTTTATTGTGCTTTGCATTATTTGGCTTCACAGATATTGTCTTTTTACAAATTGATTTGTGGCAACCCTACATTGAGTGGGTCTGTGGGCACCATTTTTCCAACAGCATTTGCTCACCTTGTGTCTCTGTGCCACAGTTTGGTAATTGCTGTAATATTTCAAACTTTTTATCATTATTATATTTGTTATGGTGATCTGTGATCAGTGATCTTTGATGTTACTACTATAATTTGCTGAAGGCTCAGATGATGGTTAGTAGTTTTTAGCAATAATATATTTTAAAATTAAGGTATATTCATTGTTTTTCTTTTAGATATAGTGCTATTGCACACTTAATAGACTACAGTATAGTGTAAACATAACTTTTATATGCACTGGGAAACCCCCAAATTCTGTTACTCACTTTATTGTGACATTCGCTTTATTGTGGTGGTCTGGAACCGAACCTGCAATATCTCCAAGGTATACCTGTATTAAGTGGTATGTCCCTAGTTCATTACTTTTTTTTTTTCGATTTGATTATGGTGGGCCACAATCATGGTTCTGTCTAATCTCACTCTCGCTGGTACTGCATTTCAGAGCCACAGTTGTTGAGAAGTACGATACCTACTGGGTGAGGATTCCTGGTCCTATAATTTCACAACCAAACGTCCTTCCTTTTACAACACCGAAAGCTACCATAGCACCTATGCCAACATTGCCTCCAGTCTCCCATTTAACGAAATCAGTAAGTAACATTTTTATGGTTTCACCAAATGCAATCTAAAGGAACAGCTTCCTTAGAAATTGTGGTTCTGTGCTTGGCAACGTGTGTAGAGAAGTAGCTGTCCTGGGTTGTGGTAGCAAGTTTTTGAATTCCCTTCAGGAAATCAGGAGGAAGTCTTCATTGTAACATTATGATTTATAGGTTAGAATAAGAGGAGTGTAAGACCCTGCATGTTCAAAGTGTGGTTATGACATTCACATGTAGTCTGTACTAGCGGTGGATATGTTTTCATTTGAAAGTGAATCTGAAGCAGCAGCCTTCTTCCATTCTTTTTTTTTTTAAAAAAAAACCAAAAAAACACAGCCAGATATCACACATGGAGAGAGAACTTCAAGCTTAAGCTAAATTTAGACAAGATTTGGAGGAGAATCTTGAAATGGTGATATCACTCTTCAATCTTATTTGATTAAGGCCAGTGAGTACTGGGGAATTCTGTGTGTTGAACCACAGAAACGCTTTTGCAAGCTTATCAGCTAGAATTCCATTTAAGCCCTCTGATTCAAAAGAATTACTGTTAAAAAAACATACCTTAGAAAGGGTGATGCATATTAGAAACATTAGAAAGGTTTTACTGAAAGCAATTCTGATAAATTATACTTATCAATTCAGAAGTAAATATAATGAAAAATGTCGTAAAGTAGGTTATTACAGTTGCAAGAACAAATTTGGGCCTGAATCCTGATTTGTCTAATTTCTGTTTGACTTTGGAAAAATTACTTAATTCCTAAAGTCTCAGTCTCTTCACCTGTAAAATGAGAAATAATATCTAGCTCTTACATAGTATTACTATGAGAACTAATTTCTAATGGCTTTGTACTTAATAGATATTCAGTAAATATTAGTTCATTTTTTTCTCTTCCTTCCCTTTCTTGTCTTTTTATAACTCTTTTTTTTTTGCGGTACGCGGGCCTTTCACTGTCATGGCCTCTCCCGTTGCGGAGCACAGGCTCCGGACGCGCAGGCTCAGCGGCCATGGCGCACGGGCCCAGCCGCTCCGCGGCATGTGGGATCTTCCCGGACCGGGGCACAAACCCGTGTCCCCTGCATCGGCAGGCGGACTCTCAACCACTGCGCCACCAGGGAAGCCCTGTAACCCTTTGTTTCTTCATACTATATAAAGCTCTTGTACTCCAATACAGTGTCTCATTTTGTTTTCCTTCTTTTCTACATTATGCAATATATGATGAGCCATTTGATTACATTATTATGAACTTTTGTTTGACCAAACAATTCGATCTATTATTTGCGCTAGTTCTCAGTTTATTTAGTGTTAATGTTTATTTATTTAAAAGCTGCTTTAGGCGAGTCCACAGTCAGTTTGGACCTGAGCTTCCCAGTAGGAATCTGTTGACAGGATTATTATCTTTCCATAAATTCATATAAAAGGCTTTAGCGCTTGTTGGAGCTTTTGATTGTATGTCTGCACCAAGGTTATAATCTCTAATTATAGAGAGGTTCATTCAGAGTCACAGGATGATGGCATTTGTAGAGAACTAGGAGTGACCTCAGGGTCACTGCTGCATAGTTAAAGGTAAAGAGACCCTGAGAGAATAAGTTCTTTAGCAAACGTGATGGAGTAAAGGGGAGAGCAGAGATCAAAACCCATGGTTCCTAGCTCCTCATGGCTTGTTCTCTCTACTCGACTAGGATTTCTCTTTAAGTTCCTGTGAAATAAATAAGGAAAAAAATAAAACAGCTTCTACCTGGTTTCTGTTAATATTTGGCCTTTGACCCCAGTTCCTGATACAGAGCTGTTAAATCCCTTGGAATTTCCTGGATGATGGGAGCATCTTTTGTTCTAATGAGGTGACTCTTGGTGTGCTCCCGTATGGGGGCTGGTCACCAAAAAGACCAAGCCATGATTAGAAGCTTGCAGCTTTCAGGCCCCCTCCCCCCATTCTCCAGAAAAGGGAGAGAGGCTGATTGAGCTAAACATCCATCATGTCCACGTGATGGAGCCTCCATAATGATTCCAGAAATATGTGTTTCAGAGAGCTCCTGGCTTCCTGACCACGTGGAGGTGCTGGGAAGGTGGTGCCTCAGAAGTTCTGTGCCCCTTCCTACATACCTTGCCTTTACGCATCTCTTCCATCTTGCTGTTCCTGGGTTATCTTTTTATCAATGTAATAAACTGGTAATCTACTAAGTAAACTATTTTCCTGAGTTCTGTGAGCCATCTTAGTAAATTATCCAACTTGAGGATTAGGTGCTGGAAACCTCCAATTTATGGCCGACCATTCAGAAGTACAGGTGACAACCTGGGACTTGTGGTTGGCATCTGTGATTGGCATCTGAAGTGGGTGCAGTCTTGTGGGACTGAGCCCTTCACTTGTGGGATCTGACACTAACTTCAGGTAGATAGTGTCAGAACAGAATTGAATTGTAGGACACAGAGCTGATGTCTCCAAAGAATTGCAGAATTGCTTAGTGTGCGAAATAGCCGCACCCACTTGGTGGCCAGAAGTATTGGTAGAGTAGAAGGAGAAATGAGAGTTTTTCTGTACAGTTCCCATTAAATCTAGTTACTTAAAGTAATGTTTAGCTCTCTTTTGAAATGTCGTGTCACAGCTCATTCTAACACAAGATAACTGCTTGTTTGCCCTGTCATATTGTAGAGCTGACATTTTTCAATACTCTTTCTTATTTGCCACACCAAGAAGCTCTGAATTAAATCATTGTTCTTTCTTATTTGCCACACCAAGAAGCTCTGAATTAAATCATTGTTTTTTCTTATTTGCCACACCAAGAAGCTCTGAATTAAATCATTGTTCTTACTATTATTTGGAGTGGTGGTATATATAGGAGTAAACTTTTTTTTTTTTTTTTTTTTTGCGGTACGCGGGCCTCTCACTGTTGTGGCCTCTCCCGTTGCGGAGCACAGGCTCCGGACGCGCTGGCTCAGCAGCCATGGCTCACGGGCCCAGTCGCTCCGTGGCACGTGGGATCTTCCCGGACCGGGGCACCAACCCCTGCCCTCTGCATCGGCAGGCGGACTCTCAACCACTGTGCCACCAGGGAAGCCCAGGAGTAACCATTTTTTCTTACATTATCTTAATGTCAAATTTGAACCTGAATTCTAGAAGCAGAGTCCAGGATCTAAATATAAAACTTGCTAAGGGTTTGCTTTTAAAAATTCCATCTCTGAAAACTAGAGGATACCCTTTAGGCAAGAATGTCAATGTGGATGTAAATATTCCCTAAGAAATTCTCAAAATTTACCAGAAACTTTGCTCCAGAACATAATTAACATGAAGTATTTTGTGTATTAAAGGGATTTTAATACTCATGCATAATTACAGTCCAATTAATGTTGTGTCTTCTAAAGTTTAATTGAAATTAATTAAGTTTAAAAGTTCACAGCCTAACTACTGCTTTGATAATTTCTAATTTGGGATGTGTCTTTGTTCCCTTGTTTGAATCCTTATTATGAAAACGTATTCTTATTAAAACCCATACTTCAAAGTAGTAGCTCTTCTGTCATTGGAAATGAACTGCCTGTTTGATAATTGACTTTCTCCCCCTGTCATTTTTCTAGTTCAATGCTTCAGATTGTGGGAACAAGAAGTTCTGTATTAGGAGTCCTTTGAACTGTGACCCGGAGAAAGAGCTTGCCTGTGTCTTCTTGTCCTTCACGCGAGATGCCAAGTCAGTGATGGTTGAAATGAGCGGTCCCAGTAAAGGCTATTTATCCTTTGCATTTTCTCACGACCAATGGATGGTTTGTACCTTTCACTTACATAAGTGGTAATGAAATGAGAGTCACTGGGGTGAGCTCTCATCAATAGCAGTTTAGCTGTTTGTTCCAGAGTCAAATTATCATACTTAAGGGAGGAATGGAAAGGGAGGGCAGAGAAACTAACTTAGATTCTAAGTCTAAGCAGCTTTGAGTTGGGCAATTACATAGCTGTAAGAACAAGGCTGTCCTGAGGAAAGTTAGGACATTAGGAAAGTTAGTTGTATTTTCAGTGGATTTGCCACTTTATCTGTCTACCTCTGTCTGTCTATCTCTGTGATAAACAGGAAGTGCAGTTAAGAAAAAGTTGCTCTGCATACAAATGTTGTTTGTGATGTTTTTCAACTCCTAGTTTTCTCAAGTGGCCAGCAACGACAGCATGGGGTGCTCATCTTCTTGCCCCCCACCATCGGCACATTTCCCAAACAGAAAATTAAACCTGGCATGTCCAGGCATAAATGGATTCTTTACCAGGTCTACAGAAGGCAGCATTTATTTTCACCTGATTCTCCCTCTCCTTGGGTAGTGCTGAATGGATTAAAAGATTCTGTAGGTGGCAGCCTTGTGCTGTGGTGTGGAAGAGCAGAGTTCTGCATTAGCGTTCTGATTTCCCAGGGAGAGGGAAGAAGGGTGTAAAGGCCAGGACATGTGACAGTCCCGTTCCAGCAGAGCTGACTGTGGAGGGGGATGACTACAAATGGAGAAGGCTTTTTACTTCCACATTAGCAAATGCAAGGCGTCTTTTCTTGAGAGTTTTCTTCCTGTCAGGTTTTAAACTTAACATCACTTTTTAAGGAAATCATTATTTCAATAAAAGAGAAAAGGAACTCTGAGAATCTGTGATAGAAGAACAAATATTTTCCTTCAAAGTGCACTCTAATCATGGTGGTCCTTGTTACACTGGCTGCAAATATTGCAGGGAGCCAGGTGTAACTTTTTTAGGGGGATGTCATTGTAATATACGATATGACCTGTATATTTTACTATATAGTTCCAGAATGCGCTCATTATCTTTTTTCATTCAATGAAGGGTATACCTTAAACCTATGAGATAGAAGACATGTCATCGACTTCTAAAAAGAGCATATAAATTATGACTCTTTCCTTTTTAAAGTTGATTTTATGGGAAATTTTATACTTGTTCAAATGATGTTGCAATTGTTCAAAACATTTTGCCCATTTCCGTTTTGTAATTACCATCAGACCTACAGCATATCCTTTTGGGTATTCTCAATTCTGGCAAAAATGAACCTTATGCCTAAGGTGCATAAGGGGGCTGGGTTAAAAATAAAATATGACTGTAAAGCAGTAAGGAAAGTTGGTGGCTTGTTGTGTGAATGGAACTGGCTCTGAAGGAAACTCTGAAGATGAATCCAACAAGGGTTAACAATGGTAGCCTTGTTGGAATAAGTGTGTAGCTTCATTATGGTGCATGTCTAAGGTAGGGTACACATTTAGATAGGTGTTCTAGTCACTTCATTAAAAATATTCTAGTCACTTTGTAGCCAAACTTCATGCAAAAGTATACTAACACATTTCCTTTTCTGGTCACATAAAATCTGTCAGCCAGAGGAAAAGACAGTATTGTTGCAGTGAGTGTTGTGATGAGGCGCCTGCAAGTAGACCAGTTATTTCGAAGTTGTAGGCATAGATGACACAAAAACCTTTATCTCTAATTCAAGATATATTTATCTTACTTAGAAATCTTATGTTTCTAGTATAGTACTCATCAACAGTGTTTATAAAAAAGACTTAATTATGCAGGTGCAGTTGATTTACAGAGAAACCCTATTTGATGATTAAAATCATCTGTACACCTGTTTGCCTAAATTGGGGGGAAAATAAATCATTGTCAAAAATATTTTTGAAGTGGTTGTTTCTATTTTTGATTATTTAAAAAATCTTAGGATATTTTTATGACCTGCTATTTCTTATCAGTATGTAATGTAAATTTAAATACTGAAGGTATCTGATGTTATGAATACTGACTAGATAACCTAAATTATAGCTTTTTCAGTTTGGTTTATAAATTAATGATAGT
Source organism: Pseudorca crassidens (assembly GCF_039906515.1). Taxonomy (NCBI): domain Eukaryota; kingdom Metazoa; phylum Chordata; class Mammalia; order Artiodactyla; family Delphinidae; genus Pseudorca; species Pseudorca crassidens. The sequence continues at coordinate 87,611,944 of NC_090297.1, read as the reverse complement.
AGTTGTTTTGGTATTAGAGCTCATCACTAAAATTGGTGAAAGTACAACTATCCATATTTTTGCTAACAGTGACTTGCTAATATCTGAATTTTAACTGAAATTCAAAGTATACACCTCTTCCTCATCTCAGAAATTTTGCTATATGAGATAGAGTATTCAAGTATATACACTATATTAGCTTCCGTTCTCTGTGTTCTATACATAATTTCTCAACACTCAAATTCCAGAACGTTCCCAATCCTGACCTCTCTTGTGTGTGTCCAGATTGGAATTTCCAGCTGCTGGGTGGTCTCTTCCAGCTGAGTACTCTGGACAACACAGACCATCATCTGTAAAACTGAATTTATTATCTACCCTCCTGCTGTCCTTTTGTGTTTCCCATTCTTGATGATCAACAACAATAGTAAAAAAAGCAACTACTATTATCGATTTCTTTCTTCTTTTCAGATACTGTCTGGGGCAATTTAGGGACTATCTCATTCATTGCTGCCACCAACTTCTCTGGTGTTCAAGGAAACTTCGTTTGTGATTTAGATTCTTCTTTTTTATTTACCTTTCAGGTGCTTCTTTCTCTCATGCACCCCAACTTTTTGTTTTGAAAAGCCTTAAACCTACATGTAAGTTGAGAGACTAGTACAATGAACACCAGTAAGCCCTTCACCTACATTTGTTGTTTTTTCTCTCTCTCTCTGTGTGTGTGTGTATGTGTAGATTGACTTATTCACTGTATATTAACACACATTTCTTTTCCCTGAACTATTTGAAAATTAAGTTGCAGATATCATGACATTTTAAGTCTAGTTTGCAGCATGTGTTTCCTAAGAAGGATATTCTCCTACAATTATCTATAAGATCACTATCACAATATATAATAATTTTATGCAATAGAGCCTATATTCAAATTTCCCCAATTATCCCAGTAAAGTCATATGTATATGTATATTTTAAAAATTTCTGATACAGACTAATCAGTTATCACTCAATGCATTTTATTGGTATATCTCTTTAATCTCCTTTACTTTAGAACTGTTACCCTACCTTTTTTCTTTTAGGCCAGTTGTTTTGTAGTATCCCACAATTTTTACAATAGACTCAGGTTAATATGGTTTTTGACCACATTTAAGTAATCTCAATCCTAGCCCCAAAAGCCTTTAGTAGGTAAGGTGAAACTTTAGTAGTTATAGGAAAATGTTTTTTTCTTTAGCATAGTTTCAAAACTCTTCAAAGTCCATTTCTGGCCTTACCCTGTATATATTTTAGCTCACAAAACTACCTGTTTCCTAAAGTTTCCCTATATTTTTTATATTTCTGTATCTTTGGTCCTAGAAGTTCCTCAGTTTGAAAAACTTTTCTCTTAATCGCAGCTCTACCTTATCCACATATATTTTTTATTCTCTAAGGCCTAGTTAATGCTATCTTTTCTGATAAGCCTTTTCAATCCTTTGGCCCTACCTAATTTGTCTTTCCATAGTACTGTGTTTAAATCTCTGTTTTATCATATTTCATGTACTATTTTAACTGTCTCCTCTATTAAAACATAGTCTTTGATTGTAAGAACTATGTTGTCATCTTTATTTCCTCCACATGATATTTTCTCATAGAGTGCATTCTAAATGCTGGAATGAGAGGAACAAACGGGGGTAAGAGGTTCTGTCCAATTCAGGGATTTGGTTGAAGCTCCTCATGTGTGTCCTTCCATGCTCCAAATTTGGGGTTTCTACAGCTGCCTGGAGCCTAAGGTTGTCGTAGCACCTTATCTTACCCTCATTGTAGAGTAGTGAGAATTGAGAGTTTCCTCTTCTCCATCCCTGTCATCCTCTCCAGTATTTGGGAGGTCTGCCTTAATGACTCAGTTGACTTCTTATCATCACTTTGCCTCAAAATCAACCATTCTGTTATATTAAATTTTGTTTTAAATAACAAGAAAATTCCTATACCTCACTGATGCTAAACATTCTAGAAAACACACATTGTTTGTTTAAATCAGAGATCAGCCAACTTTTTCTGCAGAGGTCCAGATAGCAACCACCTGGGAATTTGTGGGCCATATGATCTCTGTTGCAGCTACTCAGTTCTGGTGTGATAGCGCTAAAGCAGCTGTAGATTATCCGTAAGTTGGTGGCTGTATTCCAATAAAACTTTATTTATAAACACTGAAATTTGGATTTAATATATTTTTACTTGTCATGAAATATTATTCTTTTAATTAAAAAAAAACACATTTAGATATGTAAGTACCATCCTCAGCCTGTGGCCTGTACAAAAACAGGCATCAGGCTGAAGTTGGTCTGTGAGCTGTAGTGTGTAGCCGTTTAAATTATGACGACTACAAGTTTCTTATCTTGAGTTGCACTAATTCTGATTTGAATATAAGATGTGTAACAGGGAATAATTTCTTTGCTAAGGTTATGTACTTGAGAGTTAAAACTGGAACTTTAAAAAATAAATTTAAAACGTGTTAGAATATCATATTGGTATTCATAGCAAAATTTAAATCATAACTGGTTAGTCTTGGATCTTGTTTAAGGAGTTTAGTGACTAAAGCACATAAAAGACCTTGTTAGATAGTTTATGGAGAGCAGTTTAGAATAGATGAAAGAACCAAAACTATATGCAAGAATTTAAAATCCAGATTATTCTTTTGTACCGTGACTTAAATGTGCTTTAAAGATGCAGTCTGCCCTCCGATAGTCACTTTAAATAAGATTTAATTTTTAGAGCTAAGGAATGTTGGAGATTAAAGGATAGATAAAAATTAGACTGACAAAGAATGCCCCCTTGAGCTCAGATACTGTGGTCTCAATATGCAGTAGTAAATCTATTAAGTGTGTACAATATTAGCAATATTTGATTATAGTACCTTACATCTTAAAAGTTACCCCCCCAAATCCAACAGAATGCAGTGCACTTACAGTTATGAAAATTGTAGGACACATTTATTTACAAATAAATATCCAGAGCAACGTTTATGAAAAGTTCAGTGAAAAAGGTAACAAAACTTTATATTTTCCCATTTGGGGAGAAAAATAGGTTATAAATACAAATAGGTTTGGATGAATATATGCAAAAGCATTAACAGTGGTGTTCAATTGATGATGGGTTATGGGCATATAACCATGTTATATGTCTATTTTAATACACTGAAATTTTATTGCTTTTGCATGATAACAATCATTTTTAATTAATATATCAGACAGCCAATTCTTTAGAATTTGTGGTATCGTTTTAAGATTGAGTCAGTAAATTATGTTTTAAAAGCATCAAATACTATTTGATAACATTAGGGGCTTTTTTTTTTTGGATGCGTCGGGTCTTCGTTGTGGCTTGAAGGCTTCTCTCTGTAGTTGCAGCATGTGGGCTTCTCTCTAGTTATGGCATGAGTGTTTTCTTTCTCTAGTTGTGGCGTGCGGGCTCCAGAGCACGTGGACTCTCTCGTTGAGGCGCACAAGCTCAGTAGTTGTGGCGCGCGGGCTTAGTTGCCCTGTGGCATGTGAGATCTTAGTTCCCTGACGAGGGATTGAACCCACATCCCCTGCATTGGAAGCCGGATTCTTTACCACTGGACCACCAGGGAAGCCCCAGGGACTTTTCTTTTTTAAAGAAATGAAATTCCCTTGAACTTTTTCTCACTTGCAATTGTTTTTCAGGGTGATGATGATGCTTATGTGTGTATTCTTGAAGATCAGACTGTGCACATACAACCTTCCCATCTGACAGGGCGAAGTCACCCTGTAATGGACTCCAGGGTAGGTGTGAAAATTCTGAGAATCTCCATCTGGCCGGTCCACCTTCTGGCTATATGGCTGACAGTGGCATGGCTATGCTGCAAGATAGCTTCCAAACCTGCAGTTAGCAGCAGAGACCAAGCAGGGGCCTGGCAGCAGGGTTCCTCTCTTACTATAATCTGGGAGAAGCCTTTCTGCGTTTTATTTTTAACATATATATATATGTAAATTGTATATATTTAAGGTGTACAACATGATGTTTTGATATCCTTCTACATAGTGAAATGATTACTAGAGTCAAGCTAATAAATGTATCCATTGCCTCACATAGTTACTTTTTCTTTGTGATAAGAGCACCTGAAATCTACTCTCTTAGCAAATTTCCAGTATATAGTACAGTATTAACTACAGACACTGTGCCCTTTTTCTATGCTTTAGAAAGCATAAGAAAAGTTTCTCTTTGAGGAAAAGATGAATTCTTGCTTGTGTTACTTAAATCCTTTTATTAATGCATCTTACAAAAAATATTTTATGGTTTATTAAGAAGGTCATCAGCCCCATTTCCAAAACTTACAGACAGATTTTTAAGAGGCTTATGTAAGTGACACAGAATTTCTTGATTGGTGAGAAAGAGGTGCACATATGGTAGGTACTGGTTCAGTGCCTTGGGTAATTGTCTTAAGTGCCCGTTGTTGGCACCTGTGCCAAAGATGGCCTATTTCTGGTAGGGAAGTGTCATTTTCACATGGCAACTGACAAGCAAATGAGCTCTGATGGAGCAGTAGCTATCATCTAATGACATGTTTTGTTCTCTGCATAGCTTTCTCATGGGGTTGGAACTTCTCCCCAGTTGCATGTTGCATTTTGGCCACTAGAGTATTACTTGCTAAGTGTTTCTTCAGTGTTGTTGATTGTATATTGGTGGCCAGATGAAGTTAGTACATCTGCCAAAGTTTCTAGCCTAGGTAGTAAAAATACTATCTTTGCCAAGTGGGATAAAGACAAATAAACTGGGAGAATATGTTTCTTGTACTCTTCAAAGAGGAAGTGGGGAAACAATGACGCTGCAGACAAAACATGAACGGGGAACTTAGGGAAAGGAAATTGAACAGGTCAGGATTTTGATCATATTTTATTTTTAGCAAATCTTTGGAAAGTGCTGAGAAGACCCATTGTATGTGTTTGCAGGATCCTCTTGAGGATATGGCTTGGAGGTTGGCGGATGGTGTTATGCAGTGTTCTTTCAGAAGAAACATTACCTTTCCTGGGGTTAAGAATAGATTTGATCTAAATGCAAGCTACTACATATTTCTAGCAGATGGTGCAGCTGATCATGGTAAGTATATTGATAAAAAACTACCTTTTAAAGTTTTTTTTTGCTCACTTTATTCCTTTCCCTCTTTTTGGGGGGAGACTATGGTAATTGCTCTTTTTTAAGATACACATTTGTGGGTAAAGAGTTATTAAACCCTCTTCCATTTTTGCCTGATAATTTGACTTTGGTTGACCTTCTAGCTTTGTTCCCCTGGAAACTAGGTAAAGGTAGTGTTTACTGGGTTATAAGGCAATCTGCTTATGATAAAAGTGATTTCTGGCTGGTAGACTGCATTTCGACCAGGAGTAAATACCTAGTAAGAAGCCATGTCTTTGGGCTTCCCTTAGTGCAGTGACATTGGCAGATCCTTTGCAGGGATGCTAGAAGCAGGACTTTGGGGTTATTGCAGGAGATATCGGCTCTTGTGGATGTCCTATCCAGTATGAATCTCATCGCCTTGGACCTGAGCTTTCTCCAGGGAGGTAGAGAGGGGTAAAGAGAATAGCTCCTGGACAGCTGAGTGAGCTTCCACAGGACCTCCCTTTGAAAAAGAATGCCTCATGGTGCCCTGCAGGTGTGCTGTGTTTCCTGTCCCATGTTCTTCTCAATCAGTCTGATGCCAAGTGTAGCCTAAGGTAGTTTTAAGAGTTTGAATGTTTAGTTTATACTTAAGACTGCCCTGGTAGGTACTGCAACACATATTAATAAGAATAATTAGATTTTGTTTAAGGTCTTGGCTAATGATATTCTGAAGAACTGCAGGAAATGCCAAGGTAGTGTAATATTTAGTGACTCATCTCCCTGGAGATAATACTACCCCCAAACTTTGAGCATATGGCCTACTTTGAAAATGGTGAAAAGCTGAGCATATAGAATGGAAGGATGAGGGTGAGGTAAAAGAGGAGCAGGAACAGAAATGTGGTACAGGCAGAATTGTGAAAAGCCTTGCGTATTCTACCATGTGGTTTATTTTTTTATTTTTTATTTTTTTTGCCGGACGCGGACCTCTCACTGTTGTGGCCTCTCCCGTTGCGGAGCACAGGCTCCGGACGCTCAGGCTCAGCGGCCATGGCTCACGGGCCCAGCCGCTCCGTGGCATGTGGGATCTTCCCGGACCGGGGCACAAACCCGTGTCCCCTGCATTGGCAGGCGGACTCTCAACCACTGCACCACCAGGGAAGCCCAATCATGTGGTTTAATTTTAATTGAAGTATAGTTGATTTACAATGTTGTGTTAGTTTCTGGTGTATAGCAAAGTGATTCATATATATATATATACACATATATATATATGTATATATATATATACTTTTTCAGATTCTTTTCCATTTTAGTTTGTTACAAGATATTGAATATAGTTCCCTGTGCTATGCTGTAGGACCTTGTTGTTTACCTATTTCATATATAGTAGTTTATATTCTCTCATGTGGTTTAAATTTTGTACTATAAGTAAAGTAGGGATTCAAAAGGTTTTAAAGCAGGACAAAATATCAACTCAGTGTTAGAGAAAATTTAGAAATATTTGCAGCTTTAGTTGTGGATGATATGTTTGGTTATCTTAGTCAAATCATGTATTCTTACTTGCACCAGCAACAGCAAATGTAGCTGGAAATAATTTCCTGGTTAAATGATAATAATGAACAAAAATTACTTAGTACTTAATGAGTGCCAGTTGCTGGCTCAGCACTATCATTAACGTTTTCATTTTTATCTTCATAGAAACCTACATAAGATAAGTACTATTATTAACCTTATTTTATCTGGCAGGAAACAGGCTTAGAGAGGTTAAGTCATTTGCCCAGACAAGTAAATGGTAGAGTTGTAATTTGAACCTGAACTCTTTGACCTCAGAGCCCAAGTGTTTCACTTTCTAACATGGGAAATGTGGGAAATGAATTTTTAAGGAGAAGGTCAAATATTTGCAGTTTTAAACAAATATTTCTAAAGTGCAGGTTATTGTCTTATTGTTATTATTGCAGCTGTCACTTATTGTATATTACATATATCTCATTTATTTCTCACAGAGGCTTTGTAAATAGATATTATGTTGCCCATTGTGGAGATAAGAGAACTGGAGCCTAGAGTGGTGAAGTAACTTGTTCAAAATCAACCAAGCAGCAGAGTCAGGAATTAAACCCAACTCTGTTGCAATTACAGGAGTTGTGCCCTTTTCATCATATCAAACTGCTTCCTTTTGTGCCCAGCATGTTATAGGTGCTCCATAAATGATTACTGACTTGAATGGATGACAAATTGCTAGGAGATTTTAACAGTTTGCATTTGTACTTTAAAAAAGTTTATACTTAAAAAGTTTATACTTTAAAAGAAAAGCAGTGTCATTTAAATGGGTGAATTCTATTGTGCAATAAATTATGTGTGGTTTTGGGTGTATGGTGATGCCAAAAATTTCTTCTTAGGCCAGCATTGTAGAATTTGGAATGCATTTTCTGATAGAAACAATATGTTAAGTAATAGTTCTAACATTTTCCTGGAAAAACCTAGTTTGTGGACGATTCATGTACAGAATAGAGCACTGTTTTATCCCCCTTTCCTGCTGGTGTTGCTGTGCTCGTGGCATGGTAGGGAAAATCTCTACCTTGTGTTTTGTGGTGTTTCCCAAAGCATGGGGCTCAAATAACCTGCTTCAGAACCATCTGGAATGACTGCTCAAAAGGCAGTTTCCCTAGCTCCATCCCACACTCTCTGTTGTTTGTGCTTGGAATCTGCATTTTAACAAGCATTTCAGGTAATTGTTCTGTATACTGTGGTTCGATAACTTACTGCTCTAGGACAATGTTCTTCCAACGAAGGTGTACATATTGTAAGGTAGTCCAGGGGATACAGAAAACAACACCAGAACTTTTTTCTTAGATTTATTTTATCTCACTAAAAAGTTCTATTTTAATAGTGTCATAATGTGTTAAAACAATAGTACATAAATACGTTTATTAACATAAATATACATATGTCACAGACTCGTTTTTGTTTTTTTTAAATTTTAAAAATTTATTTATTTTATTTTTTTTGACCGTGTTGTGTCTTTGTTGCTGTTCCTGGGCTTTCTGTAGTTGCAGCGAGCGGGGACTTCTCTTCCTTGCGGTGCGTGGGCTTCTCATTGTCATGGCTTCTCTTGCTGTGGAGCATGGGCTCTAGGCACGTGGGCTTCAGTAGTTGTGGCACGCGGGCTCAGTAGTTGGGGCTCATGGACTCTAGAGCACAGGCTCAGTAGTTGTGGCGCTCGGGCTTAGCTGCTCCACGGCATGTGGGATCTCCCCGGACCGGGGATCGAACCTGTGTCCCCTGCGTTGGCAGGCGGATTCTTAACCACTGCATCACGAGGGAAGCCCCCCATTTTTTTTTTAAACTGGTGGAGTGCAAAGCAACAAAACAAAACCTCAAAAAACCAAATCTAAACGTTACCGCTTCAGGGAATTCACTTTCTAGTTCCCTTGTATTGGGGAACAAAGTACAGTTACCACATAAATCAACTGTCACTTCTGATATCTAGTCATATGTATGTGGATCATTTATATGCTGCGCACTGCTTAAAAGCAGTGAGACTTTGTTAGGTTGAAACCATTTTTCAAAGCAGTCATATAATCTCTGTAACCCATGTTAATGTAGAATGAGGTCGTCCTGGGCAAATCTGTTTCTCAGGAGGCATTGTTTACTGGCAGTCTGAAGGTCAGAGGGAACACCATGGTGAGTCAGATGCTTCAGATGATTCTTAAAGACTATGCCAAGCTCTGAAGGATGCTACATTATTAGTAAAAATAGAAAAATTAACTACTTTCTTCATCCAAATATGCAAAAGTGATTCAGCAAGAGTGATCAAAACTAAAATACAGGGGAAATTGCTTAACATTTTCAGATTTCAGATAACTTTTCAGGTTTTCATTTTCTACTAATTTTTCATGTTATCCTTATTTTTGCTGTAAGCTAGCACATAATTATCTTTCTGTTCTTTTTCTAACTGCTGAGGTTTTTTTCCACCCTTTCACAGGTAATTTTATTCTCTTCTCTGGGTGTCAACAATGGTCATAGATTGGAATTTGAAACATTCAGAAAACAGATACCTGAATATTGTCACATTTCTTTACATCACAATTTAATAACTATTGAACATTCATGTCTACTAAATGCAACGAACAAAACAGTATAAATTTTTGCCCGATTCCCTTGTAAACAAGGCTGGTGAAATCCATTGGTGACAAATGGAATTAATGCATTACACAAAGTCAGTGAGGAAAAAAACCTTCCCTGTGAGTAAATTATTCTGTTTACAAATAAACTCTGATTTTTTTTTCAGCACACATTTACAGACCTGATCAATGAAAAGAAATAAGATATGTATTTTCCTTTAAAAAGAAAATGTTGAGAAATGGCCCACAATGGGAGAAGTCACCTAGGAAGAGGGGTCAGAAGCAAACTAAAGATAATTGAGAGTTGAAAGTACTGTCATATTTAGTAAAACAAATTTAAAACGTTTTTCTAACTGCTGTTTTGCCCCCAGAAAGCTGACTTTATCCTATCATGAAATAAGCAGTCATGTGAAATGCTGAGTGTTTGAACTGAAAGATAGAACTCACTTGGGTGAATAAGTAATTCCCAATCTGGAAATCTACCAATTTAAATAATTAATGAAGTAGAGACCCTGTTATCACATGACCTGTTATTTTGACAATTTAGGAATAATACTGTAGAGCCGTGTACTACACATGAACCCAACGTTCCTTAGAGCATAACGCCTAAATTATAATGGAGCCATACAGTGGAACTTCAAAATTATGATGGACTTCTGCTTTAATGAAGGTTAAGTTCATCTTAGCCCATGGCTCCATGGTGAATCAGAGTTTAAAAACACTTTTCTTCCAACTTGACTCTCAGGCTGTTAGGAATGTGGTCTGGTTTTTATCACTACCACTCTACTAATACAGTATTTTTATATTCTTCAGTGCGTTTCTTGTCATTTTCAATAGTTTTTTTCATTCTTTTCTTTTTGACATTTTTGTAGCTTCTGATAGTTATTGTCTCTTTCTTCTTGACACAGGTCTCTAGGTGTTCACGATATAAAACTCTTCTCGTTTTCTGCTTTATCTCGGATCTTCTCTGTAATAACAAGCCATGATATAATAGTTCACCAAATGAATAACCTGGTGTCCAAACACCAGTTTTTGAATAGTCCATTTTATCTCTACTGTTTCAAAAGCCTTTTTATTATACACTAAAAATCTTTCAGTAAATCAACTTGTTTATAGTTTATTCTTCCAGTGATCTGTTTGTCTATTACTGCACTGGTTGAAATTACTATAGCTTAATAATAGGTTGTGAATTTTGATAAAGCATGATACCCCTCCTAGCCTTCTTTTTCAGGAATTCAGGAATTCTTGCCTCTTCCTTGTGTATCGGCTCTTCTAGATAAAATTCAGAAATGATTTATCAAATTTCATTAAAAATCCTATTGGAGTTATGACTGGAATTGAAATGAAATTTTAGATTAATTTGTGGAATAATCAACGTCCTTGAGTCTTCCTATCCAGGAGTATATTGGGATATTTCATTTATTCAGATCCTGTGGTTTTCTTCATATCTTCCTGTAGGGCTTATTTATTTATGTTACTTTGTTCCTATGTATTTTATAGATTTCTAATACAAACTATTGTGAATGGGATTATTTTTTCTTACATTTTCTAAATTTGTTGGTGTATAGGAAAGTTATTGATCTTTGAATGCTTATCTTGAATGTAGCCACCTAGTTTTCCAGTTGATGGTCTTGGATTTTCTAGATGAAACATCATATCTTGTGCAAATAATGACAAGCATAGTAGCCCTCATTTTCTTTCTTTCCTTGTCTCACTGCATTGCTTACTTCTCCCAGAAAAATGTGGAATGGCAGTGGTGATATGGTAAGTATTCTTATCTTATCCCTGATTTTGATGGGAATGCTTCTGATATTCAGTATCGTGTCGTATTTTTCTGGTGGATATATTTTATTGTGTTTAGGAAATATTCTGTTCCTAATGTTACAAAGAGTTCATGTCATGGATGTGTGCTGAAGTTTATCATTACTTTTGTAGATTTCTGAATGGTGAACAATCCTCACTTTCCTGGGATGAAAGTCATGTCTTATTATTCTTATTATTGCATAATTGATTTAATTCACCAATATTTTATTTAAGCTTTTCACATCTATATTCATAAATGATTTTGGTGTATGGTCATAGGATTCTGTGCGTTTGTGTGCGTGTGCATGTTGGCCTCATTTTGGTTTCAGTGTTATGATAATCTCATAGAAAGAACTCAAGAAAAGTTTAAATAAATATGAATTTTTAAAGTTAAAAAAATTTTTAAATGGTATGATAGAACTCATCCACATAACAGCCTGAGGCTTTAGGAATGGAAATATTTGACTAATAAAATAAATTTTTTATTGTTATGATTCTCCAGAGTTACTACTACTTTGATCAATTTTTGTAATTCTAGATTTCCTCAGAAATTCGTCCATTTTATTTAGATTTTGAAATATTTTTGGCTGACTTAAAGTTGTATATAGCATTTTCACATAATTTTAAAGAATATGTTCAATATCAGCAGCTATGTCACTGTTTTCATTTCTAATATTGTTTGTGATATTTCTTTTTATCTTGTGGTCAGATTGTCAAAAAATCAATCGATTTTATTGGCCTTTTACAGAATTGATTTTTCTCATTTTTAGACTTACTGGTTTGTTAATTTCTACCTTTATTTTTAATCAATCCTCCTTTTTGGTTTTCTGGGTTATGTTTTGTTTTAAACACATCTTGACTTAAATGATTATTTCAATACTTTAAAGTCTTTTTATATTTTTTTAAGGAAATGCTTTAAAGATGATTAAAAACTTCTTTTGAATAGTACCTTAATTACATCACATGTGTTTTGCTATGAAGTAAGTGCCTTCAATGTTATTCGTTTTAAGAAGACTTGTGATTTAAGTTTTGATTTCCTATTTAACCCAAGGGTTATTTAGAAGAGGAGTTTCTTTTTTTTTTTTTGCGGTACACGGGCCTCTCACTGTTGTGACCTCTCCCGTTGTGGAGCACAGGCTCCGGATGCGCAGGCCCAGCGGCCATGGCTCACGGGCCCAACTGCTCCGTGGCATGTGGCATCTTCCTGGACCAGGGCACGAACCCGTGTCCCCTGCATCGGCAGGCGGACTCTCAACCACTGCGCCACCAGGGAAGCCCTAGAAGAGGAGTTTCTTAAATATCTAGCTGGACCATTTTTTCCTAGCTTTCTGTTGTTAATTTGTTTCATTTTAGATAGATAATATAACCTATATAAATATTTCTTTTTGGAAATCATTGAGGTGTAGTCTGTGGTCTAACACTTATTTGTTTGAAACAAAGATTCATATATATCTCATATCAAATTTCTTAATTATTTTTATTCTTTTTGACACTTGCATTGTATTCTAAAAACAATGTATTTTCCATAATTTATTTACTCATTCTCCTAATGATGGACATTTAGCTTGTTTAAATTTTTTTTTAGCCAGTGTAAAAAGAAAGTATCTATTAACATGCTTATAGATATACCTTTGGTTAAAAATATACCTTTGGTAAATATTTCTGTAAGATAGATCCCCAGAATGAACACACACCCATACATACCCATATACACAGACTAATTGGAATAATTCTATACATGCACAGATTTAACTTTATACATAATGAATATTATTATATTATATACTAATACTACATATATTTATATTATATTAATACATGTGTATTAATATAATATCAATATATAATAGTATATATATATATATCATGTCTATTGAAATTTATTTATTTTTTATTACCTTAAGAAATTTTGTTTCCATGCCATGCCATTGTCTCTCCATTCCTTCTCTCCTGAGAAAGTAATTCGTCATCTTCTTTTTTTTTTGTTTTTAAATTTCAGGTCGGATTCATAAGCATTCTCAGCAACCTTTGATTACATATGACAAATACAATGTGACAGGCTATCCAGAGAACATAGGAGGATCCCATTCTTTACTCCTTCTGAAGGTTCATGGTAAGTTACATGTGTAACATTATTACTGCTTTGTGGAATATACTTAACTTTGTGGAATAAATTTAGTGCTGGCTAGATTGAGAATGGTACCAGGCATAATTTAGCAAACGTTCATAAATCAATAACATTTGTAGGTAGCATAAACAATAACATTTGCAGGTAGCATTATCTATTTTAATGTTTGATAATTTTTATTAAAAATGAAGAGTAGGAATAATTCAGTGGTTTTAACCCTGACTGCACATTAAAATCACCAGGTTTTAACCCTGACTGCACATTAAAATCACATTAAAACCCTGACTGCACATTAAAATCACCCTGACTGCACATTAAAATCACCAGACCAGCTTTTAAGACATCTGTAATTTTAAAAAAGTACGATAGTCATCTCTAATTGCAGCCAGGATTGAGTATCATTGGGTTAATTAATTTAACTTTTATGAGACATTAATTATACCATTTATTAAAAATTGCTAATAAAAGAGTGGTTTGTGATTGTTTAATTATAATAGTAGTTTGGTTTCAAAAATACAATTTTTTTGTTGAAGAACTGATCAATGTACGAGTATTTGAGGGTATACAAAGAACTCAGTGCTATACTTAGGTATTATATACTTAAAGTGATGAAGGGAACCAAGTTGGAAGAGCAGTAGCCTAGAAATAAGGCTCTGATGTACTCTGGTTCTACAAGTGAAAGTTGATTCCATTTGAAAAGTAGTCCAGTTGATTATTGAAAAACGGGATTGAAAAATAGGGAAATAGTGTAAGTGTATACTATACTATTGTAATGTATTAATATTGGTGGGAACTTTCCTTAATTGGTATATTTCCTTTATATTCTCCAGAGTTATCCATTCTAGTGAGAGTTTCAATAAAGCTTGAAGCTATCTTTATTGTTGCTATTTTGCTTCTACCAGTAGCTCTAGTTGAACAGTAATTGGATTCAGAAGTAATGTGCCTATTTGTTTTCCATTATTTTTTGGAGTGAAATGTGAGAAGATTCTGAGATAAGTTCAGAAAGGCTGTATAACTTCAGACAGTATAATGATTAAGAGCACAGTTATTCAAAGCAGCCTGGGTTCAAATTCCAACTCAGTAACCTTGGGCAAGTTACTTAACTTCTCTGTGCTTTCCTTCTCCATACAGCAAAACTGGAATAATAATTATACTTTATAAGAATTGTTGTAAAGATCAATTAGATTAATACACATAAAGCACTCAGAGACAGTGCTTGGCACGAAATAAGAGCTTTGGAAGTGTTAGCTATTAGAAGTAGTAGTGGTGGTGGTAAAAGCATTGATATTTAGGTTATGTTTATGTCAGCTGAATGTATTTTTGTTGGCTATTTACATTTTCTATGCATTTAGCTTGGTCATTTAAGAGACAGCTTAATTAGACTGTGTTGTCAACCGTTGCATTTTCTCACCTGTAGGTGCCTTAATGTTTGTGGCATGGATGACTACAGTTAGCGTAGGTGTACTGATTGCCCGGTTCTTCAAACCTGTTTGGTTAAAGCCTTTATTTGGTGATGCAGCTTGGTTTCAGGTAGGTGGAGGAAAAGGTTAATGCAATTTCCATATTATTTGAACATTGCAACATGAAAACACATGAAGTAAGCGGATTTTTTTTTTGTTTATGTATGGTTATAGTTGTAATTTTGGAATCCTCATAATTTCTTTTTGCTCTTTGGTTTCCTAACCAACTGAGAATAGACACAAGGTACTTGATGGAAAAAAAAAAATAAAGACAGCTCTATGAAGGGCCAGGCTGGATTGGAGAATGTATCAGTGCCATGTGCGTTTCTTTGGAACATGGATTTTGGGACCCAAACGATCTTGAGTTACATGTCTAGTTGCAGAAGAAGAGACTAGAAGAACATTTACCCACTGCACTGAGTACAGATGGGTTGAGGAAGGCAGCAGAGAAGAAGAAAGAAATAGTGGGTGCTTACTATGTTGCAAAGCAGTGGTCTGTCCTCTGGTTGATGGGCCAGTGAATGTTAGGCCGTCCCTAGCTCACCAGTCAAGATCATGTATCTCCTGTGTGGATGGGAAGAGAAATTAAAAGTGTCCTTTTTAATGCTGTCCCTTCCCGTGGGATGAGGAGGCAGTCTTTTAATAGAAACATGAGCAAGAGTCAATAAATACCCCTCAAGACAAAACAAAACAAACCTTTATCTTTCATTTGTCATGGAGTATAGATATTTGCACATATAGTGGAAGATCAATGACTATGTGTTGAGATAGAATGTACATGTCTGCTTATAGAAAAAAATACTGCTTATTGGAACAGTTTTGACTTTATAAGAGGTATTCTTGAAACTTTATATAAATTTGTAGCTTTTAAGATTTACCTTATCTAAAATTGTTTCTCGCTTTTGGCTGGCAGTGTTAATCTGTTCTATTTGTTCTCAGTAATGACTGCTATATCCTTGCTCCTGTCTCTGCCTTTGATTGCTCTCTCTCTCTCTCCCCTCTTCTCATGTGGATATTCCCAACTGGAAAACTCTTTATGTCTCCTCTTTACCAATTCAAACCCTCCACTGTCTTTAAAACTATGGTGTCTATATGTATATAGGGTGACTATATGTTCTACTTTCTGCTGATGTGTGTATATATATATATGCACACACACCCCATATATGTCTGTCTGTGTGTGTGTGTGTGTGTGTGTGTGTGTGTGTGTGTGTGTATCTATCTATCTGTGTATATAGTGATTATATGTCCTACATTCTCTGGGATAGTTTTTGTTTGCACCAGTTATCCTCACATAATCAACTAACAGTGCCCATTTTCACTCTCGGTATTCTCCTCATTTGGATAATGAATTACACATTTCAAATATGTTCTCTTATCTGCTCAATTAAATCCCAGACTCCCCAGGAAACAGTACTTTCTGTTTCCTTGCACTTTCATTGTATCCAAGCACTGTGCTTGGTGGTGGAACTTAATAAATGTGTTTGGAAGAAAATGATGGACTTGGCAAGTAAGTGCTCTGTGTGTGTGAAATATCCATTCCTGCTGTTCTGGGCAGGTGGATTCTTGGCAGATGCTTTAGAATGATGAGGTTGGCAGCTTAGGCTTTTCTTTAAAGTTCAGTGGAATAGTAAGATTTTTGTTTTTAACTGACCACAAATTGTGGCTAGGTGTCAATTGAATGCATGCCTTCTGTGAATCTCATCCCATGACCTTCATAGTGACGTCAACTCCTTTCTCTTATGTAGTTAACTCTTCTCATTTGTGATTTCATCCTTGCAGGTACATCGAATGCTCATGCTTACTACTTCTGCCCTCACTTTCATTGCTTTTCTTCTGCCTTTTATTTACAGAGGAGGCTGGAATTGGGTAAGTAGATCTTAAAAAGAATGTTTTTATTCTATTTATATGTTTAAAATTCATTTTGGTGCCAAAGGAGATTGCTGTTTTATTCTCAGATGATGGGTAAAAAGATATTTCTGCATGTATCCCTCTTTCCTTCCTTTTTGAATCATCTGATGACTATTTCACATGGTTGGTGGTCAGGGATGAAGTGAGAATGTAAGTGCAGATTACTTGGTAATGGAATGTACTTTTAGACTGCCTCAAATTTTAAATATACACTATATAGCTTTAATAAATTTTCTTGCTATAGAATGGTACAAATTGAAAGCATTATATCTGAGGAACATGAACACTGTAAGTGGTTTTCTCTAACTAATACTATGACTATCACTAAGCTAACATTAGTTGCATTCCTACTGAACAAACTGTGCTAAGTGCTTTACATGTGTTATCAAATTTAAACCTCAAATGAAGTTGTTATTGATAATAATCCCATGTCACAAATGAAGAAACTGAGGCTTATTCTCAAATGTATATCTCCAGCTTGGACCTCTACCCTGATTGAGACTCACACAAACAGCTGTCTACTCAGGAACTCAACTTGCATGTCTAAGGCACCTCAAACGGAGTTCCTGACCTCTCCTCCCAATCTTGCTCCATGTGCTGACATCCCCATATTAGTTGTTTGCAGTTCCCTTCTTAGGCCAAAACATTGGAATTATTCTTAACTTTGCTCTCACGCCCCATGTCAAATCCGTCAGGAAATCCCATTGGCTTTACATGTTAAAAACACCACTTTTCACCATCACTGGCACTACTATGTGGCTTCGAGCCACCATCATCTTCTGCCTGGACTTTTTTGCAGGCGGCACCTAATTGATCTCTCTACTTCAACCCTTGCTCGTGTACAATCTGTTTTCAACCAAGAAGCAGAGTGATTTTTAAAAAATGTAAATCAGATGAGGTCATTCCTGTGCCCCAAACTGGTTTCTCTAATGCCTCTCAGTTTTTCTCAAAGTTAAAACCAAAGTCCTCCATGATTGGCTCCCAGTTACTCTCTGAATTGATCTGCTCTTTTCCTCATCCAATAGCTCATTTCATTTCACACTGGGCTAATGCTAGGTATGCTCCTGCTTTATAGTCTTTTTTTTTTTAATTAATTAATTTATTTATTCTGCTTTATAGTCTTTGCAAAGATTCTTCCTTCTGCCTTGGTCATGCCTCCTCTACTCCCTCACCTTCTTCAAGTCTTTGCTCAAATAATAGCTTCTCAAAGAGCCCTGCTCTGCTTCATTTTTTTTCCTGAAGCAATCTTTACCTTACGTCGTTTCAGATAATTTACTTAAATATTATATCTTTTCTTTGTCCGTCTTCTCACACTAGTATGTGAACTCCATGAGAAGACAGGATATTTACTGGTATGTTTGCTACTGTATCTCTAACACCCAGAACAGATTCTGGCACATGAGATATTCAGTAGATATTTATGGAATGAATGAATGAGGCTTATTGAGAATTGGAGATGTACCTAAGGTCAGAGCCTGTGCTTCCATTATACTCTTCTAGTTTAAGAGCCAGTCAGAATTTGATACTAAAATTTAATATTTCCATTTGGGCTGTTGCTACAAGGGCTAAGATTGATGACTCTTGGGTCACAATATTATTAGGAAACCTCTTTTCTGCTTTTTAGGTAGTTTATAGATTGATCAACCTATTTTTTTTTTAAATTTTATTGGGGTATAATTGGTTTATAATGTTGTGTTAGTTTCAGGTGTACAGCAAATTGAATCTGTTACACATATATATATATCCACTCTTTTTTAGATTCTTTTCCCATATAGGCCATTACAGAGTACTGAGTAGAGTTCCCTGTGCTCTACAGTAGATCCTTATTAGTTATTTATTTTATATATAGTAGTGTGTATATGTCAATCCCAATCTTCCAGTTTACCCCTCTTCCCCCACCCCCTGGTAACTGTAAGTTTACCTTCTACATCTGTAACTCTATTTCTGTTTTGTAGATAAGTTCATCTGTACCCTTTTTTTAGATTCCGCATATAAGCAATATCATATGATATTTGTCTTTCTCTGACTTATTTCACTCAGTATGACAATCTCTAGGTCCATCCATGTTGCTGCAAATGGTGTTATTTCATTCTTTTTTATGGCCGAGTAATATTCCGTTGTATATATGTACCACATCTTCTTTATCCATTCCTCTGTTGATGGACATTTAGATTAGATTCCATGTCCTGGCTATTGTAAATAGTGCTGCTATGAACACTGAGGTGTATGTATCTTTTCGAATTATGCTGTTCTCTGGATATATGCCCAGGAGTGAGATTGCTGGATGGTATGGTAGCTCTATTTTCAGTTTTTTTAAGGAACCTCCATGGTCAACCTAATTTTTTTTTAAAGGAAATTATGAAGATTTTCTGATATGACTCAAGATATTGAAACTTTATTTTATCCAGGTACTTGGACAAGCATAATACTTATTTTGTAAACTTTGTAGTTTGTAGTCTTTGCAGTTTATGACTATGGTAGTAAAAAGGTTAAGAGCACAGTTGTACAGCCAGACTGCTTGGATTCAAATCCTCATGTCATCATTTATTACTTGGGACACCCTGGGCAAGTTGCTTAACTTCTCTGTCCCTCGGTTTACTCAAGTGGGGATAGTAGAGTAGCTATCTTATAGGCTTTCTGAGGGTTGAGAGTTAATTAACTGAAAGCACTTAGGATAGTCCCAGCACATTCTAAATATATAAGAATTTTGTTGCTGCTGTTACTGTTTTTTATTAGAGAGAGGCACTTTCCATCTCCAGGGTCCAGGTTATAACTTATCTGTGTATAACTGAGTCCATGACTTGAAAGTTTTATAGTGCTCTTCTGTCAACTTTTAGTTCCTAATTTGCAAAATCGTCCTATCTTGGCTTGGAAACCACTATGTCCTTGTTCTAGATCACAGGTTTTAGAGCCTTCCCAAGCATGGGAGTCAGTGACAACAGACTGTGATATCCCTCTATTTAAACGTGTAACGTATTAGAGCATCTTCTTAATTCTTCTCTTAAGTTTTTAAATGAAATAATTGTGCAAAGTGGTCTAATCCAACTGTCTGCTGTTTTCAGCAGGCACACATCACTGAGGGAGGAGTGTAACCGAAACTGTTGAGATATTGTGTTGATGATTTTTCTTGGTTTAGACCTTCGTTCTGAACAGAGGAGATGAGATTTTAATACAGTGGTTGTGCAGGTTGTTCTCTTGATCAGCAAACATTTATTGAGTGACTAAGGCTCTGTTAAGCATATGGGTTACAAGGAATCAAGTAGAACCTTCAGCTCCAGGAAACATAGAGGTCTGAACAAGTAATTAAAATACACTGGGTTGATTGTTCCTGACATGCAGATACTAACTAGTCCTAGGTGGGCTTCAGATGGCTGTGCTGGTGTTGATGGTCATCTAACATCCTGGTGGGAAGAGGCAGCATTCTGTGCATGGATTCCACCACAACCATTTACACACTGTGTGGCCTTGGATGCATTACTTGATATCTCTGACCCTCAGTTCCCCCATTTGTAGAAGTGGGATATTGATAACTGTCAAGCATCATAGTGAACATTAGTGATAATATGTATAAAGTATGTGCCTGGTATACACACTCAGTGAATGGTGCCTGTTATTATAACTATCATTATTAAATGTTTAAAGCTACAGAAAAACGCTAAGAATACATCTGTGTGTATTATTTTTAACCTGAGGGTTTAATCGATCGGCAAGATTGAGACCATTAAAATGATATAACTTTGTTCAGCATGCAGGTTATCACCCATACCTTGGTTGTATAGTGATGATTTTAGCAGTTCTTCAGCTTCTTTCGGCAGCCTTCAGACCACCTTTACATGACCCAAGGTACTTAAGTCTTTATTTATAAATGCTTTTAATGTAGATGTCATTAGTTGGGAAACCAATTCCTTTTTTGCATCTTATAAAATTCAGTGATAAATTATACTTACTTTAAAAGGTTTTAAAATGTATTTCAGATATCTAATTCCTAGGCAATAGGGAAATTACATGCTTTTTATTCTCTTAGGAATTAATTGTAGTTCCATCACTTTCAAGAATACTGACTGGTTCTTTATTTGGTAGAAGGCAAATGTTTAAGTGGACTCATTGGAGTATGGGAACAGCTGCTAGAATAATAGCAGGTAAGTAATTGTGATGCTACTTATTCATATATAATTGCAGGTTGTTTATATTGCAAGTTGTAATTTGGCTTAAATGATTTTTAGATGCATTAGTAATTGGAGTAATTTGCTGTTGAGGAGAAATCAGTCAAACATTGAAATCCAGAAAGTAATTTCTAGAGGTAACTATTTAAGCCATTACTTCAGTTTCAAGGTTTTTAAAATGACTTTAAAACTCTCCTTTTGAGACTTTTTTTTAGCATTTGCCTTTGCCAACAGAATAAGCTATGCTGATGACCAAACATTTAAGCAGCTCAACTTGAGGGTCAGTCGTGGGTTGGGCTGAAGTGGGCTACAGGGTCCCAGCCCTCTGTCTCCAGGTTTTCTCCATGGGGATGGTACCTTCCAGGGAAAGATGTTTTTCAAAAGTCAAGTATAATTATCCAGTGTACTTTGATGCTTTATGTAAGAAATATCTAAGCTGACACCTCCTACCCTCACATTTCTACAGTCTATAGAAATTCGTGGAAGGGGAGGTATAATCAGAAATGGTTTCCATACGTTTCTCCCTTCCTACATTGCAGACTTAAAACATTTTGAAAAATTTGGGTACCTCTTTTTTAACAATTGGTAGATTGTAATTATAATTTCCCATCTTAGCCTTTCTGGTGTTAAAATTAAAAAAAAGACTAAATTAACTATTTGGTCTTAAATATTAATCTAATTGATATCATAAACTCTTCTAGTATATTTTACTTGATATAATTAGCACACATGCATACATGCATACACGTTACCTCTTGAATTGCATTTGAGTATATGTATTTATTCCTTATGAATGTAGTGGCAACAATGTTCCTGGGAATGGATTTACCAGGATTGAATCTTCCTGGGTCATGGAAAACCTATACAATGATTGGATTTGTAGCCTGGCATGTTGGGACAGAGATTGTTCTGGAGGTACACACTTACCGACTCTCTAGAAAAGGTAACCTGTTGAAAGAGCAGTGTTATGTAGAATCACTTTTATACAAACTATTGGAATATAATTAGTTTCTTGACACTAATTGTTGACCCTTACATGGTAGCTTACTAAAAGTTTCTCTTTTGATTACTCAGTCTGTGGTAAAAATAGTGGAAAATTTCTGCGTTTGTTTTTTATATTCATTAGTATTAGAATCAGTGAGTAAAATGCAAGGGAAAGAGGTTTTAGGGAAGAGGCCTTCTTTGTAGGTACTTTTTACTTTTCATGCTGGTCTGACTTGGGGCTAGAATGCACTGAGAGCCCTGAATGCCTGGAGCTGAGAGACCCCTGAGATGGAGGAAGAAGAGATGCCCATGGTCAACACAGGGCAAAGCTGCAGACAAATTTTACCTATTTGACAAACTTCCTGTGTGCTGTCACTTAGGTTGCCCTATACATCATATGTAGCCAGCTAACCAGCATGCTAGATAGGAAGGATTTATTTTGCCGGTGCTCTCTAGTGGCAAGGTCTGTTTTGGTCTCACCTCTAGGCAGGGTAAGATACCCGTAGCCATTAGAAGAGATTAGTAGAGAATCAGTGATATTTTAGCTTGATTTCTAGTCTGACTGTCTTTTGTGTCCTATCTAGTTCTCAGCCCCTCAAATAAGTAAAGGTGGCCTTCTAAAAACAAAACCTGTTTGTTGTCTAGTGTGTGTGCTGTGAATCTAGGAGCCTGGGCAGCTTTTAGGAACTGAGTACTAAATATCTGTCCTACCATTTTTTGGTTCTTGATTGGGTCACATATATAGGGTTTGAGTCTTTCTTTGATGTTTTTAATTGAAGTACAGTTGATTTACCATATTGTATGGGTTTTGAGTCTTAAAGGACTTTTGATCGCTAGATTATGGCTTGCCATTTAAAATACATATGTACTTAAAACTTGGATTGTTAGGAGTTTGGTATGGTGTTTATTGACTAGGAGAAAGTCTTTTAACAAATGTATGCTGTAGCCAGCTTGACCTAATTTGTGAGAGCCTTAAGTATTCAAGAAGTTTGCAACATTTGGTCACTTGAAATGGGAGAATGAACATCCTGGAAATCGGCAAACGCTACAAATCAGGTTTGTTTTTTTTTTTTGAGAATTAGTTTATCTGCATACCCACTGGCCTTACAAACTTATGTTCTTATTCTTGACAGATGAAATATTGGATGATGATAGAATTCAAATCCTCCAGTCATTTACTGCAGCTGAAGCAGAAGTAAGTCTTTTTTTCTTCTTTATTGACACAAACCTTAATGATAGTTATTCTTTTTTTTCATATCTCAATTTTTTTCTTTCAGGGTTATGCTTTTAAAAAGGCGGTGTTAGCAATCTATGTCTGTGGGAATTTGACTTTTCTCACTATGTTCTTATCTGCAATCAACCATCTATGAGCGAGCGAAGACCTTGGCTTTTGCAGACCAGGTGATAATTATCATCAAGCCAAAAAACTTGATGTCTGTATCGACTGGAGTGTATTCATGACTTCTAATTAGGAAGACCAGGCCATGTCTGTAGAGAAATTCGGAAGTCTGGTCTTTAGAGATCAACATTCACTAGGGTCCTGTGGGCTACAAACTGATGTCAAGCTTTTACATATTATTCTGAGTCTTAAAGGGAAGATTGTACTTGAGGAGAAATGACTCAAATATTTTTTATGCTGAAGTTTTAAGAATGTTAGCATGTAAGAAAATAACTGTTTGGAAAAACATAAAAGATGTCATAGGATAAAATGCAGATAGTATTAAGGTAAATATATTTTGGACTATAAAGGTGCTGTGGTACTTTAAAGAAAACATTTATTTTTACTAGTTTATCTGAATGGTCTTTTTTTAGGATTTTTTTCCCCTTACCCCCTTTCTTAAAAATTTTTTTGGAAACACGTTTTCGGTCCAGTGTTTTGGACATATCCTTTGTTTCATGTATTTTGTTACTTCCCTGGTAAAGGTGAAAGTAGGGCTAACACCATTTCATTAACATTTAAATATATTATTAATATTATAATTTCTTTCTTAGCAGTGAAATGCAAGTGTGCATCTTCTGATTAAGAGTGTCTTTATATATTCAGCTACAGAGCTAAAATGGCATTCTATATGCTAATTGTTTTGACTCTGAGGTTGTCTTAGCCTTTGGAGATTGTAGACTTGCATTTCAAAATTAATAAAATTCACTCTTGTGAACATATTTAAGAGTTATTCTTTGTCCTTGTGGTAATAAAATAATATGGGTGGTACTGTTTTGTTAGAAGATCCTGATGCTATAATGAATTAGAATTATCAATGTTATTTCCCTTCCGGTTCCAATAATTTCTATTTTATGACTGGGTCTCATGTTTGCTATGAGGACTTCTAGCCAGTGGGTGGCGCCATAATACTACTGCTTTGTTACTGTTCACTTGTGTTGATTCATTTTTAGTACTTAGATAATATCTTGGGATGGCATTTCTCTTAAAATTCACCAACTCTTAATATTTATTTGAAAAATTTCTGTCTTTTTTTCTTTTCCTAACAGTTATAGGTTACAAACTGAAATTAGGGACCAATGTTATTTTCTGGTTTCAATTCTATTTGTTTTCTAACCATGATTGTTTATAACCGTTGTTTGATACTTCCCTTTACATTCCCGTGACCTTGTAACAAATGAACATAACTATCTTAGGCAGAGGAAACAAGCAAAACTCTACATTCTTAAAATAAAAAGTTTAGGGAGGCATATTTTACTTTTTTATGTGTTCTTTCTGATTGGTCCAAGGACCTAAATTCTATCTGGCATAAATAATAGCCTCAGCGATGTATCTTACATCTTTCACTGGGTAAAATGATATGTTTTTGTTCTTTATACAGGTGTTTATCATAAGTAGCTTAGGGTTTGAGATGTGAACTTTCCGTGTTTATGTTCTATAAGTGCCAGGCTATTTACAGTCTAAACTTTCCTTTTGAATGCCTTTATTTAAAAACGTTTTGTTTAGTATAGAAAGTTAAATGTATACTAAAATATTTTCCTCTAACTTTCAATTATTAGGGGCCTAAAGGTTAATAAAATTCTCTTAAGAAATTATATCATACATTTGACAAGGAAAGATTTGTTTAAGGAGAAGATGAACCTTGGTGGGTTTTGTTTTCAAATTCGTGAGCTTGCTGGATTTCCAGTGCTGAGGCTAACCTATTTTAACTTTTCTTTTTCATTGATTCATCTGTTGGCACTATTTTGATATATCATCAATTGATATACAGAGTTGTCCAAAGAAGTCTTTGTCATCTAACCTTAGTAGACCAACAAACCTTTTCATTAATATCAAATTATGATTCTTCTGCTTATGAATGGTTGACATCTACAAATTGAAAATGCCTATTCGTTGCTCCTCTCAGTTTTCCTTCTTGATTTTGTAATAAACAATCTGTTTTTTTAAAGTTTTTTTTTTTTTTTTTTTTTTTTTCAGTACGCGGGCCTCTCACTGTTGTGGCCTCTCCCGTTGCGGAGCACAGGCTCCGGACGCGCAGGCTCAGCGGCCTTGGCTCACGGGCCCAGCCGCTCCGTGGCCTGTGGGATCTTCCCGGACAGGGGCACGAACCCGTGTCCCCTGCATTGGCAGGCAGACTCTCAACCACTGCGCCACCAGGGAAGCCCTAAAGATATCTTTTGATAGGAGTAATTGTTAAACGAAATGCCTTTATATCTTCAGCAATGTTGCCTCAAATAGCAAAATCATGAGTTTTCTTCTTAAAGATGGGTTCTTCTATAAAATAAAAATAACTATTTATTTTTGAAAAAAAAGTGAAACAAATTCTAGAAAGTTGTGGTTGGGGTAGCATTCATAACTGAGGCTATTTTTGTTTTTATTATTTTCTTATCTTTGGAAATCAATCTTAAGGACGTGGGTAGCCTATGGCATAAGTTATCGAATAACACTTAAGTGCCTACTTGGTTATTAGGATTTTGGCTCTAATGTGTGTTAAGTGATATTCATCCCTCCACATCTTGTCCCAGTCCAGGTTGTGGTGGGAAGAGACAGATGCAGCAGATGCCAGCCAGGAAGCCCTAGGGGGGACCTGTAGCTTTTGGCTGAAATTTTATTTGTCTGTATATTCTGGTGAAGCAAGGAAAAAAAAAGGACAAAGGTCCTTGTTTAAGATAATCCATTGTAGACGGGAATGAAAGAAAGGATTCTTCTAAGCTCTTTTCAAATCAGATTAGGTTACACACTGTCACTGTGCACACCCTGCTTCTTTCCTTCTTGCCCAATACCCACCAGGCTCATCTCTGCACCCAGGTCACTGATGGTCATCTGCCTGGAATGCCCTTTCTGTTCCCTTCTTTCTAGCAAAAACTAGTTTATTAAGTTCTGGCTCAAAAATCCTTCTTGTTTTTGGAGGCTTCCCTGACTGTTCCTTCTACATAAGTGTCTCCTGACCATCCTTATAAATGGTATGCTGGGAGGCAGATAACCCTGTACATAAAAAAGACTGGGAGTCTGGGAGCGGAGCTGGAAGACCTAAGCATGCTTGTCTGATTTATAAGACTCATGTCGTTGGGCAAATTGCTCATTTTCTCCGAGCCTCATTCCTTCATCTGTAAAGCCCATCTCACAGGGCAGTTATGAGGAAGGAAGGAAGTGGTACCAGCAAAAGGTGCTTTGTACATGTTGTTGATGATGTCATTGCTTTTGATTACAGTGTTAAACTTTAGTAGTTTTTACCTATGGAATGTGTAGTTTTTATTTGATAAAAAATTTGATATTCACCTTGAAAACATTATGCTAAGTGAAATAGCCAGACAAGAAAGGACCTCTATTATATGATTTATTTACTTGGAGTACCTAGACTAGTCAAATTCATAGAAAGTAGAAGGGTGATTACCCAGGACTGGGGGAGAGGGAGGAATGGGGAGCTGTTATTTAATGGGTACAGAATTTCTGTTTGGGATGATGAAATTGTTCTGGAGATTGATAGTGGTGATGCTTACATAACACTATGTATGTACTTAATGCACTGAATTGTATCCTTGAAAGTAGTTACAGTGGAAGATTTTGTGTTATGTATATTGTACCACAATAAAAAAATAATTAAAAATTTGATGTTTATAGGAACACTATTCACAATACCCAAATGATGGAAACAGCCCACATGTCCATCAACAGATAAATGAATAAGCAAATTGTGGTACATACATACAATGAAATATTATTCAGCCATAAAAAGATATGAAGTACTGATGCATGCTGTCACATAGATGAACCTTCAGAACTTTATGCTTCTCCATGGCTACCAGAGACATCAAAGGGCTGGAATAAGAAGAGGAACAGCAAATAAACAAACAAAAAACCTATTATGCTAAGTGAATCAGACACAAAATGTCACATATTATGATTATATGAAATATCCAGAATAGGTAAATGCATAGCAACAGCAGAGTGGTGGTTGCCAGGGCCTTGAGGGGAGGGAGTGGAGGAGGGAATGGGGAGTAATTGCATGATGGGCATAAGATTTTATTTTGTGGTGCTGACAATATTTTGTTGATAGATAGAGGTGGTGGTTGTACAACATTGTGAATATAAGAAATGCCATTTTAAAAGGATTATTTTATGTTATGTGAATTTCACCTCAGTAAAACAAATATTTATCTGATTACTACTCTTGGATTATATCTTTGGGTGGAAAGATCTGGGAGGTTTGCTTGCCCTAAAATTCGTATCAGCTTAATTTCTTATTTCGTTATCAAATAAGTTAATGTCATTTTATATAATGCCTGGTCATATAACTCTGGTTTAGAGGAGAGACAGTTCCTAGAACATATCTTTATTTTTCTCCAGTGGTTTTTCATGGATTTTATTAATTTTTAAAATTTATTTATTTTATTTTTTACCAAAAACCTTAAGTAGTGATTTTTCCCCCAATTTTTATTTTATTTTTTTAAATAGATCTTTATTGGACTATAATTGCTTCACAATACTCTGTTAGTTTCTTTTGTACACCAAAGTGAATCAGCCATATGCATACATATATCCCCATATCCCCTCCCTCTAGAGCCTCCCTCCTACCCTCCTTATCTTGTCCCTCTAGGTCGTTGCAAAGCACCAAGCTGATCTCCCTGTGATATCTTTAGAAGTATATCTTCTTCATATATCTTATAAACACATAAAAGAAATTGTATTGTACTCTGGGTTTCTTGTAAGAACATAAACAAATTTTTGGTTCCCAATCAGGTACTCAGACATGGTAATCAAGCTCTGTGGATAAGAATTTCCTGAACCCATACATTCTAAATATGTGATTTCCACTGCCAGTAATGGCTAAGATCCTGCCAAATAGACTCTCCTTCAGAAAACTAGAGTAAGCTTCAAAAAGCAGCTGTCTGAAAGCCCCAGAGAGTGATGAGAAGCAGGAAGATTTGGATGAGGTGTCCACACTCAGAGGAGGAAAATTGTTTGGAGTTCCCTGTTTTCACTGTTTTTAGTTTCAGGACAGTTGAAGTCAACTGTGTATGTGGTGTGGGGTGGCAGGGGAACTGCAGTGTTTCTGGCCTAGAAATCCAGAGGACTGATGGCTGGTCAACTGCAGCTATCAAGAGAGTGGGGTGAAGGGAGGGGAGTTCCTTTCTTGGAAAGGAAAACACTAGAGAGGGCATCCCAAATCCTGTTTTCCCATAGCTCTGACTGATCCCTGAATATGTTCACATGCATAACGCAGGTGCAAAGCAGCTAGACCAAACAAAAAAATTTAACTTGAGATTGGAGCTGGAACACAAGAAACAGAGTTTGCAGTCCAACCCAGTTATTTGCCTGCTAAAACAAAAGAAGCCATATTCATTGGTGAAAAATAAGAGAATCCAGTATTTTATTTTATGATGTACCGACGACAATCCAAAATTACCTGACATAAAAAGAACCAAGAAACTCTGGCCCATTCTCCAAAGCAGGGGCTAGCTAACTTTTCCTTTAAGGGGACTGATACAAAATATTTCGGTCTCCGTGTTCATTCATCAAAGAACGAAGCTTTCCCTTGGGGCCAGCAACACCCGGCAGGAGGACCCTTGTGGGACCCCGGCTTAAAAGGCTTTCATCTGAAAAGATTTCCTCTTTATGATGAGGTTCTGCCCACACTTCCAATCTTCTAGGAGCTTGTAGAACTGTGGAACTGAAGAGCCATTATGGATCTTGGATATCACCTTTCCCAAGGCTCATATATCCCAGTCGAACTCTGAAGAGAGGCAGATCACCATATAATCTATCCAACTTCAATTTCAAAAGATGCTGCTGCTGATCAAAGGATACCTAATTCTGGAGACTTCCGGGGAGATGGCGGAAGAGTAAGACGCGGAGATCACCTTCCTCCCCACAGATACATCAGAAATACATCTACACGTGGAACAGCTCCTACAGAACTCCTACTGAACGCTGGCAAAAGACCTCAGACCTCCCAAAAGGCAAGAAACCCCCCATGTACCTGGGTAGGGAAAAAGAAAAAAGAAAAAACAGAGACGAAAGGATAGGGACGGGACCTGCACCAGTGGGAGGGAGCTGTGAAGGCGGAAAGGTTTCCACACACTAGGAAGCCCCTTCACGGGTGGAGACTGTGGGTGGTGGAGGGGGAAAGCTTCAGAGCCATGGAGAAGAGGACAGCAACAGGGGTGCGGGGGGCAAAGCGGAGCGATTCCCGCACAGAGGATCGGTGCCGACCGGCACTCACCAGCCCGAGAGGCTTCTCTGCTCCCCCACCGGGGTGGGCGGGGCTGGGAGCTGAGGCTCGCGCTTCAGTCGGAGCGCAGAGAGAGGACTGGGTTTGGCGGGGTGAACACAGCCTGTAGGGGGTTAGTGCGCCACGGCTGGCCGGGAGGGAGTCCGGGGGAAAGGCTGGACCTGCCGAAGAGGCAAGAGACTTTTTCTTCCCTCTTTGTTTCCTGGTGCGCGAGGAGAAGGGATTAAGACCGCTGCTTAAAGGAGCTCCAGAGACGGGCGCGAGCCGCGGCTAAAAGCGCGGACGCCAGAGGCAGGCATGAGACGCTAAGGCTGCTGCTGCCGCAACCAAGAAGCCTGTGTGTGAGCACAGGTCACCATCCACATCCCCCTTCCGGGGAGCCTGTGCAGCCCGCCACTGCCAGGGTCCCAGGATCCAGGGACAACTTCCCCGGGAGAACGCACGGCGCGCCACAGGCTGGTGCAACGTCACGCCGGCCTCTGCCGCCACAGGCTCGCCCGGCACTCCGTGCCCCTCCCTCCCCCTGGCCTGATTGAGCCAGAGCCCCCGAATCAGCTGCTCCTTTAGCCCCATCCTGTCTGAACGAAGAACAGATGCCCTATGGTGACCTACACGCAGAGGTGGGGCCAAATCCAAAGCTGAGCCCCTGGGAACTGTGAGAACAAAGAAGAGAAAGGGAAATCTCTCCCAGCAGCCTCAGAAGCAGCAAATTAAAGCTCCACAATCAACTTGATGTACCCTGCATCTGTGGAATACATGAATAGACAACCAATCATCCCAAATTGAGGAGGTGGACTTTGAGAGCAAGATTTATGATTTTTTCCCCTTTTCCTCTTTTTGTGAGTGTGTATGTGTATGCTTCTGTGTGAGATTTTGTCTGTATAGCTTTGCTTCCACCATTTGTCCTAGGGTTCTATCCGTCTTTTTTTTTTTTTTCCTCTTAATAATTATTTCTTTATTTTAATAACTTTATTATATTTTATCTTACTTTATTTTATTTTACTTTATCTTCTTTCTTTCTTTTTTCTTTCCTTCCCTCCTTCCTTCCTCCCTCCCTCCCTCCCTCCCTCCCTCCCTTCTTTCTTTCTTTCTACTTCTACTAATTCTTTCTTTCTACTTTTTCTCCCTTTTCTTCTGAGCCATGTGGATGAAAGGCTCTTGGTGCAGCAGCCAGGAGTTAGTGCTGTGCCTCTGAGGTGGGAGAGCCAACTTCAGGACACTGGTCCACAAGAGACCTCCCAGCTCCACATAATAGCAAATGGCGAAAATCTCCCAGAGATCTCCATCTCAACACCAGCACCCAGCTTCACTCAACGACCAGCAAGCTACAGTGCTCGACATCCTATGCCAAACAACTAGCAAGACAGGAACACAACCCCACCCATTAGCAGAGAGGCTGCCCCAAATCATAATAAGTCCACAGACACCCCAAAACACACCACCAGACGTGGACCTGCCCACCAGAAAGACAAGATTCAGCCTCATCCACCAGAACACAGGCACTAGTCCCCTCCACCAGGAAGCCTACACAACCCACTGAACCAACGTTAGCCACTGGGGACTGACACCAAAGAAAACAGGAACTACGAACCTGCAGCCTGCAAAAAGGAGATCCCAAACACAGTAAGATAAGCAAAATGAGAAGACAGAAAAACACACAGCAGTTGAAGGAGCAAGATAAAAACCCACCAGACCTAACAAATGAAGAGGAAATAGGCAGTCTACCTGAAAAAGAATTCAGAATAATGATAGTAAAGATGATCCAAAATCTTGGAAATAGAATAGACAAAATGCAAGAAACATTTAACAAGGACCTAGAAGAACTAAAGATGAAACAAACAATGATGAACAACACAATAAATGAAATTAAAAATACTCTAGAGGGGATCAATAGCAGAATAACTGAGGCAGAAGAATGGATAAGTGACCTGGAAGATAAAATAGTGGAAATAACTACTGCAGAGCAGAATAAAGAAAAAAAGAATGAAAAGAACTGAGGACGGTCTCAGAGACCTCTGGGACAACATTAAATGCACCAACATTCAGATTATAGGGGTTCCAGAAGAAGAAGAGAAAATGAAAGGGACTGAGAAAATATTTGAAGAGATTATAGTTGAAAACTTCTCTAATATGGAAAAGGAAATAGTTAATCAAGTCCAGGAAGCACAGAGAGTCCACTAGAGGATAAATCCAAGGAGAAACATGCCAAGACACATATTAATCAAACTGTCAAAAATTAAATACAAAGAAAACATACTAAAAGCAGCAAGGGAAAAACAACAAATAACACAAGAGGGAATCCCCATAAGGTTAACAGCTGATCTTTCAGCAGAAACTCTGCAAGCCAGAAGGGACTGGCAGGACATATTTAAAGTGATGAAGGAGAAAAACCTACAACCAAGATTACTGTACCCAGCAAGGATCTCATTCAGATTTGATGGAGAAATTAAAACCTTTACAGACAAGCAAAAGCTGAGAGAGTTCAGCACAACCAAACCAGCTCTACAACAACTGCTAAAGGAACTTCTCTAGGCAGGAAACACAAGAGAAGGAAAAGACCTACAATAATGAACCCAAAACACTTAAGAAAATGGGAATAGGAACATACATATCGATAATTACCTTAAATGTAAATGGACTCAATGCTCCCACCAAAAGACACAGATTGGCTGAAAAACAAGGCCCATATATTTGCTGTCTACAAGAGACCCACTTCAGACCTAGAGCCACATACAGACTGAAAGTAAGGGGATGGAAAAAGATATTTCATGCAAATGGACACCAAAAGAAAGCTGGAGTAGCAATTCTCATATCAGACAAAATAGACTTTCAAATAAAGACTATTAGAAGAGACACATAAAGACACTACATAATGATCAAGGGATCGATCCAAGAAGAAGATATAACAATTGTAAATATTTATGCACCCAACATAGGAGCACCTCAATATATAAGGCAAATACTAACAGCCATAAAAGGGGAAATCGACAGTAACACATTCATAGTAGGGGACTTTAACACCCCACTGTCACCCATGGACAGATCATCCAAAATGAAAATAAATAAGGAAACACAAGCTTTAAATGATACATTAAACAAGATGGACTTAATTGATATTTATAGGACATTCCAACCAAAAACAACAGAATACACTTTTTTCTCAAGTGCTCATGGAACATTCTCCAGGTTGGATCATATCTTGGGTCACAAATCAAGCCTTGGTAAATTTAAGAAAATTGAAATTGTTTCAAGTATCTTTTCCGACCACAACGCTATGAGACTAGATATCAATTACAGGAAAAGATCTGTAAAAAATACAAACACATGGAGGCTAAACAATACACTACTTAATAACGAAATGATCACTGAAGAAATCAAAGAGGAAATAAAAAAATACCTAGAAACAAATGACAATGGAGACACGATGACCCAAAATCTATGGGATGCAGCAAAAGCAGTTCTAAGAGGGAATTTTATAGCAATACAATCCTACCTTAAGAAACAGGAAACATCTCGAATAAATAACCTAACATTGCACCTAAAGCAATTAGAGAAAGAAGAACAAAAAAACCAGCAGAGTTAGCAGAAGGAAAGAAATCATAAAAATCAGATCAGAAATAAATGAAAAAGAAATGAAGGAAACAATAGCAAAGATCAATACAACTAAAAGCTTGTTCTTTGAGAAGATAAACAAAATTGATAAACCATTAGCCAGACTCATCAAGAAAAAAAGGGAGAAGACTCAAATCAATAGAATTAGAAATGAAAAAGGAGAAGGAACAACTGACACTGCAGAAATACAAAAGATCATGAGAGATTACTACAAGCAACTCTATGCCAATAAAATGGACAACCTGGAAGAAATGGACAAATTCTTAGAAAGGCACAACCTGCCAAGACTGAATCAGGAAGAAATAGAAAATAGGAACAGACCAATCACAAGCACTGAAATTGAAACTGTGATTAAAAATCTTCCAACAAACAAAAGCCCAGGACCAGATGGCTTCACAGGCGAATTCTATCAAACATTTAGAGAAGAGCTAACACCTATCCTTCTCAAACTCTTCCAAAATATAACAGAGGGAGAAACACTCCCAAACTCATTCTACGAGGCCGCCATCACCCTGATACCGAAACCAGACAAGGATGTCACAAAGAAAGAAAACTACAGGCCAATATCACTGATGAACATAGATGCAAAAATCCTCAACAAAATACTGGCAAACAGAATCCAACAGCACATTAAACAGGTCAGACACCATGACCAAGTGGGGTTTATTCCAGGAATGCAAGGATTCTTCAATATACGCAAATCAATCAATGTGATACACCATATTAACAAATTGAAGGACAAAAACTATATGATCATCTCAATAGATGCAGAGAAAGCTTTCGACAAAATTCAACACGCATTTATGATAAAAACCCTGCAGAAAGTAGGCATAG
This sequence comes from Pseudorca crassidens, assembly GCF_039906515.1. Lineage (NCBI taxonomy): Eukaryota > Metazoa > Chordata > Mammalia > Artiodactyla > Delphinidae > Pseudorca > Pseudorca crassidens. The sequence continues at coordinate 87,578,197 of NC_090297.1, read as the reverse complement.
AGGAAACTTTCCTCAACATAATAAAGGCCATATATGACAAACCCACAGCCAACATCGTCCTCTATGGTGAAAAACTGAAAGCATTTCCACTAAGATCAGGAACAAGACGAGGTTGCCCACTCTCACCACTCTTATTCAACATAGTTTTGGAGTTTTAGCCACAGCAGTCAGAGAAGAAAAGTAAATAAAAGGAATCCAAATCGGAAAAGAAGAAGTAAAGCTGTCACTATTTGCAGATGACATGATACTATACATAGAGAATCCTAAAGATGCTACCTGAAAACTAGTAGAGCTAATCAATGATTTTGGTAAAGTAGCAGGATACAAAATTAATGCACAGAAATCTCTGGCATTCCTATATACTAATGATGAATAATCTGAAAGTGAAATCAAGAAAACACTCCCATTTATCATTGCAACAAAAAGAATAAAATATCTAGGAATAAACCTAACTAAGGAGACAAAAGGCCTGTATGCAGAAAATTATAAGACACTGATGAAAGAAATTAAAGATGATACAAATAGATGGAGAGATATACCATGTTCTTGGATTGGAAGAATCAACATTGTGAAAATGACTCTACTACCCAAAGCAATCTACAGATCCAATGCAATCCCTATCAAACTACCACTGGCATTTTTCACAGAAGTAGAACAAAAAATTTCACAATTCGTATGGAAACACAAAATACCCCAAATTGCCAAAGCAATCTTGAGAATGAAAAACGGAGCTGGAGGAATCAGGCTCCCTGAATTCAGACTATACTACAAAGCTACAGTAATCAAGACAGTATGGTACTGGCACTAAAACAGAAAGATAGATCAATGGAACAGGATAGGAAGCCCAGGGATAAACCCACGCACATATGGTCACCTTATGTTTGATAAAGGAGGCAGGAATGTACAGGGGAGAAAGGACAGCCACTTCAATAAGTGGTGCTGGGAAAACTGGACAGGTACATGTAAAAGTATGAGATTAGATCACTCCCTAACACCATAGACAAAAATAAGCTCAAAATGGATTAAAACCTAAATGTAAGGCCAGAAAGTATCAAACTCTTAGAGGAAAACATAGGCAGGACACTCTATGACATAAATCACAGTAAGATCCTTTTTGACCCACCTCCTAGAGAAATGGAAATAAAAACAAAAATAAACAAATGGACCTAATGAAACTTCAAAGCTTTTCACAGCAAAGGAAACCATAAACAAGACCAAAAGACAACCCTCAGAATGGGAGAAAATATTTGCAAATGAAGCAACTGACAAAGGATTAATCTCCAAAATTGATAAGCAGCTCAAGCAGCTTAATAACAAAAAAACAAACAACCCAATCCAAAAATGGGCTGAAGACCTAAATAGACATTTCTCCAAAGAAGATATACAGACTGTCAACAAACACATGAAAGAATGCTCAACATCACTAATCATTAGAGAAATGCAAATCAAAACTACAATGAGATATCATCTCACACCAGTCAGAATGGCCATCATCAAAATATCTAGAAACAATAAATACTGGAGAGGGTGTGGAGAAAAGGGAACTCTCTTGCACTGTTGGTGGGAATGTAAATTGATACAGCCACTGTGGAGAACAGTATGCAGGTTCCTTAAAAAACTACAAATAGAACTACCATATGACCCAGCAATCCCACTACTGGGCATATACCCTGGGAAAACCATAATTCAAAAAGAGTCATGTACCAAAATGTTCATTGCAGCTCTATTTACAATAGCCCAGAAATGGAAACAACCTAAGTGTCCATCGACAGATGAATGGATAAAGAAGATGTGGCACATATATACAATGGAATATTACTCAGCCATAAAAAGAAACGAAATTGAGCTATTTGTAATGAAGTGGATAGACCTATAGTCTGTCATACAGAGTGAAGTAAGTCAGAAAGAGAAAGACAAATACCGTATGCTAACACGTATATATGGAATTTAAGAAAAAAAAATGTCATGAAGAACCTAGGGGTAAGACAGGAATAAAGAGACAGACCTACTAGAGAATGGACTTGAGGATATGGGGAGGGGGAAGGGTAAGCTGTGACAAAGCGAGAGAGAGGCATGGACATATATACACTACCAAACGTAAGGTAGATAGCTAGTGGGAAGCAGCCGCATGGCACAGGGAGATCAGCTCGGTGCTTTGTGACTGCCTGGAGTGGTGGGATAGGGAGGGTAGGAGGGATGGTGATGCAAATGGAAGAGATATGGGGACATATGTATATGTATAACTGATTCACTTTGTTATAAAGCAGAAACTAACACACCATTGTAAAGCAATTATACTCCAATAAAGATGTTAAAAAAAACCCACAATTCCATTCACAACCATCAAATAGAATAAAAGAGGAATAAATTTAAGGAGATGTAAGACTTGTACAATGAAAAATACAACGCATTATTGAAAGAAACTAAAGAAGACCTGATGAAATGGAAAGTCATCTCATGTTCAAAACATTTATGGGTGTATGTCAAAGGTGCATAGGAACAAACTGAAAGAGCTTGCAGTGGCCAGAGCTGGAGCTATTTGAGCAACAAATTGTGTTGGATTATAACTCAAGTGTAGTGTAAACACCCATGAGTCTACACTGATTTAAATTAATGATTGAATAAATAAACAAATGCGGGAGAATAGACAAATCTCCTGTGCAGAAGAATTTGAAATAATTGATGTAGGTACTCTATCCTCAAGGAGAGTGTGCCTAACTCCCTACTCCTTAAGTATGGGCTGTGCATAGTGAGTTCCCGCCAAAGCATACAGCAAAAAAGAATAATTTTACAGTGAAGTAATCTGACTAAACTATATCAGCCAGGTTATCAAGGTCAACATTAACAGTATGCACTTTCATGTTGAAAGTATGTACCCTTGATATGATGTGATGAAAATGGCAATTTACCTCTTTTGTCTTCCTTTCCCAAACTTATGACCTCAGTCTAATCATGAAAGAAACATCAGACAATTTGCAACAGAGGGACATCTTACACAATACTTGGCCAGTAATTTTAAAAACTGTCAAGCTTGTCAAAAACGAGGAAAGTCTGAAAAGCAGTCACAGCCAAGTGGAGCCTAAGAGGACATGACAACTAAAAGTAATGTGGTTTTCTGTATGAGATCCTGGAACTGAATAAAGGACATTAGGTAAAAACTAAGGAAATCTGAATAAACTATAAGACCTTAATTAATAATAATGTATCATTATTGGTTCATTAATTATAACAAATGTACCATACTAATGTAAGATGTTAATAATAGGGGAAACTGGGTGTGGAGTATATGGGAACTTTGTATTATGTTTTGGATTTTTCTCTTAATCTAAAACTGTTCTTTAATGTTGAATATAGTTAGCTGTGGGTAGCATAACTCGGGAGTGTGTGTCTCCTCATTTGGGTGAGAAGGTGAGACCTTTTTTATTAAAGGATAGCTGCATCTTATTAGATGGAAACAGTTGTTTTTTAGTTGCTTGAATGGTCAACAGTATGTAGAAAGATAAACACGGAAGCTGGGTAGAAAAATGAGTGGACAGTGCCAGTTTAATTCTTCATCTTTATCTTCATCATTTAATGCTTCATCTCCAAATCCACCCTTCTTTGCCCTGCTTTGTGATGTAAACATTTCTTCTTTGCCAGCTGAAGCAATGTTAGCCTTTGCCAGTAGAGGGTACTGGAGGGATGCTGCATGGCAATAGCAGCAAGAAGGCACCTCACTTCGGTTTTCCAGCTTTCTTTCCTTTTCCCTGAGCACAGGAGCCAGTGGATTGGTGTGTAGATGGTCCAGACTCACCTCAGCAGCCCTGACTGACCGGTTCCAGCTTTGCACTCAGACCCCATTCTGCCCACCTGGCAGCCATTTCTGCAGCAGCGCCCGCTTTACCCCCAGGCAAAAGACCAGTTCCCACTTCCCACACCTTCTGGCCATGCTGGGCCACTTCTGCATACAAGCCCCGGTCCGTGCCTCATGATCTGCCAGACAGATTCAGGCTTATGTTGCTTGAACCCAACTGGTGTTACACAGCCTCCCCTTGCAGACTACATCTTTCCCCTTCTGAACCACTTATTCATTCATTTGCTTATTGATCACTTACTAGGTGCCAGGCAGTGTTCTAATAAACTTTTGTGTACAAAAACCAAAACCCAAACCCAGTGATTTAATCACAAGGATGGCAGAGCTACAAAAGAATGTGCAGATTTGACAAGTCACTTATGCTAAAGTCAGAAGCATGAAAAGGAAGGAATGGGACCCTTGGACCTGGGATAGGGGTGTTTGTATTAAAGTGCTTCTGAAATTTGACCTTCCAGATTTCCTGGAACATTCCAGGCCAGCAGAGGAGCTCTTTCCTCCTAGAGAACAACTGCCCCTTGCAGACACCTCATCTGAGGCTGATGCTCTCCAGGTAATGCTTGCCCTCATCAGGATCTGCTTGTTTTACTTCTCATTGCCTCCACACTAGTAGCTAAGATAATTTCATCATGGTCTCACCAGGGCAATTCAGTGTTTTCCCAAGAGAAAACAGACCATTCACTGAAAGACTTGTCAGGACCTGGATAATTAGCACTGGCACGATCCAGGGGAAGATGTATTTGAGTGGATTTTGAGGGTGTTGGATGGAGGGCAGTATAACAAGGTAAGGCAGGAAATAATTGGTATGGGAGTATTCTCCTTCAAATCATGATTTAATATCCTGGCAAGAATACTTAGGAATGAAATGTTGTACACTTTCTTATAATGTTTTAATATTAGGATTCTAACTTGTTTACAAGAATTGGTCAAACATTAGATCAGATTTGTGTTGAGAATTTGGGAAGTCCTCCATCCAACAGTCTTGGGTCATAATCAGTCATTGTACCCTGGAATTCACATTGAACTGAATGAAAGAAAAGATGATATTTCAAGAAAACTGAACATATTGGTTATCAACTGTAAAGTCATGTACGCTATCAAGATAATCCAAATCCAGTCCCCAAATATGAGGATAATTATTGCATGCACCTTTAAAATGTATGCAAAGAGTTTTAAGTCTCAATTGAATTGGTCCTTAGCAAGAGGATGTAGTTGTCTTAGAGCCTTGTTGACTTGGGATGGCATGTTTACTTGTCAGAGTTGAAGATGAATATTTCTGTGATGAGGTGCAGTGGCTTCCTATGATCTTTCAATCTTTGTGTCAGCAAAATTACAAGGTCAGTTAATAAAATACAGTCGGGCTATTTTAAATAACTTTATTCTTAAATTTAACAAGCTCTTATTAGAAATGCTTTGGTATCAATACAATAAAAATATGTTGGTTTCCCCCCACTGAATCATGTCAAGTAACTGGAAAAGTTAAGAGTTTGTTCTCCCCAGCTTTTTTGGTATTTGTTTCAAATAATGACTACTGCTTATTCACATGGCTTAATATGGGTATAATTATAATTTTTTGTATCTCAGGAAAAAGAAACAAAATATCTGGAAGAGAAATTTGCAAATGTTTCTTAGTTTCTTCTTCAAAGGGTGTTTACGTAGATGGTACACCTCTTAGATAACTTTTTTCCCCAGCTTTGCCATTCTCATCCTTAAGGCTGCAAAATAAAGAAAAAATAGAGAGAGAGTTATGGGAAAAAAAGCTTTACTTTTCACTCTAAATGACCATTACATAGATTGCAGGAAAGTTTGAAACATACCTCAGATGATTTTATCCAACAATGTGAGCATTGTTTTAGTAGCATAAAAAGATAGTAGAAATAATAAGCTATGGTTAACTTAGGGAAGAAGCAGGTTTGGAACTAGAAGGAACCTATTTCTATAAAAATTAAAAGAGCAAACACAGCATAAATTGAGTAAATACAGGATTAGTGCACAGTATCACTATTAGCCATAGATAAACAGCTATGGGTCAATGACTGTTTTGTGCATATTTCTGAGCTATGTACTACTAAAGAGAAAAAAGGCATTGACATAAACCCTAATTCATGATGGTTGGGTTATCTTTTAACTCATCAAACTTGGTTATCCCAAAGGGCTTCATCCTTGGATATAGAATAGCAAGAACAAAATTTTTAATAATGAAACGATACGAACCAGTATTTAGGAGTTGAAGTCATGATAAAATGTCTTTGTCAAGATATGTTATATGTGCTTTCAAAGGGCAAATTTATCTTTTTGAGAATATTTCACTGCTAATGGTATATTAGATGTAGAAACCATTTTAAAAATGTAGATTTAAAATTCATAACATTTCTCTGATGTTCTGGTATCATGCCATTAATATTTAAGAACAGAGTATAGCTGTCTCAGTCACGTTCCAAAAGTTGAGAGATGCTTTCAAGGCACTGATCATTACAATCATGTGTAATATGGCCCAAGAACCAGCTATTTAACTGTTTGCAAAATTTTGTTTAATTAAAAAAAATCAAAAAGGGAAATCATGTTTTCTTATTTCACAGCCATATATTAGTTGTCCATCAACAAATGAAATGACCCTATTTCTAAGAAGCTCTTTTTCACAAATACGAGAAGGTTGGGGATCTAATATTGTAAGAAGGCCACGGTCATTTTTATTTTCACTCTACTTATATGAAATGTTTTCATTTAAATGAAGTCAAAGAGCTTTATTTCCCTTGGAATTTTAAGGGAAATGATTATTTCCAGTGGCAGGATCAAGAATATTCCCTTGAATTCAGGACCAGCTGAGAGAATTTCCTTTGCTCTGTAGCCAGGAGGATGGTGTCGATTGCTGGGAGATGTCAGACGGTGAAACTGAAGGACAGGACTGTGCTTCCACAGCAAGAAGGCAGAAGGCAGAAGGCAAGTCTTTATAGGTTTTACTTTGGGATTTTTGGACCTCTATCTTGCCCATACCAAAAATGAAAACAGAGGAAACGTTCATCTTAAGGGACTTTTGAAGGTCTCTTTTAAGGCTGGGGCAAAATCCTCCTCCCTACAGCTACTCCTCAACTTAGATTCAGTAAATCAGGCATAGCCAGTGTGCTGTGGATTTTCAGTGAAGTTCTTAAAGGACATCCTGGATGTTTGCATCCTCAGGAGTGGGGTAATCCAGTAACTCACTGTCCCGTTTCTTAAGGGGGAAAAAAGAATTCTAGATTGTTAGAATCTGCTCTTCCTTTCTTTAGGCCTACGGTGAGTAGATGGTGTGAGTTCCAAGTAGATGTGTGGGGACACAGCTTCTGGCAATGGGAAGGCCCCTTGGTGTAGCAGCTAAAAGATCTGAGTCATCAGCTCTCCTTTTTACTTCTCCTTTCTGTTCTTCTCAGTTCTATATCTCCTCTCCTCATAGCAATTCAGATGCACAGTTTTGGCTGGTATTAACTTGAGGGAAGAGAGCTTGCCTCCTTACTCTCGGTGTTCCTTGGCTTCTAATGGTTGCCACAGGTTGGCAATTTTGCCACCACTAGCTTTTGAATCCCCCGGAGCTGAGTTTCCCTACCTCTTCATCCTGAAATGCCACTGACATCTGTAAGAAGGGAGAACAGAGCTAAAAGGAGTACAAAAGTAGGTTGGTGAGGATTACCAAAGGGAGTCAACTGTCTGGCTGGTGGGGATAGTAGGGGAGTCCCAGTAAAAGCTTACAGGGGCCACTCGTTAGATGCATTCGGCACTGAGCCAGATATTTTGAACATGATCCTGTTATATTTATTGATACATAAATAAATGGACATAAATTTGCCTAAATTTTCTTGTTGTGTCTTATCCTTTTCAAAGTTTTGGCTAAAAAATCTGATCTTTAGGGTCTCCAGGCTCCACCTTTTTCCATCTTTCTTCCTCCTTCATGTTCTTTTTCAAGTTAAAAATTGCTCTCAGGTCAGGCTTTGATAACAGCATTTACACTAAGAGAAAAGAGACTTACACTTATTAACTATTGTGCCTACTAGGAATATTTATATATAGTAGGGCACCTATACCATAAATAAAGGAATGGACTGAAATGGTGGATTTTCAAGTATCAATATGTATTTTTTTGGGGGGGAGGCGTTTAGAGGGAGAAGCTCAACCTAGTTGGTGCTTGTGAAATTGAAATGCATAGGTGGCTATATATTCTATGAATATGGACGTACCCTGAAGGCATATGTCAATATGATATACTTATTTTAAAAAACCCATTAAAAATATCAGTTCTGTAATCCACATGGTGAATTGGAAAATGGGAGTGTAAAATGATGTCATAACAGAAGGCAAGGAATTTGGAGCATTCTGTTTATAAGATGATTTGATTGATAGTACAACATTTGTATTGTTACTTTGTCTGCAAAAGGTCTTCCTGTTTTCATTATTTTAGTTCAGTGGCATGATTAGTGTTGTCTGGAAACATTAGTCACTTCCTGTCTTTTTCTCTGGGATATATGTGTTGACATGGGTAGGGGAGAAGGAATAAGGGTGTTCGGGAGGAGCTGGCTAACATCCAAGTTAAAAAATGGGAGGTTTTATAGTGTGTAATGTCACTGCTCTTGACCATAAACAGCATGCTCCTCTTTTCTAAGTCTTTGGTGTTGTTGTTTAAAAAATGAATTTAAGCTGCAAAGTTTGATCATTCTCGTAACAGAAGGGAGATTTTAGTTTTATCAGGTTTCCGTTGTGCGGACACACCATTCAACTCTGATTTGGGAAGATAATATAAGTGCGCACTTACCAAGAGCTTAGAAATTCTTCAGATAATTAAATTTACAATAGGTATGTTTAATTTAACTACTTAAAAAATGGAAGAGGTCCATTTTATCGTATTATTGGCAACCTAAGACTGGGTTTCTTGGTTGCAGAGGAAGAATCCTTCCTGAACGGTGCAGGTACTACCAACAGTTCTGTAGAATTATTAGGTTTTTTGATTGCTGGATTAGCTGGGACTCAATAGTTATTGCTTTTTAATGAAAATTCTTCTATTAGAACATTTAAAATTACTGTTCCTTTCACAGATCTAGTACGTATGTCTGGGTAATTTGATTTATGTCTTTAGCTATTATAATTCATTTTATCAGCTATTATAATTAATTTTATCATATTCTTATTTATTGTTTACAAAGAATGTAGTAACAAAGTACAAAGTAAGTAGAAAACAATATTCAAGTGATAATAAAGAATCTAAAATTGATGAGCTATTAGTTTTGTAGAAAAAGTGTTATTTTCTATTCAATGCTAGAAAAGCTAGATAGCTCTAAAACTTTACAGAGAATGAGAATATGTGGAATGCAAATGTTTAGAAAATAAAAGAATGAAATTTCTAAGTTAGGGAAGATTATGTGACATTAAATGTTATAGATAATGTAGAATAAACTGATATTCTTTTTTAAAATATAGAAAAATTAAGGAAATAAAGTTAATAAAATTATAAAAGTATAGAAAAACAAGATATAACAAAGTAATAAAATATCACATTGAAAGTAAAATTTGTTTCTTGTTTTTTCGTGCAAAATTAAGGCAATTTGTTAACTTATGCAGGAAGTTTAAATCACAGAGAGACACAAAAAAAGAGCTGGCTTCGATTCTCATGGGAAACGATCTAATATTGATCCAACATGATAGTAATTCAAATACATTTACACCCATACCATGCCAGAAGATGAATTTCAAGTTACTAAGGTCAATCAATGCAGTACCCAAATAAGGCAACAAATTTTTGTTTCACTTTCTTTATCTTTTGAAGTGACTTAGTCACTTTGCTTATGATGATAACAGTTCATATCAGCATTAATAAAAAAATCTTAGCATGTATTAGCTTATGAAGTGGTCAAAAAAAAGCTGAAAGCACGAGGGTTTGGTAACAACACAAAGAGAAGATTATCACAGGACTAGACAGCAGTGACAAACCTTGTCGTTTTTGTTACCTGTTAGGGAGGGATCCTCAGTCCCATCTCCTGCTATCTGAACGTCGAGTGGAGGATGGTGGACAGGGCTGCCTAAGCTTTCTTCTTGCTCTTTCAGGGATATGGAATTTTTGTGGGGAGATTTATGGTTTCTGTTTTCATGGGGATTAACTTCTGATCTCTTTCTTGGAAGTGGTGTTGGTTTGGCAGGCTGGAAAACCTGACTGTAGGGGGCTATGGGATGGTAGGATAGTTTCTCAGCTTCTCCTTCACCCGCCTCCTCCTCATCAATCACAACCAGCTCAGCATGGATGACCCCGTCATATCCCGTCAGAAGCTTCTTTTCTTCCTCATTGTCTTCTGCCTGCTGATAACCCATGAAAATCATTGTCACGGGTTCTTTCTCATCCATGTCAGAAGGCAGGGAATGAACAATATTATATCTAATGTCTTCCTCATCCTCCTGGCAAGTAGGTGAAGAACCCTGGCGTTCTGACTTCCCAACTAGTGCTTCGCTGGGACTCAGTCCCGCCTTTGGAGAGGGAGCATACCTGTCCTGCATTACATTGGATTCTTCCCAAGGAGTCATCAGCCTCTTTTGCTGGGTGTGGGGTGTCTCCTCTGCTTGTTGAAGCATCGATCGGGGTTGAGGTATTGGCCGAACGGGACTGATGTGATTGAAGCTGTTGCCGCTCTCCTCTGAAAGTCCATTGTCCATGTTGTGTGTGGATCTATTCACATCATTACCCAGTCCGTTAGCTTTAATCTTTATCCTTTCTTGAAAGTTTGGTCCAGGAGTTACCTTCTCTCTCTGTGGCGTTGTAGGTCTGCAAAATGGATTGGCATATACAGGCTCATGATACTCTGTTGGGGATTTAGAATTTCTCTCTGAAGCTTGTCTTAAAAGTTCCTCTACTTCAACTGGTGCCAGGCCGTCGGTGCCGTTGTATGCTGCACTGTGATTAGAGCTTACTGCATATACTGACTTTTGCCCATCGTCATAAACTTTTATCCCTGTACCTTTAAAGTCATCTGATGGGAGAGGTATTGAAGACAGGACTGTACTTTCTCCGGTCTTCAAGTCTTTTTCAACTTTGATTTCCATGGCATACAAAGCTGTCGAGAGACAAATTTGATCCCTGATTTAGTTAACTTTTTCTCTTTTTAACTAGCTAGCTTTCACAGTGTTTATTTTTATATTAAGTATCCCCTTTGTTCTTTTATGAAATGTCTTTTTAAAATTTCTGATTTTATTCATTAATTATATAATGACTAATAGTTTAATGACATGGGTTTTTGTGTAAGGATGTATGAAATTACTGAAAAAATGGAAAAGATTGAAGAAGAGAAGCTGATTGGAGAAAAGAAACTGATGGTTCCTAACGGTAAGGATTTTCATTGGGGAACCAAAAGATATCCCCTTTCTAATGAATAAATCCAACACAACAGATTTACATTCTTTACATTGCTCAGGGATCAGATCTTTTTTTTAGTGAGGAAGAATATATCTCTCTGTGTATTACTGTAGATAAAAGGCCAAGCACTGTATATTTTATTGTTACAGCCTTGCTGCACAGGCCAGCAGCCTGTTGAAATTAGAGAGGAGTGTTCTAAAATTTTCCCAACTGGGAGGTTGTTAAATGTAGAACTGGTATAGAAGAGGGAGGGAGTAGGCTAGAATCACATGCTTCTCATTTTGCCTTATGTTTCTTTTCATTTTCACTCCCATTTTTAAGAAGGGCTAAAAATAGAGCACTATCAGCTATACTAAAACAACTGAATTGGGGAGAACTGGTTGATTTTGGGGAAGTTGAAATCTGCTTCATGTCCCTGGCAAGATCCTGAGGGCTGTGATTTTAACTGGCAGAGTAAAGCCAATGGGATCCTGGGCAAAATTACAACGTTGTACTGCCTGCTTTACTGTGTGCTCCCACCTTCCTCTGTGAATGCATCTTGCATGTCATCTCTCCTCCGTAGCCCAGTGGTTCTTGGGCTTCCCTGGCTACCCAAATAAAACTGCAACACCTTCACCCACAATTGCCCTATCCCCCTTCTCTGTTTTCTTCTTCTCTTTAGTATTTTCACTTCCTAATATGATATATTTTATTTGTTTATCTAATTTTTAATCTATTTTCTCCCTTAGAATGTCAACTCTATGAGGGCAGAGATTTTTTGTTTTATTCATTACTGTATTCTTAGTGTGAGAACTGAGCTTGGCATAGAGTAGGGGGTTCACTGAATATTTGTTGAATGAATGAATGAATGAATGAATGACTACTTCCTGCAGATAGAGTGTAGCTTCTCTTTTCACTCTAAAATTCAAAGGTTCCCTCTCTGCTCCAATACAAGCCTTCATTTTCCCTGGGGCTTTGAAGTATTAGTGTCATGCAAATCATTCCCACATGGGGGTAAGTAATGCCGAGCCTTCTCAAGGGGAATATTTTCAATTCATTCATTTCATTTCATTTTATTCTAGTGTCTACTACATGGAATATGTTGGGAGAGATATTTTTGAGCAGGGGAGCTTTGCTTTAAGAGCTTCTTGTTTCCTTCAGGCCTTTATCTTCCCTGTTCTTACCTGGTTTGCAGGGGAATGAAATGCGTGGAATAAATATTGTAACCCCATTATCCCTACTTTTGTAAGTGACTCACATACCTCATGGAACTTTGTAAAATGGACCATTGCTTAACCTGGAAGGATAGAATGTCACAGCAAGTTGCTAATATTTGATGTTGTAAAATCTGAATTTGAGAACCTACCATTGAAGACAGATTTTTTTGTATACCTTTTCTATTTTGTTCATCATCTTCTATTCCTTCATTTCTTTCCTTCCTTAATCTGGAAGGTATGTAGGATTTTGGAAGGTCAGGGATATTAGCATAGATGTCTTCAATTGACTCTGTAAAATCAATATTAATTTAAAATATATTTAGAATATATTTACAATAAAGGGAAAAATTCAGTGGACTTGTCAAAAAATATCTCAGTTAGACATAGCATAGGCTGCTCAAAAACATACCTCCTGATGTTTCTTCCTTTTCCACCTTCACAGACTATAAGAAAAAAGAATTCTCCATGATTAATACAGTTAAAAAATAAATTCTATATATGGATATACTTTGAAGAATTATATACTATTTGTGGAATCACTTTGGGAGGGATTCAGTTTTTAAATTAGCTAATGCTTACCCGTATTATGTCTTCTGTTGTCCTCTCAACTGATTTTAGTTTCTTTAAAATTGCCTCTTCATTGGTTGAGATTTGTAGTTCAGCTTTTTCAAGATCTTGGATCTCTTTCTCAAGTCTGAACAAAAAGATATACTTTATATTACTTAAGACAGTACAAATACAGAGCTCTCAAATATATATTCCCCATACACAAACTTTACTTGGAATATTAAATGTAAGTATCCAGATACCTTCTAAGAACTTAGCATCACACCAAACATCACATTAAGTACATAGAAGATACCCAATACCTGAATTTGGCTCAACATTTTTCAATGAAAGTTTTTTTATTTTTGACAAAGGGGATTCTTAGGTAAAATATTTGACCCTTGGTCCCATTTTCTTCATTGCGACTACTAATGTTACTTCCACATGAAACAGAGATTTGTTTTACAAAGAGACTTAAGTTTAAAGTTGGACCAAAAGGAATGGTCCATCTGTCATTATCCTTCAGATTGTTAATTTTTCTTACACAAGTTTTCATATAAATTGTTTGGAGAAAACATTATAATTTTATTTTCTAGCCAAGCAACACTTTGTAACATTATAATTATTAAATTTGATTTAAAATCATAGATATTTAACACTTAAAAACCCTGCATATCCTAACATTGAGAATGACACTTCATTTTAATTTCACAGTTCTCTAAAAGTTGTACCATATTATAGAGAGTAGAGTGAAGAGGTGAGAAATGGACAAAATCTAGTACAGTGGCCTCAGCTGCTGCTGTTTATGGAGACTACGTTTCCTAGGAAAAAAAATGTTATCACATAGCCTGACAAAGTATAAGGGAACTCGTAGGGACAGAAACAGACATTTGAAATTAGATTGTTGCTTTCTGAGCTGGTATCTAGACTAGTTTAGAGCTACATGTCTGATTCAAGTTAATTCCAGGGTGTGGCATCGTGACCTCTATCCTGGATAAAAACACACAACCACTAGCATTCACAAAGTTAGTAAAGCTGGCCCTGGGCAGCCGTGAAACGCATGTAGTTTCTCAGCCAAATACTCCTAGCTCTCAAATAAGCTGCCTCAAAAGATGGCTGCTTCGATATAGCGCGCTAGTTCAGGAGATGACAGCTGTGGGTATTACTGTCAGCTAAGATAATTGTCAGTTATTTTGACTTCCTTCTTTAAGATGGTCATGCATCTGGCAGCTCAAAATTCCTGTGCCACTGTCACACCAATACAAGTCCAAGCAGATCATTCTCCTACTTATTGCTTTCGTTTCAAAATTCTGACTTTCCTCCTGCCCCTAGCTGTTGGTAGTTGGCTGTTTATAGCTGAGGAGGTTTTCTTGCATATCATAGAACTCCAAGTAAAATGCAGTACCTCTGGTTTCTCAGAAGTTACTGAGATGTGATGCCATTCTATTAAATTCCCTCCACATCCATGGAGCACATTTGCCCATCAGTAGAGTTGTGGGGATATATGTTGGTTGGTACAGTAGAAAGTTCTATACTGAAAGTGGTGTATCTGGATTATTCTGTTTCTGCTACTCACGACTTGTGAGAGCCAATTCTTTTAACTGGCCTGGAACTCAGTTTTGTAACATGTACAATGAGAATATAGCACCTGCCTCACTTTATACAGAAACATGGTGAAGCTAAGAAGCAGTGATGTATTTGAAAGCACATTACATATAATTGATATCAGATGTAAATGTTATTATGGTATAATTATCAAAGGTTTTCTGCAATACACCATGTCTATTCCATGTCCTGTTCTGCAGGGTCCTTTACCTGACAGCATGTTAGAGACAGTCTAATGAGGGGCTTTTGGGTAGAAAACAAGAAGTTTCAAGTCATTGCTGTATAAAGTTCTGGGACCTCAGGATCCAGCTGTGGAACCAGGCGGACCTGGGTTTGAATTCTGGTTCATCTGTCAAGTTCCTGGGTGACCCTAGACAAGTCACCAGACCTTGCTAAGTCTCATTTTCTTCATTCATTCATTCAAAATGTTTGTTTAGCATCTACTTTATACCAGGCACTATCCTATTTGCTGGGTTATAACAGTGAACAAAACAGAGTTCCTGTCCTCAAGGAGTTTACATTCTAGTGGACAACACACTAACACAGGGGCCGGCAAATAGTAAATACTTCAGGCTTTGCAGGCCACGTTTGGTTTCTGTTGCATATTCATCTTTCGTATTTTCCATTTTATAACCTTTTAATAATATAAAAACAATTTCTAGCTCATGGCTATATAAAAAGTAGGCCAGGGCTAGATTTGCCAACTCCTGTAAATGTTGTGTGTGTATAACCCAGGATCAAATCTAGCCCTGGACTTTATATATATATACATATACGTATATATACATATATATATGTATATACATATACGTATATATACATATACACATCTCATATATATACTTATAAACACACATATATGCAAATATATATACATAATAAACAAATATGTGTATATGCACACATATATACATTTATTTATGAAGAAAAATGTTTCCATGAAAAAAGTAGCATAAGGACTATAAACAGAAGAATAAGGGAGACGGAGAGTGCCTGGGGAGGGGGCTCTATTTTACAGAGTGTGGTGATGGGGAGTTTTCTGACAAAGTCATTTGAGTAGAGATTGAAGGAAGTGAAGGAGGGACACACAAGGGTGTCGTGGGAGTGTGCTTCATAGAGAGGGAAGAGTAATTTGAAAACTTGAAATGAGAGGCAAGGGAATAAGGAGCTGAGTGGTGAGAAATAAAGTCAGAGAGGGGGTAGCCGCCAGATCATAGGGGGCCTTCGGCATGGTAAGGCCTTTGGGGAGCCTTTGGGAATTCTGAGCAGATGAGAAACATGCCAAGACATGAAATTTAAACAATTACATTGGCTGCGGTGTTGAAAATAGACTGGAGCGGGGCAAACATGGAGGTCTCAGTTGTTGAAATAATTCAGACGAAGATGGCTTAATCCAGGGTCCTTGCTGGTAGAAGAGTGAGAAGTGATTGGATGCTGGAAATATTTCAAAGGAAGAGCTGCCGGGCTATGTCCATAGATTACATATGAGAAGTGAGAGAAAGAGAGATGTCAAAGGTGATTCCAATGTTTGTAATCTGAATAATTGAAAAAATATGAATGCAATTGACCAAACTAACCTGGAAAGGAGAAGGAAGGAGCTTGGTGGGGAAGTGTTAAATGTGAGACAGTCAAATGGTGATATGGAGAGGACAGATATAAAAGTTGGGAGCTCAGTGAAGTCTGGGTTTGAAGATATAAAGTTGGGAGTTGGTATTTATAGCCATAGGAGTGGATAAGATTTCCTAGAAAGTTAGGGATTCCAAGGACTGAATCCTGGGGCAATTAAGCATTTAGAGGTCTGGGCAATGTTATCTACTTCGTAGGGTTTAATAAGGAATAAAATAAAAGAAATAGCGAGCACTTGGCAAATGCTAGTTTCCTCCTGTCTCTGCCCTTTTCTATTCCTGGGGCACAGAGATAGAGCTCTTGATCTCCCTGGGCAATTACATCTCAGGGAAGTATGAAATGCGCTGGTATTGGTAGTTGTTTTCCTCTGTAGAGAGGCCCATGCATAACGAAATGTCATGTAGTTCTCATGAATATCTTCAGACTAATATTGTAAGAGTATGAGGTTGAAAGCCTGCTAACCTCGTCAGAGTATCTGCTAATGAATGTTTTTGAAGGTTTTCAAGTCCTCAGTGAAAGCTGAATTAATATGAGGTTGTCGTCAAATGACACATCATGATATGTTTGTGAAAACAAAATAGAAACAAACACGCACCCCTTTCTCTTCTTTATAACAATTACAACCAATTCTCCATTAAATAGGTTAATAAGGAAGTATCTTGGTGCTAATTACTTAGAATTGCAAAATTCTGCCAGGAGATGCTTACTGATATAGAGCATTTCTTAAAATTCTCACTTCAATATGCTATTTTTATATGTTGATTTGATATATATATTCTGTATATTATTTGTGGATAACATAAATATTATTAAGAGAAAAACTTTAGATGTTTTTTGTTCTGACAAAGCTTTCTAAAAGATTAGAATGTCAGTGGAAGTAATGGGAGACCTGAAGATAAGGAACCGGCCTCTCTCTAGCCTACCCTCTCAAAAGACCAGAACTCAGAGGGGCAGGCACTGTGGTAGCCCAGCTGTAGAAGAAGAGTCCTCACAACCTCTACACCAGATGATGTACCAAGTTTTTGAGGAATGAGGATTCTTAAGGAACATAAAACAAAAATTACAACTGGTAGGCAGGTGCTATCTTTGTATAGTTAGTACAGTGGGTCTCAACTGATGGCAGTCTCCTCTCTGAGGTCATTCGTCAATGTCTGGACACATTTTTGGTTGTCAAAGCTTGAGAAGTGATACTGGCATCTAGTGGGTAGAGGCTGGGGATGCTGCTAAACATCCTAAATGCACGGCACTGTCCCCCACAACAAACACTTATCTGGTTCAAACTGTCAATAGTGCTGAAGTGGAGAAACGCTGGGCACCTAATACAGTGCCTGGTGTAGTATAGGTGCTTGATACGTGCTTTACAAGAGATTTTGAAATATCTACCTCTGGTATATTTTTACTTTTTCCTCATTATTTCTCTCTTCCATTTAGCTGTAATATAGAATCCAAACTTATTATTTTTTGAATAGAATTTGATCATCCTATTTTTATTGAAAATTATCATTTGGGTTCACTTGATTTTCAAATTGCTCTCTCTCTATATATAAATATATATTTATTTCCTGGCTCAGTGACCATTCATAATTGAGAGTATACTTAACCCTGATTTGAAGCTCCAACAATGCAGGGAATTCCCTGGCAGTCCAGTGGTTAAGACTCCGTGCTCTCACTGCTGAGGGCCCAGGTTCAATACCTGATTGGGGAACTAAGATCCCACAAGCCATGTGGTGCAGCCCAAAAGAAAACAAAACCAAACAAAATGCAGGGCTTAAATTAGGGCCTCATATCCAATCCTTTTCTAAAGGTTTCGGGTGGAGAGAAAATTTAGCAAGTATAAGTGAAGAATTGGGGAAATATATATCTATATATCTGTATGTGTGTATAGGTACATTCGTGTATACACATATATGTATATATGTATGTCTGTATTTTTGTGTGTGCATATATAAAATTTTAGTTTTACATATAAAAGTATAAATTTATGTGTATATACATGCATATGTAAAACTAATTTTTTTTTACTTGGAAAGCTTCGGGTAGGTCGCTGGGGGATAACTCTCTAACTTTCATCTACTTATCTCTCAGCTGATGGGTTAGAATTTCCATAAGTGCTACCACCCCCATCTCTAGAAGGTATTACCTTCCCGAATGGGAATTAAGCTCCTAGAAATGCTGATTCAGTTTGGTGAGAAACAGGCAGCAGAGAAAGAGAAATATCCTTCCTGGTGCCTCCTGGGCTCTTAGGCGGGGTCTGATGGATGAGTTAGTACCTCTCTCAGTTTCTGAGAGATGGTGAGCAGGCATCATGTGCCAATTTAGATAAGCAAAGTACATGAAAAAGGATTTGTAATGCTATCCATTATTGGAATCTTTCTTCTCCTTGCTTATTTGCTGGAGAAAAAGAGGGTTATTTTCAAGAGCTCCCTAGGTGAAAGCAGGTAGCTTTCATTTCATGCACTGTTCTAGCAATAATTTTCCTTAATCATCATGAGATAATATCCCCCATCCAATTCCAACATGCAAGTTATTGTCTTAGAAAAAGGACAGCACATTAACGCTGCATGCGCCAAGAAAGGGTTATTTCAGAAGGCAATTTTTCTGCTGCTAAGGGTCCATTTATCTCTTTCAGTTTTTGGTGGTGTTAACAAGGATTAACAACCTGACGGGGTTTGCTATTAGGCGCCAAACAAACGAGAAATCAGGAGAAAAAAATTCAAAAGTTTATGCCCTACCTTACAGTACTTCACTTGTTAGCGATTATAACAACATTTAATATGTACTGCGTATTTACACCGTACCAGGCACTGGCCTAATTAGTCCTCACAACACCCCCCAGGAGTACTGTTATTAGTTCCTTTCAACAGGTGAGCAAACTGGGCACCTAGAAAGACAACTGGTCCAGAGGCTTACAGGTAGCCTGTGACAGGATGGAATTTGAAATCAAGTCTCTGCCAAGAGAGCCTGAGCTCTGAACTCCCTGCTGATTAGCCACGATGGGAACAAAACTTTAAAAAATGGATTCTTATGAACTTACAAACAACATTCATTTGCTCAACAGTACAAAAGGATTTTTTTTTTTTCTTTCTGTGATAATAAAGTGAAGATTGAAATGCTAGCTGGGGTCTACCACAATGTAACAGTGCTGACTCATTACCTGTAAAGCTAATATTTCTCTCCTGGTCTTCATTGGAGTGATTTTGTTGTGCAGAGAACTTCTCTGCTTAGTGGTCTAGTCAGTACGACCAGGATTAAAGTCCAGGCTTTGTCATTTTTCTCTTTGGCTGCTTGAGTCTGGTTTTTGGTAGGAGTTCTTAGAATAGTCTTTTTCAAAGAGTCTGAGGTTTTCCAACCTAGTGCTACTTTATAGAGAGATTTTCTTTGCTTGGACACAAGATTATTGTTCAAAATAATGGAAGCTTTAGGTCTTAAATATAAAGCTGGTTATACAATTTGATTACAACTCCACAATTTGAATGTAACCACCAATGCTATGTTTGAAATTAAATTTATGACTGGCTTTAGCTATATACTTTGAAAGGACTGATGAATTAATACTTATGTCTTGGTAACTCAAGCTCTCTTATTAAAAGCCAGGACTACATAAAGAGGGTGCCAAATGGCCACTTCTCTGGGATGGCCTGAGTCAGCAGTTCTTAGACCCAGGCTGTGCCACTATTGATGTACCTCTGAGACCAGTTGATAGACGTGCTAGGACCACCTCTCCAAGCCCACCTCAGGCTAGACAAAGAAGGACCCAGTTTCTTTTTTGGGACTTACAGGCTCTCAGATATGTTTGCCTCCAACAGGGTGTTGAATTCAACGTGGAGTTGTAAGCAGTTGTAATTCCTGACTCTTCCCTTGGGCCAGAGATTCTTTCTTTTCTTCCCCACTGAATCTTGGGAGAACAGGAGGTGACTGGTGGTTTACCTATGTTTCGTGAGGGTTTTTTTTGGTGGGGGAGGTCCACTTTTTTTCCCCAGCTCTACCCATGGAAACAGAAAGTAAGCTCATATCAAAGCTAACTCACTTGGCCTAATTATTGACCCCCTCCAAGCTTCAGTTTTCTCATTTAAGGAATAATATTCACAAAGGGTTGTTTTGAGGAGGTAAATGAGATAATGTTTGTAAGTCTCTAGCACAGGGCTTGACATAGAGGAATTCCTAAATAATGATTAGTTACTCCTTTCTCTTCCTCAGTTTTCTAGGGAGAGGAGGGCCCTCTCTGACAACTCCAGTGAAAGAGAAAACCTACCGGGTCCATTTTTGGATTTGATCTTCAACCTTGAAAGCAATGATTTTAGAGCAAGCATGGTGCTAATATAGTGTCAGAAACACACCTGTCACCTAGAGGGGTGGAATGGGGAGGATGGGAGCGAGACTCAGGAGGGAGGAGATGTGGGGATATATGTGTATGCATCACTGATTCACTTTGTTATAAAGCAGAAACTGGCACACCATTGTGGAGCAATTATACTCCAATAAAGAGGTTAAAAAGAAAAGATAATAAACATGTATAACACCCCCCCAAAAATAAAATAAAATAAAATGTGCTCCACTCCAAAAAAAAAAAAAAGAAACACACCTGTCCTTGAAAATACCGTTCTAGACAGAACAGAAAAAGCAGTGCTCCAGCATTATTAGAATTTTCATAACCTTTATGGGGATAGTGTCTATTTAATAAATGCAATTTAATAAACAATGTCTATTTAATTAAAGAAAGAATATGCTAGTTTGCTTTGACAACCCACTGATTTCTCCCCAAATCCATTTCTCCTGTTCTTTTTAGTAATAGAACTCCCTGAGTTTTATGTGTCTCCCTGCTGCCCTCCTACAGACTACGTTTCCCAGTCTTATTTGCATTGAAATGATGTCATGTGACTAAATTCTGGCCAATAGCGTATTAGCAAGCGTGACCTCTGCAATTTTCAGGTCATATCCTTAAACTAGAGCTGTTTGCCCTCCATTTATCTTCCCCTTCCTAAGCTGAAATGCAGATGTGGTGATGGTCAGCTGCCTTTAACCTTACAACCAAGGGCATCCCTTAGGGGGTAGCAAAGCAATAACACAGAAAGAAACAGGGTCTCTTGATCATCTCATGTAATGTTGCCGCTCCCCTCCCTTGAATTTCTCCCAGCTAGGATTGTTATGTGTAGGAGGAAAATGAACCTTTCTAATCCTGTTTAAGCCACTGTTCTTCTGGAGGCTTTTAAAGCAAAAAACCCAGTATGTTAATTATTGTATAACCTTCTGGAGGATGAGTCTTGGTGTGACAAATTTTTTCATAATTTTTTTTGTTGATTTGCAGAATTAATCATTAGTATCTTGCATTTCAGGCAGTTCACCAGTAGCAATAGAATAATAAATCAGTCTTTGCTCCAAGTGGTTAAAGAATTTACATGTTTCTAAATGATATATCAAATCTGACATGGTTTGTGTTGACATAAGCTAGTTAATATTGAATGGCTAAAGTCTGCAATGAAAAAAGGGAGTCATTTTATTTTTTAATCATAACTCATCTAAAAAATTTGCTCTGAAATTGCAATGGATACTATTGAATACACATAGTTGATGACTTTAATCAGGTATTCTTGACTGTTGTGTGTTGATCACATGTAATGGGCAGATACATTATTACTAATGGGTCAGAGGTTATAGATATTTTATCTTTACAGATAATGTGGCCAATGGGAATGTCAAACTATATTTTCCAAATAAAATTGGGAGTATGTAATCAGGCAGAAAGTAGGCTGTTTTGTTTTATTTTTAAAGTTGGGGTCCAATAACTTTCATCAAACATTTAACAAACTTTTATTAAGCACCTACTACATGTCAGGCATATTTTTTCACCGAACTGAAATAAAAGTATATCAAAAAAGATGAAGAATGCTCCTATGCGTGAACATAGGACAAGAATTGCCTTTCAATCGGCCCTTGCCGAAGAGCATGTATAATAAGAAAGCTCTAACCCACAAGTGCAAACAATCACATGCCACGGGTAAGCCTGCCAGAGAATTAAAGGGCATTTGGCATACAGCAAACACTGTTTGCCCCGAGTCAGATCTACTGCCTCTAACCCTGAGCACTGAAGAACAGGACAAGCAATACAGCACAGTAGCTTCAAGATAACTAGAAGCAGAGAGCTGGCCCAACAGTGACATTGAAACAAGTGTCAGTTTGCTCTGATAATTGGGAACAGAGCAGATGTTTAGAAAAGCTGAATAATTTATAGTTACATGTGAGCAGATTTTACAGGGGTGAATCTCATCTTCTAATATAACTGTAAATATTAACAATTATCTTTTGGGCAGACAATACTATCACGATTTGAAACTGCCTGGTAGGCATTCAAGAGAGTGATTTAGTAGAAAACCAAACCCTCTCATTCAGAATAATATTTTGTAAATTAAGGTATGCATTTGCCATGAAAAACAAGAATCCAAACCGGTTTTCAGAGAATAAGCTATTTTTATGTGCGAGTTACAAATGTGATTTTCAAATGAACACAAATAGAAGTACACCCGGGAGGTTGGTGTGATATGGCAAATTGGTTAGTTATGGGCTTCTCAGATGTTCTGCCAGTGACCTTCAAATATTGTCGTAGCCAGGTCATGGCAAGTTAACTGCAGATATGCTTATCCATGATTTTGGAAAGCTTTTTTTCTTAAAAAAAAAATAAGCTGTAGGGGAAAACTAATTTTAGTGAATATACTACTTGTAACCATATTATGAAATGACAAAACATGTTCAGTGATGTATACAGCCAGTGACTCTCTCCATTCAGAAATAATTACTGGCTTAGTGTCTTGTAACCCTTAACATTTATCTCTGACACTATTATAGAGCAGCCACTATATTTTCTACTTTCTATCCACTTCATTATGACTTTGCGCCTAGTGTTAATTGTTCATATTTGATGCCAAGAACAGGACTCTTATTATTTGAACACCAAAAATGTAAATTCCAACCTCAGTATAACACAGAATAACCAACAAAGACCAGTTAGCCTGGGGTGGTCTAAATGAACTAAGTGACATTTGTTTTATGTCAGACAAAAGTTGCATTGCAAGGGGGTGGTGTGGAAGTTTTCTGAGCTATAAATTTAGTGTCTGGAGACTCTCCTGGGGAATGGGGAAGCCTAGGCCCTATGGCAGCACAGACCCTTTCTCTAACACAATGAGTCTCTGCTTTTGAACATGACCGCCACCTGGAAGATGGATCACTGAAACGAACTCTCCTCCCACTTTCTGGATTGTTCAGTTGTTCCTTTTTTCCTTCTCTACTCATGCCAATACAGCCAAAGATCTATGACATCCCTGTTAACTGCCTTAAACTTGTGTTTCAAGTTACCAAATATTGTATTGAATGAGATATTTAATGTAAAAGTACATTGAAAAGTTAAAGGATGTAAAGAGAGGTAAACAAATAAAAATTTGCTTTGAGGAGTTTATGATTCTTAAATCTCCTCTAGAAGAACAAAGACTTATATGTGGCAGTTTCTTAATAAATGTTCATTGAAATGAATCAAGAATAAGCAGGGTGAAGCATGATGGAAAGGGTCTGGAATCAGAAAGATCTGTGTGTGACTTACAGGTCAGTTGGTACAAGGTTCGTAGCTTTCTGTGCTTTAGTGTCTGTATGTGTAAAACAAGGCTAATTAGACTTCCTTCAGAGAACTGTCATTCTCAAAATAATGCTTAGTACATAATATGTACTCTGTAAAGGATAGCTGTTGTTACTGAATTACAGTCGGGTGAGGAGAGGGCTCTCAGAGGTTATTCTAATCTACCTTTCAGCTTACCATTGTGGTGGGGGAGTGTTTATTCTAGGTAACCATTTAATCCTTATTTCTACTAACATATAAACGAGATTGGCAGGTATGAGCAAGAGAGAATGCTGGAAGGCAGGGATAAGGAAATAAAAGAGCATATGAAGAAGGGGGAAAGTGAGAAAGTAAAATGATGAGGTGGTGAAACATGCTATCAACAATTGCCTCAAAAACCAGGGGCACGATAGCCACGTAACTTTGCCCTTGACTCAAGATAGTTGGGTGTTTATTCTTTATTTTTTAAAAAATTTCAAGATATTCCTTTGTAGTTTACTAATATTCAAATCAATGTCTGATCTTCATCTGGTCTCCTTAAATATGTGGTATTTTCAAGTCCATTCATCCATCCATCATTCATTCATTTATTAAGCTATGTAGTCATAGATATTCCTACTATGTGCTAGGAATTGTATCTTTTTGTGGGGGGAGATAAAATTTCCCCCTTTCCTTATGCTGGAAATTTGGTTAACTTAGCTCTTTTTGTTAAATTAAAAAAGCTCCTGAATTAAAAATAATCAGAATATCTGGGAAATTAAAAATAACCGCAGATGAACTCTTACAAATCTGGTAAACCAGTTAGTCAAATACTGGCAGTGAAAAACATGCTTGGAATGATTTTGACTCAGATAATTGCCTCAGAATAATTTCTTGTGTGTTTCTAGGCAACAGCAAATTTAAGAAGAAACAAATGGTGGGGTTTTTTTCTCCCTTTTTGCCTTTTCCCCCTTTATCTTCTCTTATGTTGTCACAGAAGAGCAGCTTGTCTATCTCCGTGCAATGTGATGTTAGATGTGGCTGGTTGGGTCAGAGCAGGAAGACAGAAATATTTAGCCTGTGATATTTTCCATGCAGCATGTGCCACTGTGTTTGATGAGACATTATTTTCACTAAGATACAATTGGTTTGTACAGGTAGATAAGAACATTAGGTAGTGGTTAAACTTGGATAGAAATAATAATGAGCTAAACTTTGATAAGCCATAACCAGCGACAAAGTCATTTAACCTTTATATTTCTATAGCAGTACTTTGGGTTCCTTTTTGAAATTGAATCTTGCCTGCTATCTTTTGAGTTAACTGAGTAGTTTATTGCTCTATGTGCTGTTGAGCAGAGTGCATTTTCTAGTTGTCCATCTCCACCTGTGGAGGGATTTCCCTTAAGTGATGTGAGTCAGCTATAGCTGCTATAACAGCCCACTATCCAGCTTTTCTCATGACATTCAATCACATAGAAATCCAAGCTTCACATGCACCTTCCCCTGAGTATGATATGTGGAAGGCAGTTTCTGCCTATTTGGAGACGAATGAAAGTGCATTAAAGAAAGGCAGATGGTCCGAAGGGTACTTTGGAATATTAAATGTTACTAGGGAACATTTAATCAGAAGTGGATAATCCTTCTCAAAGGGAATGCAGTATATTTGCATCATTCTCCTTGGCAGTTAACCTTTTGCATTTTAAGCTTATGACATTTCTTTCAGGCACTCTGTGTACTCCAATTGAAGTCAGAGGTCTTTGGACACAGTACAAAAAGTAGCAAGTATGTGGAAGGGAGCTTGATGCAAGGCAGTTTGGCAGAGGGAGTCATGGAGAACTCCAGGGTAGCTAGATAGCAAAGAGGAACCTAGCAAGTGAATGACATAGCTCCCTTGGACACTTCTTAGGGTGCTTGGGGTGTCTTTTGAGGGTAGATATTGGATGGAGGAAAGCAGCAGAAGTGACAGAACAGGATTTCTAATTCAGCCTATAAATCTGTGCGCATGGATATTTGGATTGAGAAGTCAGTGCTGGATTTGCACCTGTGCCTACAATCAGGAAGTAAAGGGTTCAGTGGTCACACTAAGAGCAGGGCTCATTTGGGAGGCAAATTGAAACTCTAATTTGAGCAAAGTGATTCAGAAGATGTTCAATAGAGTTTTCCCCCTGGGAATGTTTTCTCCTAAGGTATTAATCAGGGCACAAGTCAAAGTGCTCCCTAATATTGTTCCAGAGCTAACGTGTGACTCAGAAACAAGAACTATGGAAACCCACTTAGTTTCTGAAATGTTGCCTCTCTTTGAAAGGAAAAATGAGAGGATAAATATGAAGACATACTTTACTTAAAGGTTATGTGTGAGTCAGGGAAACTCTGAGTGCTTTTAATATGATAAAGAGTCACATGAATGTCTCTATAAAATGATGCATATAAAAGCGAAATGATAGCATGGATTGGAAATTAAAAATGCTGTAGAGGATAGCTTTTGTAGGATTTAACTTTTGTAAAATTTTGCTATGGATCCAAGACACAATTTATTTTTATGATTAGGACTTTTAATTCTATTTTAAATCCTGGCTCTTAATTTTTTAGCTGTATGACATGGGGCAAATTAGCCTCTATAAATGTCAGTTTTCTCACCTGTTAAATGTTATCTCCCTCATAAGATGGTTGTGAGAATTCACGAAATAATATATATGAAGTGCTTAGTACAGTGCCTGGTCTACAACAAATGCTCTGTAAAAATTAACTGATATTATTAACATTTTAGTCTTCAAACCATAAAGAAAATCCATCAGTTATTTTCCATATGGAAAGAATCTTAGTTGGGGGATAACCTAAGATTACTTAAAGAAAAAGATTCTTTGTACTAGCATAAAGAAATGAGAGTTCTTAGCCAAAAGATGAAAATCTCCAGATAAAGCTCTAGGCAGTGTCCTTCTTTTAATTATTTTTGATTCCTTATAAGAAATAGTATCTAATGTTTTCTGAACACCTACCATGTGTCAGGCACTCATGAAGTTGTTTCACTCATCCCAGTCCCGTGAAGTGGCTTATGATGGTCCACTATTACAGACAAGGAAATTGAGGCCCAAAGAGATGAAAGAACATGGCTAGGCTTATGAACTATGGTCGGCAGAACAGGGATTTGAATGACAAAGACCATGCTCTTTCAGTTCATCTCATGAAACCGTGGAAGTAAAAGGAATGCAAACTTCATGGGCAGTCTGGCCTTGCTACAGACTCTGAGGTAATAGCAACATTTCTATTCTGATGTGCCTATTAAAATCTTATCCTGTAGCTGAGAGGCCTGGCAGATGGCAAATGTTACCCTTGAGCAGGCACCTAAGTAGGGTGATAAATCACATTCAGGGATTGGGATACTTTCTCTGCTGGGGGAAGGAGGATGGCTCTGCCTACTTCAACCTCATCAGTTGGCTTGGTTGCCATTCAGAGCTTACAGGAAAATGCACTGTATTTAGCTGGTAATAAAAGCTTCTTAAGCACTGTGGGTAGTTGTTTCTGAAAAAGAATGAATTTTAAAACATGTACCTGATTATTTAGCAGCTTTAGAAATATCTGAGGAAAAAATGTTCAGTTATCAGGTAAAGCTGCTTTGGCAACGTGATTTCTATAATGCTAGGCAGTAGTGGAGGCTGCTTAATACTGACAATGCACAGTTATTTTTTGTCTCCGTATGTTGCTTTAGAATGTTCTGTTCCCTGCACATTTTTAATGAGATAAATATGCCTTTGTGGGTCATGATGGTGCAAATTCTTTACTAGCTCTTTGCAAATACATCTTTTTTAGGACTACTCCTTAAACCATGCAGTTTGCTCTTAGGTGTCAGGTAGTTTACTACTTCCAGAGCATTGACACCTATAGCTCTCTATTTACAGCTGGAGAGCACTGAATTTGACTCACTTTGAGACCCAAATCTATCCTTTACTGGCTCTATGATCTTAGTGAAGTCCCTTATCCTCTTTGAGCGTATTTCTTCATCTATGAAATGGAGGTGTTGATGCTTTCTTTCTAGGGTTGCTGTGAGTAATCAATGACTTAATGGAAGTGCAACTGCTTTGTAAATTGCACAAGGCCATTTAAAAATGAACCATTACTGTTATTATTATTTATATTTGGGGATTAAAATCGTTTGGTGTTAATAAAGGAGCACTGATGGGTTAATGACATCCTAAAGATCTAAAATAAAGTCACAGTGAGATGCCAGAAATTGGGTAATGAATAGACATTTAATTGATAGTTTAACAAAGACATTAGTTGGACGTGGAAGAAGATCCTGATTGTGGTAAAGGCTGTTTGGAGAAAGCAGAACCAAGGGACAGAACATGCTTCAAAGACTTCTTACAAGATAATGAATTTTCAGTCCACAGAGGTTGCTGTGTGCCATTATTTTATAGGCAGCATTGGATAGTCAGATTAAGTAGTCTCTGATCTGCCACTTCCTAACAGTGTGAATTCTTTAATCTCTCTGCAAAAAGTGAAGATCATAACACCTGCCTTATAGGGTTATGGAGATTCAATGGGATGATATAGGCAAAGCGCCTGGTGCATAATATGGCTCAGCAAATAGGTTTCCTCCTCTTCCTTGTTTTTGTTCTTCTCTCTTCCTCCCTTTGTCCCTTCCTTCCTCCCTCCCTCCCTCCCTCTTTTTCTCTCTCTTTCGTCACATAGGAGCCCTAACTAGGCAAGCCACTACCAAAACTCCTAGAAGCTTATGTGATTCTCAGAGCATTCAGGCAAGGCCTGAAAGCAATCAGTATAGTCCTAGTAAATGCTCTTGGATTACTCAGAAAGCAGCCCAAACTCGTTAATGGACTTTGAGTATATGTAACTACTTCATTTATCATCAGATGCAGAGAAAGTTGTAGGTGTTCAGTATGTGGAAAGACTCCAAAGAAGGGGCTCTGAGGGGGAAGAAAGGAGGTGTCTGTGCAGGGCAAGGGTTTACAGGGATTAAATTCAGAGCTCCTTGAGAGATAAGGATTGTGTGTGGAAGGGTGAGGAAAGCAATCTTCAGCTAAACCAGACTTTGTTAGGAAGCTTTTGCTAAGGGATGCCTTACGAATAATCAAGTTTTCCAAACTGTAGAGTTGATTTATTGAGTTATTTTAAAAGTATTTACTATCTTCCATTCAGCAGCAG
Source organism: Pseudorca crassidens (assembly GCF_039906515.1). NCBI lineage: Eukaryota > Metazoa > Chordata > Mammalia > Artiodactyla > Delphinidae > Pseudorca > Pseudorca crassidens. Next base: position 87,549,272 of record NC_090297.1, on the reverse strand, counting down.
TACATATCTTTGAACAAACAACTGAGGAGTTTATAAATATAAACATTTCAGTTATAAAATATAACTTTAAAAGAATGGTTAATTTAAAAACATCTAAATAAGAATGAGCAGTCAATGATTTTAGCTATTAAATATACAAGTGTATGAAATTAAGCTAGTAAAATAAAAATCAGTTGCAAAAAGAAAGTTGTGTTTTTTTTTTCCATGTTGTCAATTTAAGGCCTAATGCAATCTGTTTACATAGTGTCGTGAGTATGGACAAAATGTGGTCATAGCACAGCTATTGGACATTTTTATCTTCCCGGTCTTTCCTATGGTCCTCACAAAAGATAACAAATTTGCAGTGAGTGAGGCTTTGAAAGTTACCTATGTTTCAAAGATGTGTAGGCTTTAAATTATTGTCATTATCATACCACAAAAAATTCCATCTTTTTTCCATGTGTGGGCTAGAAAATGATTCTGACATTTCTCACACCTTTTTCTTCTGTGCTATCTATACTTTGTGATAATATTAATAATCCTATCTTATATTTGAGCTTTCCAATTTTTTTCAGGTCCAGCACCTCATTTTAAGCCAAGGCAATTAAAAAACTTTACTTGCTATATCCGAAGTTGCTGAGTCTGTACTAATTGTGTTTGATGGTCAGGAAAGGACACTGAGAAATGAAGTCAACCCCTGTGACCAATCAGAGAAGTAGAAGAGAGAAAATGTTAGTGAAGTAGTCCTACAGTGTCTTCTCTTCCAAAATGTCATGGCTGAGGCAAAGGAGAGCCTGGGAAGAGGCGTGATGGGGGGAGAGTATGCACACACTCTTATAACTGTCACCTGTCCTAAGATGAGAGAGGGGGTTGAGGCAGTGAAGAACTGCTTTTGCTCTCTTGCCAAATGCCAGGTAGGTGCTAGTAGTTTAGTACATGCATTTATTAATCTGTTCAACAACTCTGAAAGATAGATATTGTTACTACCATTTTGTAGATGAGGAAATGGGCTCAGAGGGCTATGGGTAAGTCACCCATACGTATTTTATTTTATTTTTTTATTTTATTTTTTTTGCGATACGGGGGCCTCTCACTGTTGTGGCCTCTCTCGTTGCGGAGCACAGGCTCCGGACGCACAGGCTCAGCGGCCATGGCCCATGGGCCCAGCCGCTCCGCGGCATGTCGGATCTTCCTGGACCAGGGCACGAACCCGTGTCCCCTGCATTGGCAGGCGGACTCTCAACCACTGCGCCACCAGGGAAGCCCCACCCATATGTATTTTAAAAATGAGTCTCGTGTTGCTATGTTTTGGGGACCTTTACAGCAAAATTTCTGTTGTTGCTTTCTGGTGTGTTTTCTTAGTCTTAGAAATCCAAATGGAAGATCTGATTGTGCCCCTAAAAAGGAGAATGGCCTTTATACATTCAACATAGGACAAAGTCAAAATAAAGGTAGTTGTGGAGTATCTCAGAGAGGGCCATACCTGAGGATACTTTGTTCTAGAACCTGGATCTGGTGCTGGTCTTGTTGATTTTGTTTCTTCATCTCTTCCTGTTCTTTTCCACTGCTGATTCCATCTAGAAGCCATTTCTCCCTCAAGGCCTTTTTCTGATATCAGGAAACATAAATATATGTTCTTATATCAATTGAAAATTCCAAAATCTGAATGCTTTCAAATCTTATTAATTTCAATGGTGGAAATATTAAAGAGAAATTGTTTTCTCTCACTGTCTTGCCTGAATAAATCTGATAGTTTCCTACTTTGCACCCTTCTTGACCCCCTTCTAAAGCCAGGGTTTATGTATCTGAATCCTATGTATATCCTAAGGTCTAGTTCAGGTCCTCCTTCTCTATGAAGATCTCTGTCCTACCTCTGCATCTTCCCCCACCCCACCCCCAGCCTCACTTCACCCCCAGGGAACTCTCCTTCTTCAGAATCACACAGCAGTGTATGTTTACCTATACTGTATATTTACTGTATTTTTAACAGTCATGTAGGGACCTCATCATGATGATGCCTTACTATGATCTGTTGGGTTGATGGGTGTATATTTGTGTCAAAGTAACAAGCTCCTTGAAGCCATTTGCTATTCATCCCAGTGACAGTACATAGTGACCCCTCCAAAAAAAAGTAAAATCTTTTGTGGGATTAATTGGAATGGTGGGCAAAACAAGAGATTGCTATTGTATCTTAAACTAATTCAATGACAGTCTTAGGCTCTGTGGTTGACATTTATTGTTTTGCCTACCCAGTACCCCTTCTTTCTTCTGAGAGCCTCCTTGGTTCTAGATATCCTTTACGTTCAGCTCCCTACTCGTCCCAATCATATGATACATAAAATTCACCGATCTGTCTAAATATTTGTGAGTTGAATTTTTGTCAACTTTAATAAAACAAAAAAGATTTATGTTTCATCAGGTGGAAAAAAAATGCCCTCGAATTTGCATGAAATAATTACATTCCTGGACTTGAGCCTAAGAAGACAAAGCAAATGAAGAAGACCTGTAAACTTCAGGGGGCTTTAGCTAGCATCCTGTCTGTGTCTCAAGGGAAAACTGTTAGATATTATTTTCAAAGTGTTTGAGTTTCTTCTTTTCTTCCTGAAGAAAAGTACTGTCACTATATATCTATCTACCTTTGTAAATTATTTGTTCAATAACTATTCCCTGGGAATTTACTGTTTCTAAAATGGTGAGAAGAGAAGAATGGGAATTTTCCTTATTTTTTTGACACTTCTCTCTCTAACACCATGATTAGAATGAATTAGAATGAAAGCAAGTAAGAGGAATATTTGTCTTTTTTAAAAAACATGCTTGTTTTTTAAAACAGAATTAATACAACTGGAATGTAAATACCTCTGAATTTAAAATAAATTTAAATAAGGTTGATTGGGCTAGATAATTACCAAAGGAAGTTTATTTTAACTAAGGCAATTTTTTTTCAAATCATTAAAAATATTACACTGATTACAAATAAATGTTATTTGGAATTATAACTTGTAGAATAGATGAAATGTGGCCTGCTCTAGTTGAAGCAATGAGGGGGCCTGGAAGCCTACAGATGCACAGGACACAGTTTGAAAACCACTAGATTAAGTCAGTAATTATCTCAACCCAGATCATCATATTTGTGTTGGTTTTTTTCAGAGTTTCAAGAAATTTCATGTGGACAACACACCCCATAAAAGCAGTTTGTATTATTCCAGTTTGTAGCCAGATTCCTTCCCATAATGTTATCTTTTCCCTTAATTATAGCTGTTCAGTTGTTTGTAAAAATGTGTTCCCACAGACACAGTAAATATTATTAATAAAGGTCAAGATTTATTTCCTGATAATATGCCAAGAAAATCTCAATATATCAGCATTTAAGAATTTACCTTGATTTTAGTTTATTTTTATTTGATGGAATATGATGATAGCTAATGCACAGTAAAGAATATAGATGACATCCATCAAAGTACATTACAGTTGTTACAAACCACCTGCAAGGATAGTTTCAGTCAATTACATCCATATCACTGTAAGAAACACTCAGATGGGATGGTCTTATGATGCTGAGTTGTAGAGGGTGGAGAATGGCTTCTGTGACATAATTATGTTATCTTGGGGCTTCATTCTTGGTTCTTAGTCTGGTTAGGACTAAGAATAATTTTAATTTTAGCCTTATAAGCTTTGTTCATAGTTCAGGAATTGTCATTTAACTCTGGCAGAGAACTTTTTGCCTCTAAATATAAAATATATAATTTAGATGTACAATCAGAATGATATGGTAGAATCACGTATCGTGGTAACCACAAGACAGTTATTTTGCTTTTATGTCACAGTTTAGACTTATGCTTTAGTCTATGAGATTGAGGAATAGAATAAAATCTATTTCACAACAATGACATTCAGAATCAAAAGCCATAGTAACTAAATAAAAATATAAGTGATACGCAGGTAGTAGATCTTTTGGCAGTCTTTTAGGGAAAGGTTTTCTTGAAACACTTCTATATTCTGCACAGCAGTTACAGGAGACGTTAAGAATAAATTAGTTTTTCATACCATGATTTAAATGGACTTCCAGAAAAGTTTTCTAGGTTGAGTACTAGGCAAAAAGATCAAGAGTGGACAAGTCTCAGAATGTTTGAATGTGAGAATGCTGTTAATGGCCGTGGAAACTCCCTTTCCAGGATGTCATTGGTATGAATGTCAGGTTCCAGAGCTAAAGGATATTAGAGTGAGTTACCACAACTATTTTGAAGTGTGTGTACTGCTCACACAGAAGGAGCACTTTGTAAATATTTACATTTGTGTTGTTCAAAGTGAGTCATTGACATGTAATGAAATAATTTGCAATCGGGAAAGTGGTGAGGATAGTCACTGGAATGGAGACAAATGGATGAAGAAGAAAATAAAAAGAAAGGCTGGTAATTGCAGAAGCCAACAGAGCTTTTTTGACTTGGTGAAGATATTTTGGAATCAATTTTTAGAACACTTCTGCACATTTTTGAACCCTATTTTGGAATTGTGCCTAGTTGCTGTTGGAATAGCCAACCATTTTCTGCAGAACTTGGAAGAATGTACTTACTGAAACAGCCATTCTCTCCTCTATGTTCCCTTTGCAGTTGATGCCTTGAATATAGTGTTCATCACAGTATAAATGTCATTATAAGTTTATGTGTCAGTTACCATTTAAGGGCACAGATCAAACTTATTTTATATTCTTCATGTCCAGCTTAGTACCTTGCACATAATAGGTACTTAATAAATGTTTATTGACTGAAGGTTTTCTACTTATCAGTTAAGACTCAGGTTAAATCCCACACCTTTAACAGAACTTTTTTTGGCCACCCCAGAATAAAGAATTACTAATGCTTACACTTATGCTTAAATTAAAAAAAATCATCCTTTAACTTGTACTAATTATTTACTTAACCTTGAATTTCCCAGTAGGTTGCAAGCAGAAGGGCTACAACTCTCAAGGCTACCGCTAGTCTCTAAGGCATTAATATGCAAATTAGGAAAAGGTACAGTTCCCCACTCCTACTCCTTCAGGTCAGTGCACAGCTTGGGAAGGTGGACAGCACTTTTGTGCAGAGAGAAAGAAACTTTGTCCTCCAGACAGAAGCAGCCCTGTGCCAGAGTGCACTGTTCCAAGGGAGTATGGGCAGGATTTCAGCACCCCCCTGTCTCAGGTAACTTTACGCAGTATACCATCTGCACAACTGTGTACTGCAGTCCAAAGCATGATACATGCTTTGACTGGATTGGATTAGAAGAGGTCTTCTGGGATCCAGAAAGCAAACCTATAGGGAACAGTATATATTACTTTTTGGACTGTTTTTGTTAAGTATTGAAATGAGGTGTCACTTCAGAAATGGACCTCTCAGTGTGTTAGAATTTTCCTGTGTGAAACTTACTTCCTAGAATGAACAGAGAGGATATATAAAACTTTTTTTCTACTGTGAACTCTAATGTTGTTTGGCTACTCATTCTGCAAGGATAGCAATTACTCAGAAGCAGTAATTAGTTCACTGTGCGATCCAAAGTGTGTGTGTGTGTGTGTGTGTGTGTGTGTGTGTGTGTATGTTTGTGTGTGAAAGAGAGAGAGAGAGAGAGAGAGAGAGAGAGAGAGAGGGAGATTTTGGAGTTAGAGATTGCCCATCTCAAAAATTGTTGTAGACTTGCTTTTGACTTCATTTGACTTGTATCACAATGACTTGGTAAAATTTGTTATTTCATTGATTTTTCTGGGAGTACACACGGCATTTCTTGGCTATGTCTCCTACTCATGTAAATTCAATGTGACAAACTGTAAGGATAGCAGGCTGACTACATATTGAAATTATTCATCAAACATTGGAAATGTCAATTTGTATAGGAGCAAAGAAGCAAACAGAATCCAGAGCGCTGAGGCTAATTGGAATCCTAACCTGTGTCTTTTTTCTCTCAAGAGGTGGTTACTTGATCCATCAGAAAGATGGACTTAGCTAAATTCGGCAAGTTTACCAAAAGATTGTAGACCCCACGAGTGTGCGGCATTGTTTCACTGAGGGATTTATTACATCTATCGATAGAAGCCCTGCCAGGTAAGTAGTTTCCTGCTTGGGCCTGTTCACAAGGAGCTCCTGTTTGTCATTTGGTTGCACCCTATGACTAAGCTACATAATAAAATGTGAGACTCAGTGTGCTTAAATTACAAAATGACCACACCCATGAAAGATGTAAAGTCTGATTTTAAAAATGGAGGTTTATTTTTGGTTATGATCTCATGTTCTGTCAAAACAAAATAAAACAGAACCTTGAACCACACTCAAACAACATTGAATTCATTGCACTGAGCTTTTGAATACGAGCATCCTTGAGCAGGCCAGACACTGTCTGCTTTGCATGCCCTGGGTAAGGGCTGGCTTTTCATTGATTTCAAAACGGACTTCCCAGCTGGATCCACTCCCAAGGGATGTTAAGCAAGACTATATTCAGGGCCAAACTATCAAGACTGAATTCTCAAGGTTACCCAAGAAAGTGAGGAAATTCAGTAATAAAGGGTAAAAGTAATAAAACCATGTTTTCAATTTTCCACATGTTTGCCAGGAGGTATTAGTCTCTTATGCAAATATTCCTAGCTTATTGGCTTCCCTTGTGGTTATTAGGGTGTTAGTATAACTGTTGGAATTTTTTTCCTTCCTAAAGCATCTTTACTACTGAAATTTGAGTGCAATTAGAATATTTGAATGCAAAATCATTGAAATGAAATTAAAGTCATAAGTTACCTTCAAATGCTGGTGCTTTAGTTTTTCTTCCTCTATTTTCAAACGCTTCTGTGAGATTTCTTCCTGTATTTTTCTTTTATCCTGAAATAAAAAGTGTTCCAGCATAATCTATTTTTTTTCAGTTTGCTTAAGTATGTTTCCTTGGGGATGTTGTCATTATCGAATGGCTGGCCAGTGGTATGCTCTTGGCATTGGTATGAAGCTGCTTTGGAAACTCCTATTTCAAGGCAAAGGAGAGCAAAGTGAGACATTCAAAGCATTTTACTGATGGAAAATGATATAAGGTGCTTTTTCAAAGAGAATTTAAAAATATTTTAATGTCTTTCCTTCCTCCCTCATCTTTTCTATCTTCCCCATTAAGTCTAACAAGATTGAGCTCCTTAGAGATGCAATGGAAAATGTGAATTTTAAGGAGGGAGTTTTGAAATAGGCATGAGGAAACATTGTGAGGAGAGAGACTGTTCCTGGCATAAGGCTGAAGAAACTGCTGGGTAAAAGATCTGCTTATGTGGGAAAACAGGATAGCCTACAGAGCGATAGAACACGAGGAAACTAGAAAGTGAGACTGTTTCCTCCTGTAAACCTTGCTATGGGCAGAGAGAGAGAAAAAAAAGAAGGATCAGATAATGCATGTTAACACTAAGAGGGCTTCTAGCAGAGGTTAAAAAAAATTTATGAAGAGGTATAGTATCTTTCACCAAGTTTAAATTGCAATACCTTAAAATCCCAGATAGAATAACTATCTATACACAGAAGTTGTACTTTTTAGAAAATATAGCCTCTATACTATATAGAAAGCCTGGTTTCAATTTCTGGCTCTGCCATTAACTAGCTGTGTGTCCTGGGACAAAACCCTTAACTTTGTGCCTCATTACCTCATCTGTAAAATGGAAGTAATAAGGGCATCTACCTCATAAGATGAGCATTAAATTAGCTAAAATATGCAAAGGCTCCTAGAACAGGGCTTGACACATAGTGCTCTACAAGTATTTGTTTAATACAATTAAGTAAATAAACATGTAATCTGTTAATCACACAGAAAGCAACACACTAATTCTGATAATGGTTCCATTGGTCTGAAATGTTTTAGAGATTCTATGTCTGGAGTTGTTTGAGATGTTTTACAAGCCATGCAAAAAGGCCCTTATTTCCTTATTTTTTGACCAGAGGTGACATTATCCTCCATCTTATTTATGAGTTGTTTTTAAATCTGCTTTCAAAATTGAAAACTCCCAAAGGTAAACATTTGTTTCCAATGAAGACATCTAAAAGAATTTGAAGCAGGCTCAGGAGGTAATTTAGAAGGAAGAGTTCCAAAAATATTTGGCAGCGTTATTGAAACAAGTGCATGGCTTCCTGATGTGACTCTTTTGAAGGTAAATCTCCTTTTTGATGCATAAGTTCAGGTATATTTGTTGAATGTAACAGCATTCATTTGAAAATACATTGCTGTCCAAATTTATGTCATGTTTCTCTTTGTGTGTAAGAAGTGTATATGACCTTGCCTGTATTGTTTTTTAACTTTCATAAACAGCTCTTTTGGAAAAAAAAAAGAGCTAGGCAACACGCATCGATATTCAGATTCACTTGTTTGTTTGGATGAAATCTGGTCATTAGGAATAAAAACTATGAAGACCTCTGTGAGTCAGTTCTCCATTATATCTCAAAACTGTTACCGAGCAAATGTTGGTAATAGTTTAAACTTATTGTACCAAACATTTTGGTAAGTATTTTTCAGGCACTATTTAACCTTAATAGTCATAATAACAGAGATATAATAATATTACACTTAATAGTCATGATAACAAAGAGATATTGTAGTATTTTCATTTTATAGAAGAGGAAATGGAAGTTTCTGGAGATTAACTAACCAGTCCAGGTTCTCGCAACTAGTAAGTGGCAGAGCCAGGATTTGAAGTCAGGCAATCTGAGTTCAGCCTCTTAGCCAATTCACTATACCATTTCCCTGAGTGGGAAATTAGTCCAGCTTCTCACACCTTCCCCATTGCCCTGTCTATCGGGAAGTACTGAGGTCTGGAGGCCAGCACAACCAGCACCGGAGGAGGACCCCTCATTAGAAAGGAGCACATTTTTAGTTCCCTGCATGCTGGTATGCAACCGCCCATCTCTGTGTGGACAGCCCATAGAAAAGATCACGTTATGTATGTGTGACTGTGACTGCTGAACCCAGCAACGCTTCCCCGCCACTGCCGGTAACCAGTTTGGGTTGTTTGTTTCGTCCTGAGGTTAGTGATAAGGTAATGAAAGCTGTGGGTAGAGGCAGGGCGTCTAAGTGTTTTGGCAACACGATGCTTATCGAAGGGTTGCTAAGGAATACCAATGTTTTGTCACTCAGAGGTAATGTGATGCCTGTCTCATATCAGTCTAGGAAGTTAAGAAGGTAATTTTATAATGTTATGGGCATGACTCTATTTTAACATAGGAGTACTTTTCCTCATAAGATATTCATCAGCAGCAAGTTATTATCCTTTTGCCAAATTTCATAAAGATCTATAAGCATTACTGAAAAATATATGGCAACAATTTAGTTTCATTATGGCAGAATAAATTATAAGTTTTACATGTAGTTCTATTGCTAGTATACCAAAAGTTATCATAGCCAGCTACTTCCTTCCCAATTATCATGGAATAAATGGATTTTTATTGAAATGCCATCTGCTTCCCAGAATTTCCCCAGAAGCCTGAGCATCTCTATATACACTTGTCATAATCCAGCACGTCAGGTATTTATTACCGTTAACCATTATGAATAACATATATTTCTTTTTTTTCAACATCTTTATTGGAGTATAATTGCTCTATAGTGGTGTGTTAGTTTCTGCTTTATAACAAAGTGAATCAGTTATACATATACGTATATCCCCATATCTCCTCCCTCTTGCGTCTCCCTCGCACCCTCCCTATCCCACCCCTCTAGGTGGTCACAAAGCACCGAGCTGATCTCCCTGTGCTAAGTGGCTGCTTCCCACTAGCTATTGATTTTACATTTGGTAGTGTATATATGTCCATGCCACTCTCTCACTTCGTAATAACATATATTTCTGTTTACTTCTTTTTTAAAAAATAAATTTATTTATTTTTTACTGCATTGGGTCTTTGTCGCTATGCGCAGGCTTTCTCTAATTGCAGCGAGCGGGAGCTACTCTTCGTTGCGGTGCGCAGGCTTCTCATTGTAGTGGCTACTCTTGTTGCCAAGCACAGGCTCTAGGCGCGCAGGCTTCAGTAGTTGTGGCTCACGGGGTCCAGAGCGCAGGCTCAGTGCTTGTGGCGCACGGGCTTAGTTGCTCCACGGCATGTGGGATCTTCCCCGACCGGGGCTCGAGCCCGTGTCCCCTGCATTAGCAGGCGGATTCTTAACCACTGCACCACCAGAGAAGTCCTGTTTACTTCTTCAGTGTTCAACTAGTAAAGACGTTTTGTTCAATGAACAATTGCCTAGATTTTCAGCTGTCTGACTTGGAATATTTTAGCAGCTGACACCCACAGATTCCAGTTCTGTAAAAGCCTAGCTCTTAATTGTTTTGAAAATTAATTTAGTAAAATTGTACAACTATAAAGCTATTGTGACCATCTATGATTCATTGATATTACTACAATCACATACTTGATAAAAGTAAGCACAATACTTAGGAGTGTATTTTAGAGATATTATTGATTAATGATTAGCTAATATTCTAAAATGCTTGAATCTATCAAGAAGGCAGGATTGATCCTGAGTTATATAATTTTTAATTTATTCAGCACTTAGGAACTTCTCTATAAATGCTATGCTAAGGTAATGTTAAGAGTTGTGCTATGTTTGAAAATTATTCAGAAGTAGATACTTTCACCAAGGAGGTTACATTGTCTTTAAGAAGGAAAATCATTTGTGCAAGGAACTATAGTCTAAGAAATAAGTGATAAATGTCATTACTAAGGCACAAGTGAGGTCTTGTGAGAGTTGAGGGGCAAAAGGGAGTGGTTGTTTCTAAATGATCTGGTTAGGAGAGGCTTTCAAGTAGCATCCAAATAGAGTATGTTGGGTAGTTGCTGGAGGGCTGGGGGTGGGGAGGAAGGGCATTCACCTCTAGAGCTCATTGTGAGCAAAGGCCTGTTGTAGAAAATTGGGACATTATTTGGAATAGCAAGTCTGGAATCCAAGTTGTCATACAGAGAGTAGAGGGAAATGAAATAAGAAAATGAGATGAGGATAAATCTTTAATAGAGAATACTAAAAAGCAGGGAAAGGAGTTTAGAATTTATTTACATATTGAGATAGGGAGCAATGGAAGGTTTTCAGAGGGAGAGGAATAATAGAATTAAAGCCATGTTTTAAGAAGTTTAAAATAGCCTGATTTATAGATACTGAAGGAGGACAACTTGAAAGGGATAATCAGTTAGGCTACAACTCATACATAAGATCAAGAGAGCTTGAACAAGAGGTAACAGAGGGTGTAGATGTCAGAGATACCAAGGAGTTAAAATTAGCAGGACTTGGCAACTGATGACGTATGGATGCAGGAGAGGAAGAGGTCAAATGGGGTATAAGGCTTTTATATCCAGGTAAACTGAGAGGAGAACAGAATCACTAATAGAAATAGGAAATTCGGGAGAAGAAAGAGAGTTTGGGAGGGAAGATGGTGATTCACACCAAGGTTGAGGTGTCTTTGGAACAACCTGGTGGAGTAATCTGGCAGGTAGTTGAAATGTTGGATGGAGCTAGATCGGAAGGGAAGTCAGAGCTAGAGATAAAGATGCCAGAGTTTTGGAAGGGGTAGCTGAGACCAGGAGACTACATCAGAGCATGACAAGAGACATATTTATGTAAAGGAGAGCTAAAGACAGAGCCTTCGTGAAACACCTACATTTAAGAGGTATTGGAGGAAGGGAACACATATGGAAATTTATTTTGGGACTAATTAGACATTATTGATAATAGAACTTTGTGAATTCAATTAGGTAAATTGTTTCAGATTCATTCTGATAGAAGTATCTTGTAACTTCTTGACTACCTTTGCTGATATTTTCACTGTTTAAGGTCTCAAAAGAACAATAATAGAAGCTACTATTTGGATTTAAATACTACCAACAATGCAAAGCTTCCTGGTGAAATGTATATAATGATAACCTTGAAGGAAAGGGATGTGCTAACACAATGCTCCTAGAATTGAATCCTGAGCATAGTTAGAGGTTTACTACATTTCAATGAAAGTAGATTTTTTAAATTCTTGAAAAAAATTCTTGAAAAATTATTTTAAAAATTTCTTGAAAAAGAGGCAAGCATTTTAAGAAGGAAGATAGATCATGAAGTATGGGCAATTTACCAATGGAAATATTGATACCTAATTAAAAAATGATCTCAAGTAAAAAGAAAAGAGAACTAAACAAAACCAAACTAAATAGCTTAATATCACTGGGAGCTTCCCCAAAGCTCGTGAAACCAAGAATACAGATAAACAGGTGGTACCCATTTGTAATAGGTACAAATATGTACAAATATGTAAATAAGGTACAAATTCAGGCTGACAAGATGTGAAGCATGTGAAAAACACTGAGGACACAAAAAGCATGTGTGTACAAGTAAATATATATATATATATATTCAATATTTAAGTTATGTTGGGAGCAAAAGGACTACTGCTGAGAAGAGTGTAATATCAACATGTCAGAGATAAACTAGAACTACTTCACTCCTATTTTACTTCCATTCTTTTTGATTGAGGAGAATAATCTTGATCCTGGAAAGGGTAGAACAAATATGCTTAAAGGGAAATCAAAGCCCAATAAGATATAAAGCACTAAAGATAGAACTGCTCAGACTCCAATGGGTTTCATTTCAGGGAGCAGAAAAATTTATAGACATGACAGGAAAATATTATTAAGTAGTCTTGGAATCTTGGGTGAAGTGAAGAGGCATCAGAAAGCTGAAAGTGGCAAATGACCCAGTTTTTTGAAGAGAGAAAAAGGTCAATTATGAACATTTAATGACTGGTGAATGTATTGGTTAATACCCGGCAAAGTTGTAGAATGAATTGTTAAACAGTCTTGTATTTAGACAAGGAATGTCTAAGAGATAGCATTCAGTTATTAAAAACAAAGCATTTAAGACTATTTCTTCTGCTTCATTTTTTAAGATCTGCTGCTGCTGATGACTATGATGGTTGTAACAATAGCTACATTTATTGAGAGATTTTTATGTGTCAGGAACTATTTAGAGCACTTAAATGTATCAATTTAATTTTCCCCAAGTCTCTAGGAAGTATGGACCATGTTTATTCCCCATATGCAGGTAAAGAAACTGAGGAGCACAGGAATCTAGATCATGGGAATTCAGTATATCTTGGTTTTAGTATGACTTTTGACAAAATTTCTTATTATTTTTCTTTTGGAAATTTGTGTAAATGTGAAAAGAGAGGAATATTTATTTGAAAGTGATTGTCTTAATGTGTTTTTTAAAAAACCAATGCCCTATAAGGGACAGAAAAATAAAACTAAGCCCCTATCAGAGGGCAGACAACAGAAGCAAGAAGAACTACAATCCTGCAGCCTGTGGAACAAAAACCACATTCACAGAAAGATAGACAAAATTAAAGGGCAGAGGGCTATGTACCAGATGAAGGAACAAGACAAAAACCCCAGAAAAACAACTAAATGAAGTGGAGAGAGGCAACCTTCCAGAAAAAGAATTCAGAATAATGATAGTGAAGATGATCCAGGACCTCGGAAAGAGAATGGAGGCAAAGATCGAGAAGATGCAAGAAATGTTTAACAAAGACCTAGAAGAATTAAAGAAAAAACAAACAGAGATGAACAATACAATTAACTGAAATGAAAACTACACTAGAAGGAATCAATAGCAGAATAACTGAGACAGAAGAACGGATAAGTGACCTGGAAGACATAATGGTGGAATTCACTACTGCGGAACAGAATAAAGAAAAAAGAATGAAAAGAAATGAAGGCAGCCTAAGAGACATCTGGAACAACATTAAATGCAACAACATTCACATTATAGGGGTCCCAGAAGGAGAAGAGAGAGAGAAAGGACCAGAGAAAATATTTGAAGAGATTATAGTAGAAAACTTCCCTAACATGGGAAAGGAAATAGCCACCCAAGTCCAGGAAGCACAGCGAGTCCCATACAGGATAAACCCAAGGAGAAACACACCAAGACACATAGTAATCAAACTGGCAAAAACTAAAGATAGAAAAATTATTGAAAGTACCAAGGGAAAAATGACAAATAACATACAAGGGAACTCCCGTAAGGTTAACAGCTGATTTCTCAGCAGAAACTCTACAAGCCAGAAGGGAGTGGCATGATATACTTAAAGTGATGAAAGGGAAGAAACTACAACCAAGATTACTCTACCCAGCAAGGATCTCATTCAGATTTGATGGAGAAATCAAAAGCTTTACAAACAAGCAAAAGCTAGGAGAATTCAGCACCACCAAACCAGCTCTACAACAAATGCTAAAGGAACTTCCCTAAGTGGGAAACACAAGAGAACAAAAGGACCTACAAAACCAAACCCAGAAAAATTAAGAAAATGGTAATAGGAACATGCATATTGATAATTACCTTAAACATGAATGGATTAAATGCTCCAACCAAAAGACACATGCTTGCTGAATGGATACAAAAACAGGACCCATATATATGCTGTCTACAAGAGACCCACTTCAGACCTAGGGACACATACAGACTGAAAGTAAGGGGATGGAAAAAGATATTCCATGCAAATGTAAATCAAAAGAAAGCTGGAGTAGGTATACTCATATAAGAAAAAATAGACTTTAAAATAAAGAATGTTACAAGAGACAAGGAAGGACACTACATAACGGTAAAGGGATCAATCCAAGAAGAAGATATAATAATTATAAATATATATGCACCCAACAAAGGAGCACCTCAATACATAAGGCAACTGCTAACAGGTATAAAAGAGGAAATCAACAGTAACACAATAATAGTGGGGGACTTTAACACCTCACTTACACCAATGGACAGATCATTCAAAATGAAAATAAGTAAGGAAAGAGAAGCTTTAAATGACACAATAGACCAGATAGATTTAATTGATATTTATAGGACATTCCATCCAAAAACAGCACATTACACTTTCTTCTCAAGTGCGCATGGAATATTCTCCAGGATAGATCACATCTTGGGTCACAAATCAAGCCTCAGTAAATTTAAGAAAATTGAAATCATATCAAGCATCTTTTCTGAATACAATGCTATGAGATTAGGAATGAATTACAGGGAAAAAAACGTAAAAAGTACAAACACAGGGCTTCCCTGGTGGCGCAGTGGTTGAGAGTCTGCCTGCCTGCCGATGCAGGGTACGTGGGTTTGTGCCCCGGTCTGGGAAGATCCCACATGCTGCGGAGCAGCTGGGCCCATGAGCCATGGCCGCTGAGCCTGTGCATCCGGAGAGCCTGTGCTCCCAAATGGGAGAGGCCACAACAGTGAGAGGCCCGCGTACCACACACACACACAAAAAATACAAACACATGGAGGCTAAACAATGTGTTACTAAATAACCAAGAGATCACCGAAGAAATCAAAGAGGAAATCAAAAAATACCTAGAGACAAATGACAATGAAAACACGATGATCCAAAACATGTGGGATGCAGCAAAAGCAGTTTTAAGAGGGAAGTTTATAGCTACACAAGCCTACCTCAAGAAACAAGAAATATCTCAAATAAAAAATCTAACCTTACACCTAAAGAAACTAGAGAAAGAAGAACAAACAAAACCCAAATTTAGCAGAAGGAAAGAAATCATAATGATCAGAGCAGAAAAAAATGAAATAGAAACAAAGAAACAATAGCAAAGATTAATAAAACTAAAAGCTGTTTCTTTGAGAAGATAAACAAAATTGATAAACCATTAGCCAGACTCATCAAGAAAAAGAGGGAGAGGACTCAAATCAATAAAATTAGGAATGAAAAAGGAGAAGTTATAACAGACACCGCAGAAATACAAAGAATCCTAAGAGACTACTACAAGCAACTCTATGCCAATAAAATAGACAACCTGGAAGAAATGGACAAATTCTTAGAAAGGTATAACCTTCCAATACTGAACCAGGAAGAAACAGAAAATATGAACAGACCAATGACAGTAATGAAATTGAAACTGTGATTAAAAATCTTCCAACAAACAAAAGTCCAGGACCAGATGGCTTCACAGGTGAATTCTATCAAATATTTAGAGAAGAGCTAACACCTATCCTTCTCAAACTCTTCCAAAAAATTGCAGAGGACGGAACACTCCCAAACTCATTCTATGAGGCCACCATCACCTTGATACCAAAACCAGACAAGGATGTCACAAATAAAGAAAACTACAGGCCAATATCACTGATGAACATAGATGCAAAAATCCTCAACAAAATACTAGCAAACAGAATCCAACAGCACATTAAAAGGATCATACACCATGATCAAGTGGAGTTTATTCTAGGAATGCAAGGATTCTTCAGTATATGCAAAACAATCAATGTGATACACCATATTAACAAATTGAAGAATAAAATCCATATGATCATCTCAATAGATGCAGAAAAAGCTTTTGACAAAATTCAGCACCCATTTATGATAAAAACTCTACAGAAAGGGACATAGAGGGAACCTACCTCTAACATAATAAAGGCCATATATGACAAACCTATAGCAAACTTCATTCTCAATGGTGAAAAAGTGAAAGCATTTCCTCTAAGATCAGGAACAAGACAAGGATGTCCACTCTCACCACTATTATTCAACATAGTCTTGGAACTTCTATCCACGGCAATCAGAGAAGAAAAAGAAATAAAAGGAATACAAATTGGAAAAGAAGAAGTAAAACTGTCACTCTTTCCAGATGGCATGATACTATACATAGAGAATCCTAAAAATGCCACCAGAAAACTACTAGAGCTAATCAATGAATTTGGTACAGTTGCAGGATACAACATTAATGCACAGAAATCTCTTGCATTCCTATACACTAATGATGAAAAATCTGAAAGAGAAATTAAGGAAACACTCCCATTTACCACTGCAACAAAAAGAATAAAATACCTAGGAATAAACCTACCTAGGGAGACAAAAGACCTGTATGCAGAAAACTACAAGACAGTGATGAAAGAAATTAAAGATGATACAAATAGATGGAGAGATATACCATTTTCTTGGATTGGAAGAATCAATATTGTGAAAATGACTATACTACCCAAAGCAATCTACAGATTCAATGCAATCCCTATCAAATTACCAATGGCATGTTTTACGGAACTAGAACAAGTAATCTTAAAATTTGTATGGAGACACAAAAGACCCTGAATAGCCAAAGCAGTCTTGAGGGAAAAAAGTGGAGCTGGAGAAATCAGACTCCCTGACTTCAGACTATACTACAAAGCTACAGTCATCAAGACAGTATGGTACTGGCACAAAAACAGAAACTTAGATCAATGGAAAAAGATAGAAAGCCCAGAGATAAACCCATGCACCTATGGTCAACTAATCTATGAGAAAGGAGGCAAAGATATACAATGGAGAAAAGACAGTCTCTTCAATAAGTGGTGCTGGGAAAACTGGACAGCTACATGTAAAAGAATGAAATTAGAACACTCTCTAACACCATACACAAAAATAAAATCAAAATGGACTAAAGACCTAAATATGAGACAGGACAATATAAAACTCCTAGAGGAAAACATAGGAAGAACACTCTTTAACATAAGTCACAGCAAGACCTTTTTTGATCCACCTCCTAGAGTATTGGAAATAAAAACAAAAATAAACAAATGGGACCTAATGAAACTTAAAAGCTTTTGCACAGCAAAGGACACCATAAACAAGATGGAAAGACAACCCTCAGGATGGGAGAAAGTATTTTCAAATGAATCAACAGACAAAGGATTAATCTCCAAAATATATGAAGAGCTCATGCAGGGGCTTCCCTGGTGGCACAGTGGTTGATATATGCCTGCTGATGCAGGGGACACGGGTTCGTGCCCCAGTCCAGAAAGATCCCACATGCTGTGGAGCGGCTGGGCCCATGGGCCATGGCCACTGAGCCTGCGCGTCTGGAGCCTGTACTCCACAATGGGAGAGGCCACAGCAGTGAGAGGCCCGCGTACCACAAAAAAAAAAAAAAAAAAAAAATAGAGCTCATGCAGCTCAATATTAAATAAACAAACAACCCAATCCAAAAATGGGCAGAAGATCTAAATAGACATTTCTCCAAAGAAGACATACAGATGGCCAAGAAGCACATTAAAAGCTGCTCAACATCACTAATTATTAGAGAAATGCAAATCAAAAGTATAATGAGGTGTCACCTGACACCAGTTAGAATGGGCATCATCAGAAAATCTACAAACAACAAATGCTGGAGAGGGTGTGGAGAAAAGGGAACACTCTTGCACTGTTGGTGGGAATGTAAATTGATAGAGCCACTATGGAGAAATGTATGGAAGTTCCTTAAAGACCTAAAAATAGAATTACCATATGATCCAGTAATCCTACTACTGGGTATATACCCAGAGAAAACCATAATTCAAAAAGACACATGCACCCCAATGTTCATTGAAGCACTTTTTACAGTAGGCAGGTCATGGAAGCAACCTAAATGCACATCGACAGACGAATGGATAAAGAAGTTGTGGTACATATATACAATGGAATGTTACTCAGCCATAAAAAGGAACGAAATTGAGTCATTTGTTGAGATGTGGATGGATCTAGAGACTTTCATACAGAGTGAAGTAAGTCAGAAAGAGAAAAACAAATATCGTATATTAGTGCATATATGTGGAACCTAGAGAAAGGGTACAGATGAACCAGTTTGCAGGGCAGAAGTTGAGACATAGTGTAGAGAACAAACGTATCGTCACCAAGGGGGGGAAACGGTGGGGGGGTGGGGATGGTGGTGTGCTGAATTGGGTGATTGGGATTGACATGTATACACTGATGTATATAAAATTGATGACTAATAAGAACCTGCTGTATAAAAAAGAAAAACAAAAAGACTAAGCCCAATAAAAAAGTAAACATAAACATATTTAGCTCATTTTCTGAACCATAATTTCAAGGGTGAAGTGGGTGTGCACTGGAAGACTTGTTGCTAGAAGCTGCTCCAGGCAACTGTAATGAACAGCCCGGTTTGGGAACCAATGAAATAGAAGATGACTAAGCCAAGATTTCAAACATCTTGTCTGGTAGGAAAAAGGGACCCAAATTAATGATTAACTTTATTATTAATAAATGTACCCTATGAAACTTATAGGATATGTTAATTGCAGAACAGTTCAAAAATCTAGACGACTTTAAAGAAAAATATAAAAATCTCCTATACTCCCACTACTTTAGAAGTAACTACTATGTACATTTTGGTGCATTTTATTCCAATGTTTCTTCAGTGTACCCAAAACACAGATATGAAAATTTATACAGACACACATGTGAAAACCACGCAAGGACGCCCATACACACAGTTTTGCGTTCCACCTTTTGCACTTAATATTGTGTCATGAGCATTTCTCATTTAATTGAATTTTATTAATAAATATATTGAATTTTATTCAGAATATTGTAATTTGCTTAATCAGTCTCCCTTTTTCTGCCTTTTAGGTTGTTTTGAATCTTTAGGTGTTATAAGTAGTTGTATGATAAAGTTCCTTATTTGTAAAATTTTGACCACTTTTGTCTGATTATTTCCTCACTATTGGTCCCTAGAATTTAGTTAGCTCGTCAAGGGGTACGGATGTTTTAAAAATTCTTGATGCAGATTGGTAAAAGGACTTCAATGAAAAGTTATTTTAACTTATATTTCTGCAAAACAGTGTCCATTACCTCACTCTAATTAGGAATATTATAAGTAAAAGATCCTTTAGCAATATAAGTAGAGCAAAAATAGTGTCTTATCTTGATGTCTTAATCAGATTTCTGATATTAGTGGTCAAATATTTTTCATAATTTTCTTGGCTATTTGTATTATTTATTTTTTAAAATTTCCTGTTTGTGATGGCTACCTATTTTTGGGTAAAGCTTATTAATTAATCAACAATTTGTAAGAACTCTTTGAATTAGGAATAGTAGCCTTTTGTTTGCCATACTAGTTGTAAATAATTTTTCCTATTTGCCTTTAAATTTTATTTATGGTGTTCCTAGAATTACTGAAAGATTATTCCTGTTGCGTTTTTTTGTTTTGTTTTGTTTTTTGTTTTTGCGGTATGCGGGCCTCTCACTGTTATGGCCTCTCCCGTTGCACAGGAGCACAGGCTCTGGACGCGCAGGCTCAGCAGCCATGGCTCATAGGCCCAGCCACTCCGCGGCATGTGGGATCTTCCCGGACCGGGGCACGAACCCGTGTCCCCTGCATTGGCAGGAGGACTCTCAACCACTGCTCCACCAGGGAAGCCCTTTCCTAATGCTTTTATGTTTTTAATATCTTTTACTATCTGAGATATTTTCTATCTGATATATTCAGACTATCTGACCCATATTTTCTTCCAGTTTCCTAAAGAGTTTTAAAAAAAACCTCTTAAATCCAGCCTAATTAATTTTGATTTATGGTAAATGCTGAGGGTCTAATATTTTTTTCCCAAATTTTAAACTAAATCTGAAGTTTTATCAAAGAATTCTTTCCTATTGGTTTACTTTTTTTGTTTACTAATTTTATCATTTACTAACTTCTATCATTTACACACAAAAAATGTACATTAGGGCCTGGCTCTAGGTTATCTGTATAGTGTCTTTAGTTATAGATTTTGGTACTATGTAGCACCAATGAGATAATTTAACATTTTATTGGGCAAGTTTTCCTTTGTTGCTTTTCTTTAAAATGTCTTGATTAGTAGCAGTAGTTTATTTTCCCAGTTGGACTTTGGAATCATTTTGTTACATTCCAATAGAAACTAAATTGAAAACTCAACCAATTCCTTATGCTTCATCACTCCCTACCAAGCCAAAAAAAAAAAAAAAAATCAACAACCAATCAACCAAACAAGCAAACAAACAAAAAAACCACACACCCTGATGGAATTTTAAAAGTTACTTCTAATAGTAATTATCTTTATCCAGAGATAATCAGAGATCGCTACTGTTATATATGATTTACATCTGCATGATATATTATAGCTCATATAAAATTTGAATTGTATGTTACACACTTAGTAATCTTATTTTTTTAATATATCATGAACATAATCATATACCATGTCATTAAATAGTTTTCTAAATTATTATTATTATTAATATTTTTGCGGTACACGGGGCTCTCACTGCTGTGGCCTCTCCCGTTGTGGAGCATAGGCTCCGGACGCACAGGCTCAGCGGCCATGGCTCGCGGGCCCAGCCGCTCCGCGGCATGTGGGATCTTCCCGGACCGGGGCACGAACCCGTGTCCCCTGCATCGGCAGGCGGACTCTCAACCATTGCGCCACCAGGGAAGCCCTCTAAATTATTTTTAATGGATGCACATTATTCTATTTCACATACATGCATACATATACACACATGTATATTTGCACTGTGTTTATTCAACTAGTGCCTATTTTTGGACGTTGAATTTGCTTACACTTTTGTACTATATACTATAAGAAATGATTTTATTATGCTATGAACATCTTAGGAATCCATCTTGTATGCATCTCTTATTTTTCTTTATATAAATTTCCTTGTTAATGAAATTCTTGGTCAAAGGGTAAAACAGTTTTTGAGTTTTCTTTTACCAATTGCCAAATCATCCTGTTTTAGCAATTTCATGGTGCCATCAGAAGTGAACAAGAATGCCTCGTTAGAGATTTTGATCGGAATTGCATTAAGCTTAAAATAAATTTGAAAATATATGACAGCTTTTTTGTATTCAAACTTTACCTCAAGGAATGGTGTGCTTCTCTAGACATATATATTATATCACTTAGTAAAGTTTCACTATATATATCCTGCACAGTTCCTCAGTAGGTATAAAAACATAAAGGTTTCTTCATATAAATTCTGCACATTTTCTAAATAGGATTATTTTTAGGTTTCAACAGTTTTAAAAAAAATGTAGCTATCAGGAATGGGATGTTTTCACATTACAATTTCTGACTAATTATTGTTTTTCAGAAAGCTATTGATTTTTGTATATTTATTGTGTATCTGAGTACTGAGCTTTCAGGTTAATTCATTATTAATTTTAGAGACACTGAAGTGAGGACCAGAGAGTTTATCAGCTTCCCCAAGTCATAAAGTTGGTCTAGTGTTGGAATTGCTATTGATCCTAATTTTCTATAATTCCAAATATAATGCCCCTTATACTACTCCTTATCACTTCCCAAATATATCTGTAGAAATACGATTAGCCAAACAAGGGAAATTATAGCAGTAAGGTCTCTGTACTGGTCAGAGTGTTCTGTTTAACTCTCAGCACCAAATTTTAAGAGTGACACTGACATTTAAAAGAGTGTCTAGAATGAGCCTGTGATATGAAGAATGATTGAAATCAAGAAAATAAAGCTGTACAGCTTCAATGGCTAGAGTCATGATTGGGAGGCAGTTAAAGGAAACTAGATTCTGCCACATTATGTCAGAACTCTTAACACAGAGAGTTGTTCTCAAATGGAATAGGGTATTTTGGGAGGTATTAATCCACCTGATATTGAAAGTGCTCAAGGAGAAACTGGATGAGCATCTCTCGAGCATGGTACAATGCGGATGGGAATGTGGATGAAATCTCTAAGTTTTCTCCTGGTCCTATGATTATTTCTGAATTTAGCTTTGAAAAACCCTAATTCATATGTTAGCCATGGGAATTGGATGTAGTTGTCACTGCTACTTATGGGGTGAATTAAAAAGCACAAATTTTCTAAACCTCATTTTATTTAGTAAATTTAGTCTTCTTTCCCAGCTTTACAACAAATTCTGACAGATCTCTAAATAGAATGTGGTTTATGTTCTACTCTTTTATTCCTTTGTCTACCCTTTCCTGTTTGTTCTAATGAATCATGACAAAACAAAACAAAACAAGGATAAACACAAAACAAACTCCTAAATAATCAAAGGGTGATGGTAAACTTGGCCATGTCTTCAGTAAAAAAAAAAAAATCTGTTAGCTGGGTGGACAATCATTAGCTCTCTCCCTCCTTTCAGCTTGATGGTATTCACTCATTCACTTATTCATAATGGGTTTTTTGGGCTCCAGCTAGTGTGGAGCTCGGTGTTGGGGGGAGCTGTGAGAGATGCAACAATGTCTTTGCCTTAAGAAATCCTGGCTGGAAGGGAAGAGACTATGTAGTGGAAGTGGAAGCCTACTCCGAGGCTTAGAATATGGGATGCTCCGAAAAATGATTCTGTCCCAATCCTGTTAAAGCAATAACAAATGCTTCTGCAATGGCATCACATTCTTTCCTTTCCCACTTCTACTCCTATCAGCCTGGGAAAGAGGAGAGGAGACTTCAGGGTGTGAAGGACTGGTTTGGGTTAAAAAAGGGGATTACGTGAAGCAGAACCTCCATAGATTTTTCTCTTTGCTCCACTTCAAACTTTATTAAGAGTGAACAACAGAGGAAGTTCTGAAAAAGGGTGAGGTTTATGGTTTTGAAGTTTACTAGAATTTATTGTGATGTTATGAGCAGAGACTCTGCCATTTTCTACTATTTAACTAATCCCTTAGCTTTCCTTGGTCTTAGGTTTTTCACCTATAAAATGGGGATGGCAACATCTGCTATTGAAAATACTCATACGACTGTTTGGACAAATGAGATAATGAATGTGAAAGTTTTTGTTTTTATTTTTAAAGTCTAAATGCTATGCAAGAATAGGTTATTATTATTTTTTAAATTGAAGTATAATTTACAATGTGTTCGTTTCAAGTGTACAGCAAAGTGATTCAGTTTATATATATATATATATATATATATATATATATATATTCTTTTTCAGATTCTTTTCCATTATAGGTTATTACAAGATACTGAGGATAGTTCCCTCTGCTACACAGTAGGTCCTTGTTGGTTATCTATTTTATATATAGTAATGTGTATATGTTAACCCCAAACTGTTATTATTTTTTCCATCTTTTTTTAAAAAATTGAAGTACAGTTGATTTATAATATTGTGTTAATTTCTGCTGTACAGCAAAGTGATTCAGCTTATATATATATATATTCTTTTTAATATTCTTTTCCATTATGGTTTATCTCAGGATGTTGAATATAGTTCCCTGTGCTATACAGTAGCACTGGGAACTGTGCTTGTTGTTTATCCATTCTATATGTAATAGTTTGCATCTACTAACCCCAAACTCCTAAAACTATAATTCAAAGAGATACATGCACCCCTATGTTCATAGCAGCACTATTCACAATAGCCAAGACATGGAAACAGCCTAAATGTCCATCATTAGATGAAAGGATAAAGAAGATGTGGTACATATATACCTCGGAGTATTACTCAGCCATAAAAAGGAATGAAATAATGCCATTTGCAGCAGCATGGATGGACCTAGATATTATCATACTAAGTGAAGTAAGTCAGAAAGAGAAAGACAAATACCATAGGATATCACTTATTTGTGGAATCTAAAATGTGACACAAATGAACTTATTTACAAAACAGAAACAGACTCATGGACATAGAGAACAGACTTATGGTTACCAAGGGAGAGGGGGATGGGGGAGGGATGGACTGGGAGTTTGGTGTTATTATTATTTTTAATCGCAGAATTCTTGTGCTTAGGATATGTCTTTATATCTATATTTGTTAGCATAGATTGATTTTGAGTAGCTCTTGTAGCTCCTTTTAACATGTTGTATCACCCCATATCAATCATTGATGCAGTTACACATTGAAAACTTGATGCTTAAGACAGAAGCCAGAGGTTCAGAAAATAACCTGGCTCTATGTCTGAAATGGTTAGCGTGAATCCAGTCACTGGGGTTTTACATAAAAACTGTAAGTTCAGATCTCACTCAAACTGCTCCTATGGTGTTTTAGAAAAATAGACATGTCACAGGGTTCCTGGTGAGGAAACTTCTTGAGCTCCCCAGAATGACACCACTGCCATTTAAATAAATTAAAAATTAAAATATTCTTATTTTATTTCAAGAGAAGCTAGGTAGTTTGAGACTTTAGATTAGGAAGTGGAAGCTCTGTTTTGGTTTTAGCCTGAACTATGCTGTACTTGCTTAGACTCTTGTTAGACTTACTCTCTGGTTTGTTTTAATCACAGTTTTCTATAAAAGAAGCTTTTCCTTTTCACCATCTAGTAATGTTGAGAAAGTTCATGGGGATCCTTGTCAGTAGAGGGCTTTGCAAAGTAGCATTATCACTCTGTAGCACACTGGAAAAACCACCCCTGGTTATCAAAAGGCAGTTTCCTTAATAAGCTATCAAAATTATTATACCTCATCACATGGTCTCCTTTGTGGGTGGGCTATTATGTTTGGCAAAGAAATGTGGCATAGTACTTTTGTTTGAAGAAACCTTTCCCTCTCTGGAAGAAACATGTAATCTCAGTATAGCACTGTGGAAACTTCTGCGGAGGCTTTATTGTTTGAATATAGTGGCACAGGACATCTTTACTTAGGAGATTCCTGTATCTCCACATACCATCTTTATGTGAATGTCTTGGGATGTTCATGACAAATTGGGAACTCTTCCTGTAACTTTGTCTTAACCGCGAGGTACAGTGGAACAATGGTTCATTATGCTTCCTTTTAGTCATTATTACTTTAAGGAGTCCTTAGAGCTCTAAATAACACAGCAATCCAAACACATGTTAAGGTCTAACTTCTGTCAAGATCCAGGCTGGCTTGCACTTGTTTTCATGCTCTCATTTGTACAGGAAGAATGAACAGGGAAAAAAAATGTACCTGGCCAGCAGCCTGGGCTTCTTGGACATGTGACCTGTGAAGTCATACATGAGGGCACCATGCTCAGAAGGGCCCAGTGTTTAGTCTGAATGCTTTTAAACTTCTGCTGTTACCACCTTGAAATTCTGAACACTTTTTGAGCAGGGATCCCCACATGTTCATCTTGTACGGGGCCTCACAAATTATGTAGCAGGTCCTGCTTTGAGGTCATTAACTGTTTTATTAAGTGTTAGAAGATTCCAGATATTGAAAAAAAAGAGAACGAGATGAGGTGGGGTGTCTAGTGAGAGGAAACGTGCTGAGGAAGTAACTATTAATAGAACCTGTGTGTATTTATGTTATTGTTTTAATAGTGGTCTTTTGTATTGGGTAGATTTCTGTTTTATGTAAAGAGCTTTCTACCTCCTACATTCCTATGTTTACAAGTCGAGAAAAAATTCCTTGGGAGTGGAACAAAATAGGGAGTGGATCCGGGGAAATGTGAGAGCTCTTGATAATTCTGCGTCATGAGCAGATTTGGCCTGCAAATCTGTTGCTCAGATTCCAGCATCAGGCCTTTAAGTGGCTCATTACCAAAAGGAGTCAGTCCTAGGCAGGTGCTTGTCCTTGTGATTATTGCTGTTGTCTAACTTTTGACCAAGCTCTCATCCTTCATCTATGATCAAATGTCACCCTCTCCATGAGGCCCATCCTGACCATGCTACTGCAAATTGCAACCCATCCCATACCACTCCTGACACTCCTGATTCCCTTTTCTTCACTTATTTTAATGTGAATGCGTGAGGTTTGGCACAGAGTAAGTGCTCAATAACCATAAATTGAATAAAGGGAATGAGAGAATGAGTGGATAACATGCCTTTCTAACATTAAAGGTTAAGCTTTGAAAAGAGTAAAAATATCAGCTTTATTCTTACCCCCTTTCTCCTCAGCTGGTTTGTTCTCTGTACATTGCTTCTAGTTCTCAGAATTCTTCTGAGCTCAACCCCCTCACCCCAAACAGTCCTATTTTTGTGAATCTATGATCTCTAGTCAGTTTAAGATCTAGGAGTTTTCCAGTCTGAGTCTCCCCATGGTATTTAGTAACAGTATTTTCTAATGTCACCATCGGAGTGGAGACAAGAAAACGTGTTCCTTGTTGGAGGAGGATGTGAGCAGTATAGGATATTAGTGGTCATAAGGGGATCTTGCTCTTTCTGAGGGAAATTTACCTGCACCTTTTCATCATTCTTTGGTGTGGACCATGTTTACTTCCAGAGAGGAACCCTGTAGGGATAACTCTTTCAGTCCTTCATCTCACTCTTCCTGAGAACGCTGGAGACATTGGTATTATCAGTTCCAGTGATATTCAAAGCACATTTCCAATCACCTACTTCAGTAGCTCTCCTTTTGTATCAAAATCCGCTATTTGTTAAAACACTATGTACTAACTTAAGCCTCAAGAGACCTTTTAATCAATGTAATATTTAATTAGTTTGAAGTACCCTGTTTTCCACTTAGAGTTGAAAACTAAACTCTTTGGCTAAGATATACTTTGACCATTAATTTAGTAAGTGAAGAGTTGGTACAGGTGTACCTCATTTTATTGTGCTTCACTTTTATTTCGCTCCATAGATACTGCTTTTTTCTCTTTTTTTACAGTTTGAAGGTTTGTGACAACGGGCATGGAGCAAATCTATTGGCGCCGTTTTTTCAACAGCATTTGATCACTTTTACATTTTGCTGATTGTTGCAATACTTCAAACTTTTTCATTATTATTATATTTGTTATGGTGATCTGTGATCAGGGATCTTTTTGTTTGGCTTTTTTCATTGTGAGCAGTCTTTTTTTTAAATTGAAGTATAGTTGACTTACAATATTATATTAGTTTCAGGTGTACAACCTAGCAATTCAATATTTTTATAGATTGCACTCCATACAAATTTATTATAAAATACTGACTGTATTCCCCGTGCTGTACATTACCTCCTTGTAACTTATTTATTTTATACCTAATAGTTTGTACCTTTAATCTCCTTTGCCTATTTTGCCCCTCACCTCTCCCCCTACTCTGGTAACCACTAGTTTTTCCTCTGTGTCTGCTTCTGTTTTGTGATAATTGTTTGTTTGTTTTATTTTTTAGATTTCACATATAAGTGAAAACATACAGTATTTCTTTGTCTGTGATCAGTGATCTTTGATGTTACTATGGCAAAAAGATTACAACTCGCTGAAGACTCATGATGGTTAGCATTTTTTAGCAATAAAGTCTTTTTTAATTAAGGTGTATACGTTATTTTTTAGACATAATACTACTGTATTATGTTATGCAATAGTATTATGCAGTCCAAACGTAAGTTTTATCTCTACTGGGAAACTAAAAAATTTGTGTGACTCGCTTTTTTATGATATTTGCTTTATTGCAGTGGTCTAGAACCAAACCTGCAGTATCTCCAAGGTATGCCTGTACATGGATAAAGTAATGAAGGAGAAACATGAGAGTAAGTGTACAAAATATAACCCATATTTGGTATACCCAAATGAGGTGCCTTCTTTTAAACAATCATTTCTGTGTACCTTCATAATTTTGTCTTTATTCGCTTTAAGTTTTTTTTTTTTTTTTTTTTTTGGCCTCGCCCTGTGGCTTACGGGATCTTAGTTGCCCAACCCAATCCACCCCCTCGGCAGTGAAAACACAGAGTCCTCACCCCTGGACCGCCAGGGAATTCCCCCTCTTAAAGTCTTTGAGAAGGACTTCTGACTAATCTAAAATTCAACTTACTGATATGAGAAATGAATGTCACCATCACAGTAATTTTGTTTTCAGTTTGAGAGCCTGGTGTCACATTCCATCTACTTACTACGCTTAATCTGATTTTTTAAAAAGAGGAACAATAAGACTGGCACTTGAGTCTGTCAAGTTATAGGCATATACATTTGTTTTTTAAATTCCTTGCAGTGGAAATAATGACTTTTTGGACGCTCAAAATCATGTGGAATAAATATAACAGTGAAGATTATTTCATTACACAGCCAGGAATTGGAGGGATAACTTTTAGTATAATAATCAAATAGATCTTTCTTAGACTGTCAAAAGTTTTTTATTTTTTCTAACAAAGTGCCTATGAGTTGCTGTGTTGGGTTACATTGGGCAATTGTCTTATGATTTTGATTTTGTCTTATGATTTTATAAAGTATATAAAAATTATTTCAGTGTAGGGAAATAAGAGGAAAACAGTTAAAATTAGGATATTGTCTCTGAGTTTTAGTCTAGGTCAGAGATTTTGAAGATTTTAAGTACTTCCAAAAGTGAAACAATCCCTGCAAACTCTCTGGACACTGTGTGTTTTCATTTCCCCAGGGGGAAGGGCAATAGCTGAGGTGGCTTCCTGCGTAAGGCAAGGGTGGAGAAAGCTGGCATTTCCCAGGGTGTCCAGGGGAGATGAGTGGATGTGTTTTTTCCATTGACACACCACTGCTCCATTTTTTCCTTTTAGGTGGTGACCATTGTGACTGGACTTAGTCTGGTGAGGTGTACACTATTGGAGATTTGCTCCCACAAACTCTTCTCAATTTTTTCTCTACAATCTTTATACAAGTATCTTACTTCCAAAATAGAATTACTTTGTGATTTTACTTTGGAGATTTGCTTAATTCTTTCTAATGGGATATGGTTAAGCTAATGAAATATTCCGAAAAGTAGTTGTTATTTTATTTTATTTTTTAAATGATCATAAAAACACACACCAGTATATTCAAAAACCTATTTATTGTCTTGTCTGCTTGTAAGGCATTTAAGGCATTATGACTTTTGTTCTAGTTCTATTTG
The DNA here is from genome assembly GCF_039906515.1 of Pseudorca crassidens. Classification (NCBI taxonomy): domain Eukaryota; kingdom Metazoa; phylum Chordata; class Mammalia; order Artiodactyla; family Delphinidae; genus Pseudorca; species Pseudorca crassidens. The sequence continues at coordinate 87,519,879 of NC_090297.1, read as the reverse complement.
CATTTGGAACCTCTGTGAAAATTCCTAGTTTTCCTGAATAACTGTATGCAGTCATACCTTTAGAACACATGTGCTTTAGTACGAGTTGTAAGGTGCACTGGGTGTAAAAAGGGTGGAAGCAAGGGTGGGCTGTGATTCAAAAAGGAAAATGTGGAACAAGGGGCTACTTGTGGATTTCATTGGATACATGATTTAATTTAGTTAATTAGGAGATAGAAGCATCAGGAAAAGCGGAGCTTGTGCCCACACAAGTCACACAGTCTAATACAGTAACCTTTAGACAGCAGCTGTAACCTAAAAGGCCCACGCCAAAAACAACAGAGCAGAGCCCAGTTCCTGTCCCTTAAAGCGGGACAGCTGAAATGGTGGCTGAGTTTAACAACAGAAAAGAACAAAGCAAAACCAACAATAATCCAAACCAAGGTTTTCTGAAAGGAAAATGTACTAATTAGAAGTTGGACATTTCGAGAACACTGTCTTATGGAAAAGTGCCAATTTTATCTGTGGATTTTTGGTTCCTAACCATTGGCTGAGAAAATATTTCAAGTTATTGCATCTTTCTGGGTGGAACTGAAACATTGTATCCTTCTAATAAAAATTCTAAATTGGGCTTAGCATAGTAATAATTTATGCTGTGGGACTTTGAAGAGCAAAGAGTAATATCTTTCTACCCACCCTGATTTTGCATCAGTTTTCTTTCCACAAGGCAATGAAGAGTTATTTTTATAGATAGTAATGTCCAATATACATTGAAATTAATAAATCCGCATCTGTGATATTATGCATCAGTTTTTAAAAAGTACTCCTGACGGTTAATTTCAGTGGCAGAAAATGCTGAAAAAATTGGGATGTTGATTTCCAAAGTGGTTTTTCTTTAAAAAAATTATAAGTTGTAGCTAATGATAAGTGATTGTGCCAGAGATTTCCAGGTTACTGCCAAATAGAGGATTTTGGAAAATTAAAAAAAAAAAAAAAAGCTGGATCATTTAAGGAAAGTAATTCATTTCACACTTTGACTCTTTCCCAGAACAAACATAAAAAATGCACTATTCTCCTTCCCGGTATTAACGAAATATTTTCCAAATCCATTGCATTGCATGCATTGCATTCCTTTATCAGGATCTTATTCAGTTTGTGACTCTGCTGGAAACTGATATCTTAGAATTAATCTGATACATGCTTTTACCTACTTTTCTCTTGTTTAATGCTTAGCTTAAGTACAACGACATTCATTTTAATTTTGTTAGGCTTTCTGGACACACTTCCACAACTACAAATAAAAAGTTTCAAGTCATTTGTTTTATTTCTTTTTCTCTCCTCCTTTTAAAAGATTTTAACTTTTTGGTGAATTAATTGTTTAAAAAACTTTCCAAGTTAGGGATCTGTTTTTTGATCTACTGTTTGTCGAATATAAATTTAAGGAAAATCTGCATTTTTTTTAAGGTACATAGAAGGTTAACCAAACTGCCTTAAAAGCTTCTGACTGCTATTTAAAACATAGGCACAGTTTTTGTGGAAATCAAGAACATTTGCCCTGTACTCAGGTTCGGAAAACCAAGAGTTACAGAGGGTCACCAGGGTTAAGAGAGTGGCAGAGACCCGTCGTCCATGAAAGGTGACAGTTCTGTTTTTCCACTTACGGGGCTCAGCGGCCGGGGCAGCTAGCAACGCTTCTGTTGTTTGTATGAGCAACCTTCTCCATGAGTTATAACTGTATGCAAGACTTACTGTGATGGCCTGGAGTCTCTCCTTCACCAGCTCAGCTTCTTCCATTCTAGAAGTCAAGGACAGGCAGCCAGTGAGGGAAGTCCAAAACTACCATAAAGCAGGAGCCTCCTTGGGGAGAGGAATGGAGGTGTCAGAGAAGCAGGGAGAAATCCGCTTTGGCAGCGGTGGAGAAAAGCAGAAATCCCCGACTCGGCAGGAGCGTCTCTGAGCAGATGTACAGATCAGGCCAGACACATGTAATGAGGGTGTGCTGGGGAAGCAGACGCTGAGGCTGCTAGCACGGGCTGACTGACAAGTTTGAACGGCAGCCGTACAAGCCCTTTTCCTTCAGGAGCTGCCAGCTCTTTGTTGTAATGTGCACAGTTAGCAAGGCACATTTTCTTATTAACTGTTCCTTACCCAATTCATTCTTTCCTAGGAGTAGCGCTAGAAGCCCATGCACTGAGTGCTTAATCAGCCTCTGCTCTAGCCACACACAAGCAAATCTCTGCATGTGTGGGTCTGTGTGTATTTGTACAAAGTTGTTTACCTGTACTGTCCTCCAGAGTTGCAAAGACAAAGCCTTACCTTGACTGGATCAAGTCACTTGCTTGCCTTTCTTCCTTTAATTGCATTTAGATAAGAATACAAAATTCTAGAGTAACTTTAGAATTTAATATAGTGGTAAACTTACGTCAGGCTGCCCTTGCCTTTCCCTTCCCCTCCTACTTCAGCAGTTTGTTTCAAATTTTGGAATCTTTAGGTCATGGAGAAATTAAAGGCATTAACGTGACTCTGTTAAGAACTTGGTCCACTGGCTGTGTTCAGTGTGGTTTAAATGTCAAGTACCACCCTCCCTTATTTCTTGTCTTGGATTTCTATGGAATGCAGTTCTTTCTTGGATCCTATTCAGCAATGACACTCAGAAAGTTGCCCATCTTGACCTCACCAGTTATGCAAGAGAAAGGAATGAGACTTTGAAAGTGTGATGAGACATTCTGTAACTCATGTAGTCTGACACCATGTGAGTATTCCCTGGCCCTTTAGAAAGAGGAAGTCAAGCCCAGCGAAACTCTTAGGTCAAAGCAGAGGCTGGGAAGCTTTATGACTGACTTTGTGTTCTTTCCCCTACCATTTCTTTAATTAAATTTTGATGTAATAAATCCTAATTACCATCTACCTCATTGTTACATGTTTAGATGCTATCAAGCACCTTCATATCAACATTCAGCTGAAGAGGTTAAAAGGACACCCCAAACATTGAACAGATGTTCTTATTTCCTTTGCATTATTGATATCAGTAATAATAATGGCTAACATTTGTTCAGTACTCTCTATAGGCAAATGTTTTACGTTGGATATTTCTTACAAGGTACTGGCGATATTAGCCCTATTTTAAAAATGAGGGAACTGAGGCTCAGAGAGGTCATTTGTCACACAGGTAATAAGTAGCAATGCCAGGATTGGAACCTGGACTTTCTAATAGCCATTCATCAGTTCTGCCCAAGAAACAGGGCAATGTGAAACACAGGCTGAAGGTTACATCAGTCGTTATGAGAAAGAGTTGGGCCCCCAGCCTCCTCCTCCATCTAGCTCCCAGAACACTTAGAGCTGGTTATAAACCCCTTAGTTAGAACTCTGTGGGGATCTCCTCTGGGTGACCTTTGTGGCCCTAGTGAGAAAAGATTTCCCCATATTGTCATTTAAAGTCACCCTACCATAGAACCCTAAGGTGAAACTCACCAGTTTCCACAGTCTGAAGTCATACATGAGTGTAGTTTGTCTTTACTCATACATCCTCAAGGGACATTTAGGGAGATTAGAGAATGGGAGAATTGACCAGGTGTGGGCCAAGCTTGAATGCTATTGGATGGATATTTAAGCTTAAAAGATCAAACCTTTAAAAATTTTGATTTTGTGTATCTGCAGATCCTGGCTGAAATTAAAGACAAGAGAGCGGTAGTGATAAATATCTCAGTCAGAATTGCATATTTGCTGCTCAGAACAGATGGCAGCCATCCAATTATTAGTCTGGATCTTTTCCTAAAACCAATTTACCTCTTAAATCTCATTTCTGTAATGGGAAAACCCAAGTGTTTTCTAGTGTAAGGGGAGGACTAGATTAAATAAGAGAATCAGGGAATTTAGGAGGGAGCAAAACTGTAATAACTGATTGGGATCATCATGTGTTTATTCATTTATTTAGCTGATAATACTAATAATTGCTAATTTTCAGCATTTGTTATCCATTTATTCTGCACATATTTGTTGAGCCCCTATGATGTGTCAGGTACTGTGCTAGATGTTTGAGATACATGGATAAACAAAATTCCTGCTCTGCTGGAACTTATAGTCTAGAAGGCAGTAAAAGATAAATATAATAAACAAGCAAAATATAGGAGGTGAGAAGATGACTATGTTGGTCTGAGTCCTTTTGAAAAACAAATGCCAAGATGGATTAAATGTGTTTGATTTTATTAGGAGAATGACAGTATGAGAAAAAATGGGGAGGTAGGCAGCAAAGGCTGGAGCTGGGAAGGTCTGGGAGAGTGGTCAGACCATGGTGCATATTTGACCAGACTGAAGGCAAGAGGGAGGGAAAGTTGGGTGAAAACAGTCCAACCTGCAGTGCAGTGTAAGGAGGATCGGCAAGGCCATCAGAGAGTGCTGGAGCCAAAGTCAGCTACCAGAGAGGTCCTGTGTCTCCAAGGAATGAGCCTATTTTAGCATTCCTGCCAGACTCAATCAATGGCTGGGAGTAACCCCTGAGTGGCACGGTCTTGATGCAAATACAGGGATGGATTTCAGAGTACAACAGCTGGGACCCCTGGTCGATTTTATTCTCATAGTTGGATGTCTGAGCGGCACATTCTCATGACAGCCACAGTGATAAATGCTGTGGAAAGAAAATAGAGCAAGGGAGGAGAATAAAGATCTCTAATGGGTGGCAAGTTGCAGTTTAGAATTGGGCTCTTAAGGTAGCCTCCATGAGAGAGGAGCATTTGAACAAGGCCTTGAAGGAGGGGTGGGACTTAGCCATGAGGATATCAGTGGGAAGAGCCGATCAGGAAAAGCCTGTGCAAAGGGCCTTGGGTGGACTTTTATATAGCATGTTTTAGGAGCAAGGCCAGTATGGTTAGACAGCTGGGACTGAAGGGAAGCATAATAGGAGATGTGATTGGAATTGTAACTAGTCTCGGTCCATGAACGGGTCTTGTTAGGCCATTGTAAGGACTTTGGCTTTTGCTTTGTGTGAGGTAAGAAGCCAATGAGGTGCTCTGAGCAGAGAAGTAACATGACCTAGCATGTTTTGCAAGGATGGAAGTAGGGAGACTAGACAGGATGCTACAGCAGTAATTCAGCTGAGAAATGATGGTAGCTTGAGCCAAAGTGGTACAATGAGGGTAGTGGGAACTGGTTAAACTGTGGATATATTTTAAAGTAGAACCCACAGTATTTCCTGAGATTGGATACAGGGTTTGAGAGAAAGAGAGGATTCATGATAACTCTAAGACCCTTGGACTGAGCAAATGGAAGTTGTCATCAATTGAGATGCAGAAGTTGTGAAATAATTTTTTTTTGAGGAAGAGGGTGGATACCAAGTGCTCAGTTTTGGACAAGTGGATTAGTTATCATGTGGAAATGTTGACTAGACAATTGGATATATGAGTTTGGAGTTCAGGAAAGACGGCTCATCTGGATTTATAAAATTTATATTATCTCTGGTAGTAAGTAGGATCACAAAATATCTAGAATTATAGTCCACAAGGCAGCATAATCTAGTGAACTAGTATTTATTCAATGTTAAATATATATTTATGACCAAATTCAGTCACTGTAAAATACACAGTAGAGCTCTATCTGCTCTCAATTATCTTATTAAAGTAATTTTACTAAATATTTTGCTGTTTGCCAACCAATGTAAATGAGGATGGCAAGAGTTAAAAGTTACAGTCCATTACCTTACCTTATATTAGGAGTTAAGAGACATAAGAGCTTCTGAGACAGTGTGTTTTCTTAAAATGAATTTGCTTTCTGGTTGGAGAAGTAAGATATAGGCTTGAAACAATTAGAGGACAAAAGAATAGTAAACAAACTGTCACTGTATTCTGACAAAACGTAGTGCTAACTATTGCACTAATTGAGACCAGGATAGTATAGCATGGTTAGTAATAGTGGTGTATGGCACAAAAAGTAAGTGCAAAATAAGTTGAAGAAGATAGAAATTAATGTGAGTTGCAGGAAAGCTACTACAGGGAGAAAGCAGAACTTAAAAGCAGAGAAGTCATCTCTAAGTGTCGGAGGGAGGGAAATACAATGTATTCAAAGACCAGAAAGGAAATTGTCCTTACCTGGGGCAGAGAGGAGAATTAGATAGAAACACTGATAGAAATATATATCCATACATAGAATTTGATGTTCAGGGAAAGTGAATTAGGGGAGTGGGAGAAGAAAGATCAAATTCATATTTCAGAAGAATAAAACTGTCAACTCTTTTCAGAACATATAGGAAGAGGGAAAGATTAGGTAGGAAGGTCTTTTAGGAAGGTAGGAAGTATGAAATATGAGTGCTTGTGGATAGAGCCTAAAAAATTGCCAATGTTCTGTAAAAGGAAGGGTGCCCAGGCTTTTTTCTAAGCTCCAGAGGCCAAGGAGTAAATGAATAAGTAGGACAAAGTAAGTGGAGTAGTACTTAAGGTGCTAATACAAAATTTAAAAACCCAAGGATGATGATGATGGGAATGATTTATAAGGGAGAAATCCAAAAGAAATTTCAGTAAGAGGGTTAAATTAGAAGCATGAGAATTTGATAGTTTCCAAATTATGGACAAAATAGAGTCTTAGATTAGAGATTTGGGATTGCAAACCACAGAGAAATAAAATCCAAATAAAATAATGGCAGGAAGAACATTGAAGGAAACCAAGAGTAGGAAGTAAATAATGTGAAAAGATTTTCTAGAGCCTTTCTGAAGCCAGATCCCATTAAAAAAGTGGGTGCTCACTCTCTGACCCTTCTCTCTCTTGTTCTCTCTTTCTTCCCTTCTTTCTTTATGACTTCTCAGACTTCTGGAGGCCAGAAATGGTGTTTGCCTAAAGAGAGTTTCCTTCTCATAGTCAGTAGATGTTTAAACAATGGGTGAAGTATGGATAGATGAATGAACAAATGATCAGATCGCAGGGTACTTGGGCTCCCATGTAGTAGTGACACATCTTTACAATTTCATATCTAGTTCCATAATTGTATCCCTATGATCACCAAACTGTTCTTTGAAACCTCTATAATCCCTGAAAGAATCATTAAAAACATCCTGATTCTCAGATTTGTTATGTGATAACCAGTCTGTCTCTATTCTTGTTGCCCTTGACTCTTACTTTCACATCCTTTCCTTCTCTAGTATGGGGTGGTATTTAATTGCTATAAGCAAGTAATAGACAGGTATGTAAATTGGGTGATCACATAAATTCCAGGAGATTACTGATACTGGTTTATATTATATTTATATTCCTGATACTGGTTTATATACTGGTTTATATAGCTGGGTTGACAATATGCCTATTTCTTTGTTAGGTAATTTGAGCTTTATGGTTTTGAGGCTAAATGGGGTAAATGCAATAGGCTTCAAGACCATCTATGGTCCATGTGCTCATCTTACTTGAACTGTTCACGGCACTGGGCAGAGTTGATTCCTCTTTCCTTCTTTCTTCACTTGGCTGCCATGATATGAACTCTTGATTTTATTCCCACCTCACTAGTTTCTCTTTCTTAGCCTTTTTTGCTCGTTCCTTCTCTTTTCCCCAACCTGAACACCAGGGTTCAGTTGTTGGTACTCATTTCTTCTCTATTATTCTCTACTCACTCCCTAGAGATCTCATTTTATCTCATTCTAATGCCATTTACATGCCAAGACCGCATTTTTTTGTACCTACAGCTTAGACTCCCCTTCTGCCCTAGGATCTTAAGAACTCACTTACCCCAAATACCTACATGGCTCATTCCCTCACCTTTTTTTTGGGTCTTTGCCAAGATGTCACCTTCTCAGTGAGGCCTCCCCTGACCACACTATAGAAAACCACAGACCTCTCTGATTCTAGCAATCCCCCTCACCTGGACCTATTTTTTGCCATAACACTTATCATCTTCTACAATACTATATAATGCACTTTTTTTGTTTGTTGGTTGCTTGGATTATTGTCTTTCTTCTTTCACTATGGGGGCAACTTCCACATAGTGAAGGGTTTTGTCTGTATTTGGAAATCAATGATTGAAAAGATTCAGTAACCTACCAAGGGGTTACATATCCAGTGAGCAATGAGACCAGGATTTTAAATCTGGGATTGTCTTGTCCCAAAGCTCCACCACAGTCCACTATATCATCCTAACTCTATTCTTCCTCAATTGGAATGAGACACCATAGTACCAGGTTTAATGGCATATATTATTACATGCCTAGAATAACACATTATGCATAAGGAGCCAACTTGGTCATTTTGGTAATTTGTGGAATTGATTTTTTAAGACTGCACACAATCTATAACCATTTTTCTTTAGGGATTTGTTTAAAAATGAGACTACAGCTTTTCTGTAAGTGAAGTATTTCAGAGGTATACCAGTATCAAAAAAAAATTTACTAGCAGATATTTAAAGTGTGTGTGGAAAAGCATGCTTCTTTCTCTTTGAACAACTCATAGTTCTTTCAGGCTGAGTTTCCTAGGATTCAAACAACTGCTTAATTTAGTGGAAAAGAATATTTAACTAAACCAATTGTTGGACTTTTTGGAGATGAAGGAAGCAGCTGTTTTCTGAACTCAGCCTTAGTTATATAATAGCCTATCAAAAATAGCCACAGACAAAAAATTACCTATTAACAAATGAAACATACAGAGCAAAAAAATCCCCCCAAACACCCATCAAACAAAATGCAAGTGTTCCATAATTTATTTCTTTTCTCATGTGCACATAAAATGAGAAGTTAATATTTAACATATTTAGGATCTTATATTTTAGTTTCCTCTGACTCAGTTTACAAATGGACATGAAGATAATCAGCACCGTAAAAACGTTAGCATTGATGTCAACATCACCAGTGATAAGTCATCTTGAGAGGACATACCCTTGATATGATGTGATGGGAATGGCACTTTACCTTTGTGATCTCCCTCACCAAAAACTCTGAAAAACTTCAGAGTCTAAAGAGTCTACAATTATCATTCCAGCAAGATCAAGGACTATAGGTGCCTCAGCACAATGAATTCTCCTCTATCAAAACACCACTCACACATCAAAACCTAGTGGCTTTCATACCAGTGTATAGTGTGTACCATAGAGGGGATGAAAGGACCATCTAAGCTGAACTTTAAGTGTACTTTTTTGAGTCAGAGCATTTGGTGAGGACCGTTTGCCTTATGCATTTTCCTGCCTTTGTTAGCAGTGTAAGGAAGCTGCCCTTCCCTTGGCATTGTTTTCGGGTTTGGGTGTTTTCAAAAATGCTGCTCCACTGTGATACCTTCACTTCATGCTTTCGTTTTCAGTCAATTCAATATTTAAAATATTTGAATCAAGAATATTCCTGAAGTCAAAAGTATTTTGAATGGTGTCCACAATATGTGATACTACACATACTCAACTGGATATTTATTTATTTATTTATTTTTACATCTTTATTGGAGTATAATTGCTTTACAACGGTGTGTTAGTTTCTGCTTTATAACAAAGTGAATCAGTTATACATATACATATGTTCCCATATCTCTTCCCTCTTGCGTCTCCCTCCCTCCCACCCCTCCAGGTGGTCAAAAAGTACTGAGCTGATCTCCCTGTGCTATGTGGCTACTTCCCACTAGTGATCAACCTTACGTTTGGTAGTGTATATATGTCCATGCCTCTCTCTCGCTTTGTCACAGCTTACCCTTCCCACTCCCCATATCCTCAAATCCATTCTCTAGTAGGTCTGTCTCTTTATTCCTGTTTTACCCCTAGGTTCTTCATGACATTTTTTTTCTTAATATCCATATATATGTGTTAGCATACGGTATTTGTCTTTTTCTTTCTGACTTACTTCACTCTGTATGACAGACTCTAGGTCTATCCACCTCATTACAAATAGCTCAATTTCGTTTCTTTTTATGGCTGAGTAATATTCCATTGTATATATGTGCCACATCTTCTTTATCCATTCATCTGATGATGGACACTTAGGTTGTTTCCATCTCCTGGCTATTGTAAATAGAGCTGCAATGAACATTGTGGTACATGACTCTTTTTGAATTATGGTTTTCTCAGGGTATATGCCCAGTAGTGGGATTGCTGGGTAGTATGGTAGTTCTATTTTTAGTTTTTTAAGGAACCTCCATACTGTTTTCCATAGTGGCTGTATCAATTTACATTCCCACCAACAGTGCAAGAGGGTTCCCTTTCCTCCACACCCCCTCCAGCATTTATTGTTTCTAGATTTTTTGATGATGGCCATTGTGACTGGTGTGAGATGATATCTCATTGTAGTTTTGATTTGCATTTCTCTAATGATTAATGAAGTTGAGCATTCTTTCATGTGTTCATTGGCAGTCTGTACACCTTCTTTGGAGAAATGTCTATTTAGGTCTTCTGCCCATTTTTGGATTGGGTTGTTTGTTTTTTTGTTATTAAGCTGCATGAGCTGCTTATCAATTTTGGAGATTAATCCTTTGTCAGTTGCTTCATTTGCAAATATTTTCTCCCATTCTGAGGGTTGTCTTTTGGTCTTGTTTATGGTTTCCTTTGCTGTGCAAAAGCTTTGAAGTTTCATTAGGTCCCATTTGTTTATTTTTGTTTTTATTTCCATTTCTCTGGGAAGTGGGTCAGAAAGGATCTTGCTGTGATTTATGTCACAGAGTGTTCTGGCTATATTTTCCTCTAAGAGTTTGATAGTTTCTGGCCTTACATTTAGGTCTTTAATCCATTTTGAGCTTATGTTTGTGTATGGTGTTCAGGAGTGATCTAATCTCATACTTTTACATGTACCTGTCCAGTTTTCCCAGCACCACTTATTGAAGAGGCTGTCCTTTCTCCACTGTACATTCCTGCCTCCTTTATCAAAGATAAGGTGACAATATGTGCGTGGGTTTATCTCTGGGCTTTCTATCCTGTTCCATTGATCTTTCTGTTTTTTGCCAATACCATACTGTCTTGATTACTGTAGCTTTCTAGTATAGTCTGAAGTCAGGAAGCCTGATTTCTCCAGCTCCGTTTTTCGTTCTCAAGATTGTTTTGGCTATTCGGGGTCTTTTGTGTTTCCATACAAATTATAAAATTTTTTGTTCTACTTCTGTGAAAAATGCCAGTGGTAGTTTGATAGGGATTGCACTGAATCTGTAGATTGCTTTGGTAGTAGAGTCATTTTCACAATGTTGATTCTTCCAATCCAAGAACATGGTATATATCTCCATCTATGTGTATCATCTTTAATTTCTTTCATCAGTGTCTTATAATTTTCTGCATATAGGTCCTTTGTCTCCTTAGGTAGGTTTATTCCTAGATATTTTATTCATTTTGTTGCAGTGGTAAATGGGAGTGTTTTCTTGATTTCATTTTCAGATTTTTCATCATTAGTGTATAGGAATGCCAGAGATTTCTGTGCATTAATTTTGTATCCTGCTACTTTACCAAATTCACTGATTAGCTCTAGTAGGTTTCTGGTAGCATCTTTAGGATTCTCTATGTATAGTATCATGTCATCTGCAAATAGTGACAGCTTTACTTCTTCTTTTCCAATTTGGATTCCTTTTATTTCCTTTTCTTCTCTGATTGCTGTGGCTAAAACTTCCAAAACTATGTTGAATAAGAGTGGTGAGAGTGGGCAACCTTGTCTTGTTCCTGATCTTAGTGGAAATGCTTTCAGTTTTTCACCATTGAGGACGATGTTGGCTGTGGGTTTGTCATATATGGCCTTTATTATGTTGAGGAAAGTTCCCTCTATGCCTAATATCTGCAGGGTTTTTGTTTTTCATAAATGGGTGTTGAATTTTGTCAAAAGCTTTCTCTGCATCTATTGAGATGATCATATGGTTTTTCTCCTTCAATTTGTTAATATGGTTTATCACATTGATTGTTTTGCATATATTGAAGAATCCTTGCATTCCTGGAATAAACCCCACTTGATCATGGTGTATGACCCTTTTAATGTGCTGTTGGATTCTGTTTGCTAGTATTTTGTTGAGGATTTTTGCATCTATGTTCATCAGTGATATTGGCTTGTAGTTTTCTTTCTTTGTGACATCCTTGTCTGGTTTTGGTATCAAGGTGATGGTGGCTTCGTAGAATGAGTTTGGGAGTGTTCCTCCCTCTGCTACATTTTGGAAGAGTTTGAGAAGGATAGGTGTTAGCTCTTCTCTAAACGTTTGATAGAATTCGCCTGTGAAGCCATCTGGACCTGGGCTTTTGTTCGTTGGAAGATTTTTAATCACAGTTTCAATTTCAGTGCTTGTGATTGGTCTGTTCCTATTTTCTATTTCTTCCTGATTCAGTCTTGGCAGGTTGTGCCTTTCTAAGAATTTGTCCATTTCTTCCAGGTTGTCCATTTTGTTGGCATAGAGTTGCTTGTAGTAATCTCTCATGATCTTTTGTATTTCTGCAGTGTCAGTCGTTACTTCTCCTTTTTCATTTTTAATTCTATTGATTTGAGTCTTCTCCCTTTTTTTTCTTGATGAGTCTGGCTAATGGCTTATCAATTTTGTTTATCTTCTCAAAGAACCAGCTTTTAGTTTTATTGATTTTTGCTATCATTTCCTTCATTTCTTTTTCATTTATTTCTGATCTGATTTTCATGATTTCTTTCCTTTTGCTAACTTTGGGGGTGTTTTTGTTCTTCTTTCTCTAATTGCTTTAGGTGCAAGGTTAGGTTGTTTATTCGAGATGTTTCCTGTTTCTGAAGGTAGGATTGTATTGCTATAAACTTCCCTCTTAGAACCGCTTTTGCTGCATCCAGTAGGTTTTGGGTCATCATGTTTTCATTGTCATTTGTTTCTAGGTATTTTTTGATTTCCTCTTTGATTACTTCAGTGATCTCTTGGTTATTAAGTAGTGTATTGTTTAGCCTCCATTTGTTTGTATTTTTTACAGATCTTTTCCTGTAATTGATATCTAGTCTCATAGCGTTGTGGTCGGAGAAGATACTTGAAACAATTTCAATTTTCTTAAATTTACCAAGGCTTGACTTGTGACCCAAGGTATGATCTAACCTGGAGAATGTTCCATGAGCACTTGAGAAAAAAGTGTATTCTGTTGTTTTTGGTTGGAATGTCCTATAAATATCAATTAAGTCCATCTTGTTTAATGTATCATTTAAAGCTTGTGTTTCCTTATTTATTTTCATTTTGGATGATCTGTCCATTGGTGAAAGTGGGGTGTTAAAGTCCCGTACTATGAATGTGTTACTGTCGATTTTCCCTTTTATGGCTGTTAGTATTTGCCTTATGTATTGAGGTGCTCCTATGTTGGGTGCATAAATATTTACAACTGTTATATCTTCTTCTTAGATCGATCCCTTGATCATTATGTAGTGTCCTTCTTTGTCTCTTCTAATAGTCTTAAAAGTCTATTTTGTCTGATATGAGAATTGCTACTCCAGCTTTCTTTTGGTTTCCATTTGCATGAACTATCGTTTTCCATCCCCTTACTTTCAGTCTGTATGTCTCTATAGGTCTGAAGTGGGTCTCTTGTAGACAGGAAATATATGGGTCTTGTGTTTGTATCCATTCAGCCAATCTGTTTCTTTTGGTGCGAGCATTTAGTCCATTTACATTTAAGGTAATTATCGATATGTATGTTCCTACTCCCATTTTCTTAAGTGTTTTGGGTTCGTTGTAGGTCTTTTCCTTCTCTTGTGTTTCTTGCGTAGAGAAGTTCCTTTAGCAGTTGTTGTAAAGCTGGTTTGGTGGTGCTGAACTCTCTCAGCTTTTGCTTGTCTGTAAAGGTTTTAATTTCTTCATCAAAGCTGAATGAGATCCTTGTTGGGTAGAGTAATGTTGGTTGCAGGTTTTTCTCCTTCATTACTTTAAATATGTCCTGCCAGTCCCTTCTGGCTTGCAGAGTTTCTGCTGAAAGATCAGCTATTAACCTTATGGGGATTCCCTTGTGTGTTATTTTTCCCTTGCTGCTTTTAATATGCTTTCTTTGTATTTAATGTTGACAGTTTGATTAATATGTGTCTTGGCATATTTCTCCTTGGATTTATCCTATATGGGACTCACTGTGCTTCCTGGACTTGATTAACTATTTCCTTTCCCATATTAGGGAAGTTTTCAACTATAATCTCTTCAAATATTTTCTCAGTCCCTTTCTTTTTCTCTTCTTCTTCTGGAACCCCTATAATTAGAATGTTGGTGCATTTAATGTTGTCCCAGAGGTCTCTGAGACTGTCCTCAGTTCTTTTCATTCTTTTTTCTTTATTCTGCTCTGCAGTAGTTATTTCCACTATTTTATCTTCCAGGTCACTTATCCATTCTTCTGCCTCAGTTATTCGGCTATTGATCCCATCTAGAGTATTTTTAATTTCATTTATTGTGTTGTTCATCATTGTTTGTTTCATCTTTAGTTCTTCTAGGTCCCTGTCAAATGTTTCTTGCATTTTGTCCATTCTATTTCCAAGATTTTGGATCATGTTTACTATCATTATTCTGCATTCCTTTTCATTCCTCTTCATTCTTTAGGTCTGGTGGGATTTTATCTTGCTCCTTCATCTGCTGTGTGTTTTTCTGTCTTCTCATTTTGCAATCTTACTGTGTTTTGGGTCTCCTTTTTGCAGGCTGCAGGTTCGTAGTTCCCATTGTTTTTGGTGTCTCTGCACAGTGGCTCAGGTTGGTTCAGTGGGTTGTGTAGGCTTCCTGGTGGAGGGGACTAATGCCTGTGTTCTGGTGGATGAGGCTGAATCTTGTCTTTCTGGTGGGCAGGTCCACGTCGGTTGTGTGTTTTTGGGTGTCTGTGGACTTCTTATGATTTTAGGCAGCCTCTCTGCTAATAGGTGGGGTTGTGTTCCTGTCTTGCTAGTTGTTTGGCATAGGAGCACTGTAGCTTGCTGCTCGTTGAGTGAAGCTGGGTGCTGGTGTTGAGATGGAGATCTCTGGGAGATGTTCGGCATTTGATATTATGTGGAGCTGGGAGGTCTCTTGTGCAGTAGTGTCCTGAAGTTGGCTCTCCCACCTCAGAGGCACAGGACTGACTCCTGACTGCAGCACCAAGAGCCTTTCATCCACACAGCTCAGAATAAAAGGGAGAAAAAGTAGAAAGAAAGAATTAATAGAGTTAGAAAGAAAGAAAGAAAGAAAGGAGGGAGGGAGGGAGGATGGAGGGAAGGAAGGAGAAAAAGAAAGAAAGAAAGAAGATAAAATAAAATAAAGTACGATAAAATATAATAAAGTTATTAAAATAAATAATTAGTAAACAACAAAAAAAAAAAACGGACGGATAGAACCCTAGGACAAATGGTGGAAGCAAAGCTATACAGACAAAATCTCACACGGAAGCATAAACATACACACTCACAAAAAGAAGAAAAGGGGAAAAAAATCATAAATCTTGCTCCCAAAGTCCACATCCTTAATTTGGGATGATTCGTTTTCTATTCATGTATTCCACAGATGCAGGGTACATCAAGTTGATTGTGGAGGTTTAATCCGCTGCTCCTGAGGCTGCTGGGAGAGATTTCCCTTTCTCTTCTTTGTTCTCACAGCTCCCATGGGCTCAGCTTTGGATTTGGCTCCGCCTCTGCGTGTAGGTCGCCGGAGGATGTCTGTTTTTTGCTCAGACAGGACGGGGTTAAAGGAGCCGCTGATTCGGGGGCTCTGGCTCACTCAGGCCGGGGGGAGGGAGGGTCACGGAGGGCGGGGCGAGCCTGCGGCGGCAGAGGCCGGCATGACGTTGCACCAGCGTGAGGCCCGCCGTGCATTCTTCCGGGGGTGCTGTCCCTGGATCCTGGGACCCTGGCGGTGGCGGGCTGCACAAGCTCCCCGGAAGAGGGGTGTGGATAGTGACCTGTGCTCGCACACAGGCTTCTTGGTGGCGGCAGCAACAGCCTTAGTGTCTTATTCCCGTCTCTGGGGTCTGCGCTTTTAGCCGCGTCTCGCGCCAGTCTCTGGAGCTTCTTTAAGCAGCGCTCTTAATCCCTTCTCGCGCACCAGGAAACAAAGAGGGAAGAAAAAGTCTCTTGCCTCTTCGGCAGGTCCAGACTTTTCCCCAGACTCCTTCCCGGCTAGCCGTGGTGCACTAGCCACCTGCAGGCTGTGTTCACGCCGCCAGTCCTCTCCCAGACCGAGCCTCAGCTCGCAGCCCCGCCCGCCCCGGCTGGTGAGCAGACAAGCCTCTCGGGCTGGTGAGTGTCGGTCGGCCCTGATCCTCTGTGCGGGAATCTCTCCGCTTTTCCCTCCGCACCCCTGTTGCTGTGCTCTCCTCCGCGGCCCCGAAGCTTCCCGCCTCCGCCACCCGCAGTCTCCGCCCGCGAAGGGGCTTCCTAGTTTGTGGAAACATTTCCTGCTTCACGGCTCCCTCCCTCTGGTGCAGGTCCCGTCCTTATCCTTTTGTCTCTGTTTATTCTTTTTTCTTTTGCCCTACCCAGGTACGTGGGGGGGGGGGGGTTCTTGCCTTTTGGGAGGTCTGAGGTCTTCTGCCAGCGTTCAGTAGGTGTTCTGTAGGAGTTGTTCCACGTGTAGATATATTTCTGGTGTATCTGTGGGGAGGAAGGTGATCTCCGCATCTTACTCTTCCGCCATCTTCCCCCAACTGTATATTTAAATTGTCCAGTTTGCCTCTGTGTGTACTCAGCTGCTTTTTAAACTTGAAATGTTTGAACTTTCTTTGTTTCTTGTTTTGAAAAATTATTTTGTATTTTTCTCCTCAAATTTGTGATTTTAGTTTAAAGAGTAACTGTAAGTTTTAACATTTGAGTAGTTGGATTTTTTTGCCCTAGATTTGCACAAATATTGAGTGGGGCCCCTTGTATTTACTAAAATTTTCGCATTCCCTTTTTACTTTCTCCTTAAGTTTGAATCTCAGGTTTTGTTGGTATAGCAAAATAAATAACCTTATATATGTATTGGGATCATATATGCAAATAGAGAAACTGATCATTGAGGAGCTATCCTCCCCATAAAGGAGTCACTGATTACCTAATTCTGCTAGACTCTTGAATTTAGACTCGGGGATTCCTGGTTCTCATATTTAAATCTCAAACACCTGTATTCCCTGAGAATGTTCAGAGAACAGTTTGGCCATCACAGGAATGAAATTATGGAATTGGGTGTGGAATTGTAAAGGGGTGTCTGTACTACATGGGAGCCCAAGTACCCTGAGTTCTGATCATTTGTTCATTCATCTATCCATACATCACACGTTGGTCAAACATCTGACTATGCAACTGACATTGTGCTATGTGCTAGAGACAGAAATGAATAAGACAATAGCTCTTTTCAGTGGAGAAGACAGGAGATAGAAGACAAGTAAACTCTGTGTGAAAAGTGCTGGTCACTAAAGTCAGACTCAGGGCAGAGGGAAAACGAGAGTTCAACTAAGTCATCCTAGCAGAGATGACAGCTGAGCCAAGTGTCTGAATCTTTTAGATTTGGACAATTAGGAGTTAATCAAGAGAATGAGTCAGGTTGGAGGGTGGGGAAGCAAAGGGGAAATAGTACAGTCACAGTCCCTGATTTTCTGGATCATCCCAGACAAACTGAATATTCTCCCCAGATACACATTCCTTAGCAGATGATAGAATGACTGACTTACCAAGTTGTCCACATACAGGCTTATAAGTCCCGAGTTTATTTTGTAAGGTATGTGGTATTCAAAGATTATATGTATGTATGACCCAGCAATCCCACTAGTGGGCATATACCCTGAGAAAACCATAATTCAAAAAGAGTCATGTACCACAGTGTTCACTGCAGCTCTATTTATAATAGCCAGGACATGGAAGCAACCTAAGTGTCCATCGACAGATGAATGGATAAAGAAGTTGTGGCACATATATACAATGGAATATTACTCAGCCATAAAAAGAAATGAAATTGAGTTATTTGTAATGAGGTGGGTGGACCTAGAGTCTGTCATACTGAGTGAAGTAAGTCAGAAAGAGAAAAACAAATACCGTATGCTAACACATATATATGGAGTCTAAAAAAAAAAAAAGGTTCTGAAGAATCTAGGGGCAGGACAGGAATAAAGACACAGACGTAGAGAATGGACTTGAGGACATGGGGAGGGGGAAGGGTAAGCTGGCACGAAGTGAGAGAGTGGCATGGACATATATACACTACCAAATGTAAAATAGATAGCTAGTGGGAAGCAGCCGTATAGCACAGGGAGATCAGCTCAGTGCTTTGTGTCCACCTAGAGGGGTGGGATAGGAGGGTGGGAGGGAGATGCAAGAGGGAGGAGATATGGGGATATATGTATATGTATAGCTGATTCACTTTGTTATAAAGCAGAAACTAACACACCATGGTAAAGCAATTATACTCCAATAAAGATGTTAACCCCACCGAAACAGACTATACACATGTATACATATATACACACATATAAATGTTTGTCTACATATATATTTATTAATGTCCTTAACTAATTCACATATATCAAAATCTTGATTTCTTAATTAGAAAGTTAATAAATATAGGTGGTTTTGAGTCAGAGAAACATGGGCTTATTTTCCAACTTTTACACTTACTAGGTGAGTGAACTTGGAAAAATCGTTCTCAGAGAGTCTGTTTCTTCAGGTGTAAACTGATAGTAATTATAGTTCTCATAAAATATTTTGACCAAAGTCAAATGAATATTAAGTAAAGGTGATAATGGAACATAATAGTTGCTTAATAAATGGCAACTGTTATTATTAAACTTCTTATTGTACAAGTCAATTTCTTAGGTCTATTAAATCTTGCAGGCACATTATTATTTTTTTCAGTGCTTTCACATTTGCTGAATGCATCTTTCTACACATATAACCTAATATTGTGATTGACTTGTTCAGGAGAAAGACCAGAGTCTCATCCTTCTGTGTGAACCAAGAAGCTATCAGATGGGTTCATTTCCAACATGGGGAAACTGAGGCTTAGATGGACTGATTGATTGGGGCAGGGAGCCAGTTCATTAAATGTTAGCTATTCTGTCCAGCAGTCCTTTCATTCGACTGTCTGTGGAAATCTTGGAAGTCTTGGTCTGATTCTTTGTTATTATGGAAATATGCTAGAAGCTTATCCAATTAGATTGGCTTCTAGTAGAGCCATCACTCTGAAAGCTAGGGTGCGAGCCAGTTATGTTAAAGAAGATTTACATGGCAAAGCAAGAAATGAGCCAGCTGTCAGTGTGTCTACCCTTCAGTCCATTTTACTATTGAGAGTGAAGGCTCTGAGGTTTAGCCTACTGACATTGGATTCCAGACAATAGCAATTCTAACCTGAAGATTTTTAGAAATAAGTGTTTTGAAAGATGCCAACTGAAAGTTTACTTCTAAAATATTTAATCGGTCTCTCTTTGGAGAGATGGATGTTTTGTAAGAGCCAGTGATTATTGCATGCGTTAGGCCTTTAAAAAAGAACCTAAACAAAACAAAACCAAAAAAACCCCAAACATTTTCATTTAGAAGTTTTACTCTATTTTAGCATAGTATGAAAAATCGTTATCTTGTGATTAGATCTGTCATCTTTAGATCCTTTCCTCTCCAACTCCCCCACCCCCACCCCTCCCTTCTCTCCTCTCTCCTTTCCCCTCTCCTCTTCTCTCTGGTGAGATTCTAACTGTAAGAGTTAGATTGCTTAATGCCTGACCAGGGCAAAGACCAAAAGAATTGCAGTATGCAGTCATGCAGTGGTGTAGGTGGGGTGAGAATTTAAGAGAACACTAAGTTCCAAGAAATATAGTTGCCACAAACAGATTTATAGGACCTCCCTTAGAGCTGGAGGTTAATTAGCGTCCTTATTTCCTGTGAAATGTGAAATTCTAGCGTATAGTCCAAATAGTGTCAAAGATAGCTGCCGCTTTATACCCACATCGGTTGTCCAACACCCACTGTTTAAAAAAAAATCCCAGCAACAAAAATATTCCTTTGTATATAGCTAATTTTATTTTAAAATTTATTATTGAAGTATGTTGATTTACAATGTATTTATATCTAATTTTAATCTTATAATATAAAAATATTCTTGGAAGAGAAATTTAACAATTTAGCTAAAAATTTCCTTCTAAGTGAAATTCCAAAGAGCAGTCCACTCTGTTCCTGATAGACATTGGAACTGTTAAAAATGAAATCCTAAGCCAATATGGTACCACAATAGTAACCAGCCCTCTAAAGGCAGCCCCTGAATAGGGAAAGAATAGTAATTCAGTTGGGAAAGAAAGGTCAAGCCAGGTGACTATCTCTGGTTAATTTTGTCCAAGGCTTTATTAACTTACTATGGTTTGCCCATTTGACATTTGATTTTTATCAAGCTGTATTCTTATCTCCCTCTTTTAATTACATATCCCTTTTGGAAATGGGTATGAGTGAAATAAAAATCACATCATTTTGGGGTGTGGGCAGATTCATTTTCCTTTGTTTGAATTTACCAAATCTGTGTGTGTGTGTGAAGAAGCCAGAAATGCATTTTATGATGGCCTCATGAAGTAAGGATTATGTTTCCTGGAGCTATTGAAAGCAGTCAGCTCACTTCCAACAGTGCAATGTAAACACTTTCAATTTTGTGTCAAGCTTTGTGTGATTGCTGGGTCTTCTCCCTCTTTCCACAAATCTACCAAGTACAAATGCATATGCTGACAAATGGAATGCAAACAAATGCTATGCCATGGGTACACAAATGGGTGAAACGCACAGAGAGGCTCTTATACGTCGGTACAAATGGTAGTCCCCAAATGCCAAGTTATTTATAACGAGGAGAAGAGACTTCCTAACATAGGGCTCAAAATAAAGAGGGTTTGTCTACAAAAAAGAATCTGGTGATTCAGTTCTGTGCATTTGTTTATTGACGATCACTTTTTCCCCTTATGTCTTGACATTCCACCAAAGCAAACTGCATGATCTTCCCCTTGGGAACCAATCCAGAGGCTTAGCTTTATTTACAAGTTTCATTATACTAAAGAGCAAAATGTTCTAGCTGATTGAATAGATATCACATGGCAGCCCACTGACTTCTCTATTTGGGAGAAGTATTTGACTCCTACAGAGAAGTCCTAAATGTTAGCTGATTCACTGTTAGTTTTGTTTTTGTTTTGTATTTACCGTAGCCCAAACCACTGCCTGTGGTTCCTTCCTCCCTCCCTCCCTCCCTCCCTTCCTTCTTTTTTTCAGTATGGTGTTTCTCTACTTCAGGGATCCAAGGGAATGGGAAAGACCTAGACTTTTAGGAGTGGAGTGCCCTCATGGGCTGGGGGCTCCAGCATCAAAGATAATTGCAATGACTACTATATCCTTGATGGTCTCCCTGGCTCTCTAGGATGGGTGTGGCCTGGGGAAGATCTTTTAGTACACAGTGGTTATTCCAATATCAAAATGTAAATTCAACACTCTACAGAAATAACATTTTTGAAAAGAGACTAGACTTTTCTAAAGTCACTTTGGTAAGGTATTAGAATAATAGTTGAGAGCCCTTGCTTCTCACAGCAATATTACTGCAGCTTTTATTCCTGTCTCTGCCAATAGCCCTTGGTTCTTTCCACCAAACCAATGAATGCTAACACATTTGAAGCTTATAGCCAACATTGTGATTCAAGCGGCATGCATAATTAATCCCATATCATGGCCAGTATTACTTTCTCTGTCTCATCAAAAGTGCACAGAGCTCTTGATTATTACCTGTATCCTCACTACCTAAATAAATTTCATCTGTCCCTTTCCCTTTCTCCTTCCTCCCTTTAACCTCCCTAAGAATTGTTATTATTAGGTGGAACATAACCAAATGGGTCTAGGTATATTTATTAATTTACCACCCCTCAAAGTGTTTAGGTCAATCTGAATGATATATTTAGGGATGAAAACACTTCCCATAGTCTAAATGGGACGTAAGGTTAAGCATTAAAGTTTTACTGAGTGGTCAGCTCATGTACGAAAAGAAGTAACCCTTCACCTGAGGCACTAGCTTGAAATCAGTAAGACTTTTGTGGGAATTACAGTCTGCATATCACCTGTGTGTCAGCTGGTGTTGCGTTGGTGCCTCTGTGGTTGGTTGGAAAGATAAATCACTTGGAATGACACAAATCTTGGTTCAAACATGTTGATGGGAATCAAATGATTACTGAAGGTCTTTTGAGATTTAAAACTCTGTTCACAGTGTGAAACTTTTCAATGCTGTACACCTTAGAGAAATGACTGTTGTGGCATGGTTGTATTCATGCACTCAGCCAGTATTCATTGTGTAGTTGCCGTGACTTGGGCACTGTACATGAGGCTGGCGACAGGGTTCTGAGCAGATAGACACTGTCTCTGCTCTCCTGAGCCTTAGATTTCAGTGGTGAAAATAGACATGAGAAAAGCAAACACGTGACCACAGTTTTAGATAGTGTTAAGTGCCATAGAGAAAACAAAGCAGGGATTTCAGTAAAGTTACTGGTTATGGGTGGTGGCAGTGGTAGGGCGTTTAGCTAATTTAGACTGAGCAGTCAACGAAGGTCTCCCTGAGGAGACAATATTTAACTTGTTCCAAGTTGAAAACTCAGGGATCGTTTTGAATTAGATTCCTCTTTTCATAGTTCTAGATTTATGAGATTTAGCTGAATACTTATTTGATTTTTATTTGCTCTTTCTCAATTAGCCAAACCTTTTTGCTGTTGTCATAGAAACATTTAATAAGCTTGCAAATTGACCATAGGGGAGAGTTTGTTTGTTTCCTTTTAAGAATTACCATAAATATCTCACAGCTACTTAAAAAAAACAAAACAAACAAAAAAACAAAAAACAAACCAAAAAAAAAACTGCCTCCAGGTAACAGGTGATACTTGTTTAAAAAATAGTCTCATGACTTTAATAGCCAGACTTTAGCTATGAGCATATTTTTTTTGAGCAATAATAGATTCTTTTTTCCCCAATGAAAAACCACTTTTCTTTTAGTAACTCTATGTAGTTAAACCCATCCCAACACTGTTGGCCTGAGAGGTATGTCTTTTTGATGGCTTCTCAATCAAAGAAGTGACAAAAGAAGTTATTTCAGTCCTTTCAGAATTTAGCTATGTGAAAAGAGAAGTAATTTAGTAATTCCAGCTATGGTAGAGCCACCAGCCTCCTCAGAAAATGTAACCCACCCAACGTCTTCATTGTCAAATCAGCTTGCTTGACCTTCGTTCTCTATGCATTTTAACTAGGTACAAGGGTAATTGGATCCTGGGGTGGATGTTTCAACAGGGATAGCTCCCAGTAGATAGATATTGAGATATTGAAGTACTGGTCAATTACGCCTTGCCTTGCTGGTGGGTATCAGTGAGTTGCTGTCCTCAAGGCCCCTCCTGTAATGCTTCAGAAGACATCCATTAGGGATGAGAGCTCTGAGTTTATTTCTACTAGAGGCTTGCCCTGGAAGTCACCCAGTCCTGGTCTTTCTCTCTTAAGGAATTAAGTAAAAATATAGGTCCAAAACAGAAAAACTTTAGAGACCCTTTAAAAAGTTTATGAAAGATAGTATTGAGACACAGGTGGTTATGAGACACAGGTGGTTAACTGTATGGTTCATTTATGACTCATTCATTCACAGATATTTAGAGAGGGAGTATGGCAGAGAGACTTCAGGCTGTGACACAGGCCTGCCACCTGTAAAAGGAGAGCGCCAAGGAATAAGGATTGTATAGAAGGAGCTTCAGAGCTCAGTGCAATTTTGAAAGCATCTTAGGTAGGCTGATGGGGAGTTCCTGGGTCAAGGTTGTTTGTTAGAGGAGTCCCACATCAAAACAGCCTGGCTCTAGTTCTCCTACTGCATTTAGTCATTCTGGGAACAGCCAGGAGGAAGCATTGCCTCAGAGTGAACTTTGAGACAGATCTGAAGTGCCCTGTGAGACAGGTTTTCTTGAAGGGAGGTCTGAATGGTGCATCCATGGCCACCATAGACAACATCCAGAATTTTATCTTGAGTGACTCCTGGTCAGAGAGAAACAGGTATGTTTTTGTTTTGTGTATAAATTAAGAGTGTGGTTTTAAATTTGATAAATATGAAGTATCTAAGACATCCACATGGAGGAAGACATACACCAGGATTTACTAGATAGGATCTCAGAGAAGAGGTTGGGCTGGAGAATCAGTTTTGGAGTCATCATATTTTATAGATAGTATTTAAAGCCATGCGAATAGATGAGATCATTTTGGGGAGAGATTGTAGAGAAAGGAGAAAATGTCCAAGACTGAGCTCTATGGAAATCCAATACTGAGAGGCCAGGAACAGGAAGAGAAGCAAGCAAGGGACACTGAGTAGGAACAGCTAGAAAGGTAGGAGGAAAGGCAGGAAAGTGTGCAAGATGAGTGTTAAAGGGGGAGGAAGTGAGACAACTACATGAAATGCTGCTTTTGGGGCTAAATTAGAAGATGACACAATTGGCAATATGGAAGTCTCAGGTAGCTTTCTTTCTTCTGAGTATCATGAGTTCAGAAGACAGTTCAGAATAGGCTAAAGAGAGAATGGAAAATGAGGAACTGGAGTAAATATGTATCTAAAACTCAAGAAATTTGGTGATTTATGGGAGCAGGGAAATAGGGCAGTGGCTGGAAGTGGGTATGGAGAGAAGAAAGTTCTTGTTTTTCATGACTGTAGATATTGGAATATATTTGTAAGCCAATGGGAATGATCCTATGGAGGGTAAGCAATTAATTTTGTAAGAGAAAGAAAGGATAGCTAAAGAAGAAAAGTTGCTGGAAAGTTGAGTCTGGGACTCTGAATGCAGATAGAAGGCCTGGCCTTTGCTCGGAGGAGGGAGATGGCATATGTATGGGATATCATTCTTCCCCAGGTGTCTGCAGTGCCTCTCCGCTCAACTTTCTGTTTGTCCAGGGAAGGCTGGAAGGCAGCCTTCATTCTGTTTGGCCATGTGCTCAGCTAGAGACACTATTACCAGGGAAGAAAGAAAAATGGATACGGGAGGACAACTAGGAAAAATCTTTATTGGATTTATTCCTAGGCACCGTATATTTTTGTTGCTTTTGTAAAGGACGTATCTTTTTTTTTTAAGTTACATTCCACAGTTCTCTTTCAAAGCATAGATCTTATCATATCATACCACTTCACTGGCCGCCTTTAACTACACAATAAAGTCCGAACCTCAGCCTGGCAGTCAAAGCCCTTTGCAGTCTGTCCTCATCTACCTGTTCCCATACATTCCATTTTACTTACTAGTCCCTGCATATGAAATGTACCTATGAAGTCACTCTGTCCATCCTTTCTTCCCCAGCTTTGAAACTTCTCACCCTTCCAAGGCCTGCTGAAAGGACTCTTCCTCTCTGAAGCCTACTTGGATTTGTAGAACTAATTATTCACTCACATGTGCCTCCATAGCCCATGATACCTGCTTTTATTATACCACTCAATAAATTGCAGTTTCAAATGTATTTGGAAATCTGTCTGCCCATGAAAACATGAGATCTGCAAGTTCTGAAAGTGTTTTAATCATCTGGCAGTAAATTTTTATTTAATTCTTTTTCTTCCTTCCTTCCTTTCTTTCTTTCTTCCTTTCTTTCTTTCTTTGCTTCTTTCTTCCTTCCTTCCTTCCTTCCTTTCTTTCTTTCTTTTTCTTATTTTTTAAATTGAAGTATAGTTGATTTATAATGTTGTGTTAATTTTTGTTGTACAGCAAAAGTGATTCAGTTATACATACATATATATATTCTTTTTAATATTTTTTCCATTGTGGTTTATCTCATAAACCATAATGGAAAAGAATATTATTTAATTCTTAGTGTCAAGCTCATAAGATATATTTTTGGAGAATTTTTCTTACAGGCTTATGAAAGCCATTTGATGACATTGGGCCTAGTTTTTTCATAAAGGGTGACGATAAAGCAATTCTTTTGCATTGGGCCTGAGTATTTGGGTGGAAGTATAGCTGCCCTTGCAACATTACCATTTCTTCTTGGCAGCAAGGACACAGTTCACCCAGAGACAGGAATATATGCCAAAGGGGAAGTACTGGAAGGGGGAAAACATACTTCTCTTGGACACATGTCCATCCTTTCCAGTTTGCCTGGCCTGGAAGTGGGTAAATGCAGTGCTGGAGCACACACCTTCAAACCTGTTGGAATCTCTAGCCACCTCTCTCTCTATTCCTTAAGTTTTAGAATTATTATGATTAAGCAGTCATTGTGTGCCAGCTACTTCACTAAGTGCTATGCCATTCTTATCTCACTGACTTCTTACAACAATACTAGAAGAAAGGTAGTTTTATGATTTCCGTTGGAAATTGAGACCAAGAGTGATGAGGAGACTTGCCCAAAGTCACACACACACTACCTGCAGCAGAATGAGGATTTCAGTCCTTTTCTGCTTGAATTTAGAGACTGAACTTTAAACACTGTGCTCCGAAAACTCTCCTAGGTGTTTGGTCAGCCCATGTCTCTGCTGGGAAGGCCCAAGTTGGAGACAGAGCTGATTTAAGAGAGCCCCATGGTGTATGACAGCACTCTAGGTCAAATCCCAGGAAAGATAAAGCTCCTTTTAATGTTTTCCAAATTTTTCTTCCCTATAGTCTATTATAATGCTGCCTTCCAGCTGTCCAAAGCCCACCCAAACTCACTCGAAATTTCTTTTTTTTCAAAAACAGCTTTATGGAGATATAATTCACATACCATATAATTTACCCATTAAAGTGGATTTTTAGTATATTCAGCGTTCATCCATCACCACAATCAATTTTAGGGCATTTGTATTACTTCAAAAAGAAACCCATGCCCCTTTGCCATCACCCCCAATCTTCTTGTACCCATAGCTCTAGGCAACCACTAATGTACTTTCTGTCTCTATAGATTTGCCTATTCTGAACATTTCCTATAAATGGAAGTGTACAATATATGGCCTTTTGTTTCTGACTTTTATTAAGCAAAATGTTTTTCAGGTTCATTCATGTTGTAGCATAATTTGGGACTTTTCTGTGGACAAATAATCTTCCATTGTCTGAACACACCATATCTTATTTATCTATTCGTCAGTCGAAGGATATTTCAGTTATTTTCACTTTTTGGCTATTAAAAATAATGTCGATGTGAATATCATTCAGTTTCTAGTCCATCTTTTCATTTTTCTACTCAGAACTTCCACTTCCCCATTTCTAAGTCCAGAGCTAGGAGAGCATTAGAACAGTCTAATGATCGTAATTCATACTGAGGGGTAGGTGACTAAGGTACTAAATGCATTTTAAAAGAGGAGCGTTATAACTCAAGTAAGCTTCAAACTAGGGAGATGGTTGCAGATAGTTCTTTTTGAGAAATGAAGTCTTCCCGGTGCCTTTTTCTTATACTGGCTGTCACCTGTCACTTTTCTCTCCACACCCACAAAATTCCCAAAGAAGCAGTTTAGCAGTCATTTCTGAAAAGCTGCAGATCCTTTCAACAGTTCTGGGTTTAATCCTTTCTCATTTTCTTCCTGTCGCATTCTATTTTTCTTCTCTATTATAATTTTTTTCTGGGTAAAGATTATTATTCTGAATCTCGTCATTACCCATAATTGCAATATCTCCATAATCTCTTCCCACTCTATGACCATTACTTCCTATCTTCTAGCTCCCTCCTTCTAGAACGATGATTCCAACAATTTGATTCCACTTAGATCTGCAACCCACTGATCTTACTACCTTTTCGCTGTCACCCTCCTGATGTCCTCTCTTCACTCTTGACCAAGCTTGAATTCCATTTGCAATCAGTATAGTCACTCTCTTGCATATACCCTCAATTCCCTTGCCTGTTTTGGCTTCAGTGTTCTTCCTCGCAAAAGCCACTAAATCCATCTGTCTATTACACACCTACACCAATCCATCAGAATATGACAAGAAAAACAAAAACCCTTGCCTCACTATATAATTTGCACAGATTTATCCCACTGTAAATTGATGACTGTCTACTTCAGCTGGGCCTCTGTTGCTGTATACTTCATCCTTAATGCTGCCTGGAAATGGTTTCCCTAGTCTATTGGCTTTCCCAGTTTTCTAGCTAATTTTTTCACATCTCTCCTCAAACCTC
This sequence comes from Pseudorca crassidens, assembly GCF_039906515.1. NCBI lineage: Eukaryota > Metazoa > Chordata > Mammalia > Artiodactyla > Delphinidae > Pseudorca > Pseudorca crassidens. Next base: position 87,492,016 of record NC_090297.1, on the reverse strand, counting down.
AAATACCTCCTCCATCATCCTCAATCACAACTGAAAGAAAATTCCCCAGCCTCCAACCCCCATTTTTACCCATCTGCAGCAACCGCGTCCTTTAGCTCCACCCTCTGCACTTGTTTCTATTGTTTCTCCTTAGAGTGAAAGCTATCTTTCTACTTGTGTGCTAGATCCCACCTTTTACCAGCCAAAGATCGTTGCCCCAACAATTCTCCCCTCTCTCTCCTGCTTCCTCAATTTTTCACTTTCTTGGAACTTTATTACCAATACACAAATATGTTATTTATTATATTTTCTATCTTGAAACAAATAATGAAAACCATTCTACTGACTCCACTATCCTTCCCAGTTACCACTCTACTTCTTTGCTTTCCTTTGCAGCAAAACTCTTTGAAATAGTTGCATCTATCCACCACCTTCTTGAAATCTCCACTAAAAGAGCTAATCAATATCACAAACAATATATCCAAAATGGAATATCTGATCCTCACGCCTGCAATACTTCTTCTCCATTTGTCTCCATCTCAGTTGATGCCAACACCACCCTTTTCATTGCCCAGAGCCAAGTTCCTAGAGGTACCTCTGATCTTCTCTTTCTCTCTTGCCCCACAGCCAGTCAGAAAATCTCATTTGCCCTGCTTTTAAACTCTGTGCTTTATCTGATCAATTCTTATCATCTCTATCATTAGCACCCTGGTACAAGCCCACTGTTGTCTCTCACCCCCTAGTTGGTCTCCCTGCTTCCATCCTTGCTTTTTATCATTTGTTTCAACAAGGACTGATCCTTGTAAAGCCTAAGTCAGATCATGTCACTTTTCTACATATAACCCACAGTGTAAAAGCCAAAATACTAGTAACAGCCTACACAACCCTGCACGAAGGACCCCTATTAATCTCTGACCTCGTCTTCTATTGCTTTTCCCTTCCTACTCACAAAGCTGATGTGCTCTACCTCAGGACCTTTGCATGGGCCTCTGCCTGGAATCATCTTCCCCTAGAAACCCCCATGGCCAGCTCTTTCAATTGCTGAAAGCCTTTCAAACATCACCTTCTCAATTATGTACACCTGAGTCACCCTATTTAAAATTGTATTAAAAAAAATAAAATTGTATAGCATCTCCACCCTGGTTGTCTCACCCTGTTCTGTTTTTGTATAGTGTTTGCCACCTTCTAAAATACAATATATATATAATTTTACTATTTTTTATTTTATTTATTTATTTATTTTTGCTGTACGCGGGCCTCTCACCGTTGTGACCTCTCCTGTTGCGGAGCACAGGCTCCAGACGCGCAGGCTCCGCGGCCGTGGCTCACGGGCCCAGCCGCTCCGCGGCATGTAGGATCTTCCCGGACTGGGGCACGAACCCGTGTCCCCTGTATCGGCAGGCGGACTCTCAACCACTGTGCCACCAGGGAAGCCCTGCTGTTTTTTTTTCGTTTTTTTTTTAACAGCTTTATTGGGGTATAATTGCTTTACAATGGTGTGTTAGTTTCTGCTTTATAACAAAGTGAATCAGTTATACATATACATATGTTCCCATATCTCTTCCCTCTTGCGTCTCCCTCCCTCCCACCCTCCCTATCCCACCCCTCCAGGCGGTCACAAAGCACCGAGCCGATATCCCTGTGCCATGCGGCTGCTTCCCACTAGCTATCTACCTTACTACGTTTGTTAGTGTGTATATGCCCATGACTCTCTCTCGCCCTGTCACAGCTCACCCTTCCCCCTCCCCATAACCTCAAGTCCGTTCTCTAGGAGGTCTGCGTCTTTATTCCTGCTTTACCCCTAGGTTCTTCATGACATTTTTTTTTCTTAAATTCCATATATATGTGTTAGCATACGGTATTTGTCTTTTTCTTTCTGACTTACTTCACTCTGTATGACAGACTCTAGGTCTATCCACCTTATTACAAATAGCTCAATTTCGTTTCTTTTTATGGCTGAGTAATATTCCATTGTATATATGTGCCACATCTTCTTTATCCATTCATCCGATGATGGGCACTTAGGTTGTTTCCATCTCTGGGCTATTGTAAATAGAGCTGCAATGAACATTTTGGTACATGACTCTTTTTGAATTTTGGTTTTCTCAGGGTATATGCCCAGTAGTGGGATTGCTGGGTCATATGGTAGTTCTATTTGTAGTTTTTTAAGGAACCTCCATACTGTTCTCCATAGTGGCTGAACCAATTCACATTCCCACCAGCAGTGCAAGAGTGTTCCCTTTTCTCCACACCCTCTCCAGCATTTATTGTTTCTAGATTTTTTGATGATGGGCATTCTGACTGGTGTGAGATGATATCTCATTGTAGTTTTGATTTGCATTTCTCTAATGATTCATGATGTTGAGCATTCTTTCATGTGTTCGTTGGCAGTCTGTGTATCTTCTTTGGAGAAATATCTATTTCGGTCTTCTGCCCATTTTTGGATTGGGTTGTTTGTTTTTTTGTTATTGAGCTGCATGAGCTGCTTGTAAATTTTGGAGATTAATCCTTTGTCAGTTGCTTCATTTGCAAATATTTTCTCCCATTCTGAGGGTTGTCTTTTGGTCTTGTTTATGGTTTCCTTTGCTGTGCAAAAGCTTTGAAGTTTCATTAGGCCCCATTTGTTTACCTGCTGTTTTTTAATGTTTATTTTTTACTCTGTCTCTTTCCACTACAGTGTGAGCTCCATGAAGCCTGGGATTTTTTTCTGTTTTATGCATAAGCATTTAGGTGCTCAATTAATATTTGATCAATGAATTAATCTGAGAAGTAGAGAAATGCATCCAGTATAGCCTAATAAATTTAACAATCAAATTGCTCTGTGTGAAATATCAATTTTCTTTGAAAGTTTGGTACTTGAATCATATATTAAATCTGAAACTTATTTTTAAAAGATATATATATATAAGTATACCTACTTATCTTTTTCACCCCCATTACCTCTCCTGTCATAAGGTTTCATTGAAATGGTTGCTATTTTGAGTTTGCTATAGAGAAATATTTGTTTTAGCCTACATTATATTTAAAAGCAACATTCTTTTGATAACTGAAACCTAAAATCATTCGTTTTAAAAAGAGAAGTTTGAAGCCATGGTATTAGCTTTGTGTCCTGGAATTTGGCGTTGAGGACTCCCCGGAATTCTCCAACTGCTGAGACCTAGCTGAGAGCTAAGAATAGTGCAGAACATAAACTTCTATAGAGGCAACTGTGAAAGGAATTTTTAGAAGCAGTGTGAGACTACAGCATTGTCAAAGAGTTTGGGAAATGGCAGTCTTTAATTGTCAAACAGTACAGAGTTTTAGTTATATTATTTTATTATCCGAAATTTGTAAGGAAATCTGTGGAAAGCTCGTAGGACTCTGCCTCACAGTTTCATTAATTCTCTATTCATTCATATCTTATTTAACGTTATTATGAGGGAACATAGGGTAAGGTCTATATTTGGCAAAAGGCATGTTGTTATTGCCACTTTTTAAAATTTATTTATTTATTTTTTAAATTTATTTTTGACTGTGTTGGGTCTTAGTTCCGGCACATGGAATCTTCGTTGAGGCATGCGGGATCTATCACTGCGGCGTGGGCTTCTCTCTAGTTGTGACGTGCAAGCTCCAGAGTGCATGGGCTCTGTAGTTTGCAGCATGTGGGCTCTCTAGTTGAGGTGCGCGAGCTCGGTAGTTGTGGCATGCGGGCTTAGCTGTCCTGCAGCATGTGGGATCTTAGTTCCCTGGCCAGGGATCGAACCCACGTCCCCTGCATTGTAAGGTGGATTCTTTACCACTGGACCACCAGGGAAGTCCCTATTGCCACGTTTTATGGAGTACCTTCGAGGCACCCCAGAAATGCATGTGGCAATTTTACTTGACATTGGATTATAATTTGTTGAATTCACTTTAGACCTGGGATCCTCATTTTTGTTTGTAACCTTCCAGGGTACATTCAAGGACAGTCTAGTAGAATCTGGGAAACGAAATGATGCTGGTTTTGGTTTTCCTGTATTTGCCCTTCCAGCATTCTTATTTCCCCTTTCAGCATCTTAATCCTCATGGCCAGTTTGGTCATGGGGAATACCACAGAGCTCTGCCCTCCTCAGGAAATTGTTATTTCTTGTCCCTACCTGGCTCCTTCCCCTTCAGTGGAAACCTGTTCTTAACTGACTGCTTGCTGGGGGAAAAAATCTAGTCTACAGTTTTGTTTTGGTAAAATAAGGAAATTGGTCTAGATGACATCCAAGATCACTTCCTGCTCTAGAATCTTGTGATTCTATGATCCTCTCTTTTCTGGGCACAATGAAAACTACTGATTATAAACTTTCTCGAGAAAACTTCCATTTTCACCATGTTTGTGGAATTATTCTTTTTGTTTTGTTATCTCTCTCTCTAAGGAATATTACTTGGACCTAAACTAGTATTCTGCCAATAGCACATTTCATAGAAGACAGGTCAGTCTCAGGCCCAGTTTCTAGGTGCTTGGATTTCAAGCTCCTAACTGGGACTGCTGGGCAGTTTGGTGGAAAGATGCTGGTGTGTTTCCCACTCTTGGTAAAGGCATTGTTTCACAGCCACTCTGCATGTGCTTCTCCACTTTTGGACTCAGCATGGACCACTGAGTCCTCGATAGTATCATTTATTAAAAGGTGTAATATTGTTAGTACTATGATAGTTTTCTAGTCTCAGTCCTTGCAAGCGGTCCACGTGAGAGCACGCTATGGACTAGAAAGAAGTAAGTGAGAGTGTCTATCCCGAAACAGACTGGCCTCTGCTGAGATTAATTGTTGGCAAACTCTCTGTAAGATCCTTGACTATAAAGCCCTCTGGGGAATGCAAAAGATTACACTCATTACCCTGATGAAAAGCCGAGGTAATTTTGTCTGGATCTGACCCTCTGGTTCCAGGGAGTCTAACTATTCCAGTCCTGTCGCTTAGATGACACACCGTAATGATGACATCGAGAACGTGATCAGCTGCTTATCAGGTGCTGGCCCCCTGGCATTTCCTTTCCAGCTCACAGATAGTCCCCTGGAATTTAAACACCTTCTGAAACAGGGGTCCTTCCATCTCTTGTCAGTCATCCCTGCTTTGTAGCTGGTCAGTCACTGTCCCCAGAGGGTGAGAGGACAGACAGCCTCAGACACATGAATCCACAGTGAGCCCTGTGGAGCCACGGGGGAGAGGAAAGAGCAACAGGTGCTGGCACCCGGGACACAGGCAGGAAAATACTCTCAGAGTGAGGGCTTAGGGGGAATTCAGCACTCTACCTGCAGAGCAAACTCATTAAGTTTCATGTTCTTTTCCAGAGCTTTCTTCTGTGTTTCTGTATGACTGGCAGACAACCACAGTCACACTTGATTATAGTATTGTTTTCTTCGTTACTAAGGAAGCTTTATTACTGAAACCCGGTGAAATATTATAAAGAAAATAGTCGTGATGTGTCACTAAAGTGCCCCAATGAAGGCAAATAAAGTCTTAATAAAAGAGAAGTGATGATCTAGATCAAGGTTTCTCAACACGAAATAGTGCTGTCTCTGTGATACAGAATGAAATTGGAAGGCAGCGAGGAAAGAATTTGGAATATAGATTTTTAGTTAAACTATGGTTTCAGCCCAAGGGTAAACGTGGGGAGTTGAGTTTAATTAGAACTGAAATGACTTTGGCAGCATCTACTTAGGTCACAGCTGTCAAAGGGCCTGGCAAGTTCCTAAAATCCTCCCCGCCCCCAAACGGTTAATCCTCAGGAAGTAGGCTTGTTGAATCATTACTGCTAGGGATGAGACGGTACTTTACAAATAAAGGAGGCCTGTTTGAAAGGCAGCGTGTACAGCACAGCACTGTAGCCCTGAATGCTCACCCATCAAGATTTCTTTGAGGAAACTTGCTTCATCCGAGTCCCGTTTATGGTTTTTTACGGCAGAGATACTTGGCGTACTCTTAGGAGTTCAGAGTTTCACTGATGTACAGCAACAGGCAGAACTTGAGCGAAGTTTAGAAGATAGGGTAAGAAAAGGGATTTGTATGTTAAAGTGTCAGCACAGAAAATACATATAGTATATTAGTTGTATTTTATCCTTTGTGATTCCATCCCTCATTCTACAACACTAGAAGTCTTTTTAAAAACACAATTTTTTCTTTTTCTTGACACAAGTTGCCTTGCCCTGATTTGCTCACTCCATCAGAAAAGCCCTATTTATAACACATGTAGCTTAGTGTGGACTGGAAATCCTGACTCATCCATTCTCACTTTTAATAACTGCCTAGACTGAATATTTGCCTCTTGACAGTGCTCAGTCTTTGCTATGGGAAAGGGATAGTGAGCAAATTTTGGTTCTAAGGCACTAGCAAGAGCTAGAAATCATTTTGAAAGCAATAATATGCTTAGCCTGTGTCTCTAAGAAGTTTTCCACCCCTTGAGATGTATTCGTGAATGTAAAATAATAGTGGTATTAACATTTAGTGAGAACTTGCTTGGCCCCAGATGGTGTGAATGCTTCACACTTAATTTTCAGAACAACCCAGTGAGCTGAGTCCTATTAGCAACACCTCAATGGAAGGGCTGAATGGCTAGTGCTCTGGGTTTAATGCACGGACCAAGAGTTAAAGGAGGGGAGATTGATTCTGAACATCATGTGGTGGATGACCCTTTGGATCTAGTTGCCCTGGCACAAGGTTCTGTTCTGGGGACAATGGCTAAGCATGTGAGGATTAAAGAAGTATAAGTTTGAGATGTAAGGGTGGGGAAGCACTATGGCCATGACTGAGATCTGGTCCAGTAAAGTTGTCACCTTAGCAGTGGGTAGTGTCTTTTAGATAGTGCAGGGACTCTGACAGTGAACCAAGCTATGGTGCTAGTGGACTAATGGGCTTTTCCATTCTCTTCTTCTCTTAGCATTTAGAAGAACAAATGATCCCTGAATTGAATTGTGAAAGCTCTTAGAATTCTTGGACAATTCAGCGTTAGGATGGGTTGCCATTTTTAGGAGAGAGATGCTAGACTTCCTGCTAGGGCAGATACAGTTTCTAGCAACAAGTTGGAAAGGTAAAGGAAGTGTGACTATATTTATGCCAGAAGCTGGAAGAGGGTCTTATCTCTATGAATATCCATTTCTATGGGTCACTGCCTTGTCCAGAAATCTCCAGTGACTTCCCATTACATATGGCATCAAACTTAAATTCCTCACACCAGCCACCAATGTACTTCACCTCTAGATGTTCTTTTGGGATCCAACATGGACCTTCTGAATACAAGTACAGATCTTCCTCAATTTATGGTGGGGTTATGTACTGATAAACGCATCGTCAACTGAAAATACCGTAAGTTGAAAATGGATTTAATACACCTAACCTACCGAACATCGTAGCTTAACCTAGCTTACCTTAAATGGACTCAGAACATTCATATTAGTCTACCCTTAGGTAAATCATCTAACACAAAGCCTATTTTATAGTAAAATGTTAATATATCATGAAATTTATTGAATAAGGTGCTGAAAGTGAGAAACAGAATGGTTGTATGGGTACAGAATGGTGGTTAAGTGTGTTGGTTGTTTATTCTCGTGATCGTGGGCTGACCAGCAACTGTGGCTCGATGACTGCCGAGCATCAAGAAGGAGTATCTACTGCATATGGCTAGCGTGGGAAAAGATCAAGATTTCACAATTTGACATATGGCTTCTACTGAATGTGTATCACTTTTGCACCATCATGAAGTTGAAAGATTGTTAAGTAAAACTGTTGTAAGTCATGTAGTCTCATTTCTGTTTCCGAAATATGCTGTGCTTCCCTACTTGAAGCTTTGCTCAAGACTTCTTCTGTACCTTCAAAAGGAATAACTTCTCCCCTCTCACTATCCATATTAAACTCCTCCACTAAAACCCCCTGCTCTTTGTGAAGTTTTTCTCTAGTTCCAGCACATCTCTTCCCTCTCTAAATTCCTGTTGCCTTTGCTATCCACATTGTTCCTTTGTTTCCATGAGAATAAAGTGCTAGTTATCATTAATTACCTACTTTGCATATTTATATCTTTTCTTTTTAACAAAGCTTTACATTCTGAGAGGATAGGACTACAGGACTAACATTTCTTTTGTATTCTCCATGTGGCAACTTTGATCAAAGGGGGGAAAGCTATGCATTGAATCGGAAGACCTGGATTTCAGTCGTGGCTCTGCCATTTCCTAATTGTGACCTTAGTTGACTTTTTCAAGCCTCAGCTTCTTCATCTATAAAATGAAGTTAATGGTCACTATCTGACAGGGTTACTGTGAAAATGAAACATGATAGGGTATGTGAAAGTAAGTGTGCAAAGACCAAACACATGTAAATTATTAAGAATATTTGCTCATAACGTCTTTTTAAAGTGAGTAACTGTTATGCAAGCATACTTTTCTAATGCAGGAATTTATGCCATTCCAGTAGCTTTATTAGGGATGGCAGAATATCTTAGCATACTTAGTCTTCATTTTAAACTTCTCGGTGAAAACCATGACCTTCCTTCTAAGCAACATTTGTTTTCTTAGGCAGCCTGGCCCCTGTTGTCAGCATCACACCAGAGGTGTGCTATCAATCACCTTCAAGTCTTTCCCCTGCTGACCTCCTTCATGTCCAGTTTTGCTGTATTTTTCTCTATTGCTGCATAACAAATCACTCTAAAATGTAATGCCATGAAAGAATCATTTATTATTTCTCATTGTTTGGTGGAATTTAGGAGCATCTCATGACATTGCAATCAGATGTCAGGTGTGGCTCCCATCATGTGAGGTTTTAACAGGGGCTGGAGGATGGTTTAGTCACATAGCTGTTGCCCATGCACCTCAGTTCCTCTCCACGTGGGCCTCTCCATGGGGCTGCTTGAGTTTCCTCATGGTATCATAGAGGAGGAAAATCTCTTTTCCTTCTAAGTTCTAAGCCATATCAGAGATGTGCTGTCTATCAGCTTCTAAGTTCTAGGCTGGGTCCCCTGTAACAAAAGACAGATTAACAAGAGAAAAACAGAAGTTTATTAACATGTATATTGTTGGGGAGAAAATTTTTTTTTCCGCCTACCTGTCTAGGTTCTTTGGCTGTTCTAAAAATCAAATTGACATAAGAGAGATTAATAGGAGAAAAACAAATTTAATTACATATATACAGGGACCCCCAAAGACAATGAGACCTAAGGGCAGGTCTGGCCGTTGAGGCTAATATGTCCTCTTGAGATAAGGAACAGGATAGGGGCCTGGGGCTTCAAAGGGGAGGAGGTCAATTCACAGGACAATAAGAAAAGCAGATGTTTGGTAATTAGATGTTTGCCTTGCCATCTAGATAGGTCATTCAGATAAGAAGTTCTCTCTGGTAATAACTCTATTTCTGGGTTAGGCCCCCATCTAAATTCTTTTAGGTGGTTAAGGAGAGGTAAATTTTTTCTTGAGTCTGCTGGGTCTTGATTCCTTTCAGCTGAAAACAGTCTACATGCCAAAGTGGCACATTTTGGGAAGGCTCATTCTGAACTCATTCAATATCTCATATATACATGGGAGAAATTTAGGGGTGAGTAATTCAAAGAGGTGGTTAGGATTGGGGCTTACATACCATCTTCAGCTAAAACAAAGAAAAAGGGACAGGCAAGTTATGGGAGGGAAGGAAAAGCACAGTAAGCAAGGGTAAGGTTTTTATGCAGATGTAAGTGTCTTCTCCATTGACAAGTCTTTTGCCATTTAGAGTATCCTTTTCTTCCTGGTACAAATAGGGAGATGTCTTTACAAATTGTGATTTTCTTTAAAAATATAAACTTCCCTTAAAAAAGGGTAACTTCTGTTCTGTTTTTAGAGCTTCTCCCGTGTCTGCTGTTTACCAAAATAATTCTTATGGCAAAGAGGCATATTTTGGGGAGGCATATTCTGGTCTCCTACATTGTGACAGTTGGCTTCCCCCAGTGCAAATGAATGAAGAGACCACCACAGAAGCTGAAATGCTTTATATGACCTAGTCTTAGAAGTCACACACTGTTACTTCTGCCGTATTGTAGTGGTCACACAGGGACAGACCTTATTCTTTATAAGGGGGGTGGCTATGCAAGGCCTGAATATGTGGAGGTGAGCATCATCAGAGGCCATCTTTGAGACTGGTCACCATGGTCCACCTTCTGGTCCCCAGTGGAAATATACTGATGGCTAGTGGGAAGCTGCTGCATGGCACAGGGAGATCAACTCGATGCTTTGTGACGACCTAGAAGGGTGGGATAGGGAGGGTGGGAGGGAGGCTCAAGATGGAGAGGATAAGGGGATGTATGTATACGTATAGCTGATTCACTTTATTATATAGCAGAAACTAACACAACATTGTAAAGCAATTATACTCCAATAAAGATGTAAAAAAAAAGAGAAATATACTGATCACATTCCACAAGACCCCCAAAACTCATGCCATTGCAATATCAGCTCAAAGACCAAAACTGCAACATCTAAGTCATATCTGGGCACACCTTGAACATTGTTCCTCTAGATCTGGAAACCTGTGAACAAGTTTCTATCCCCTACAGTGCCCAGTACCCAACAGTCATTAAGAAAACACAGGATAATAGCATCCAAACTCTTCAAAAAGGGAGAAAACAGGAAACACACAGAGCCAGTGGTCTATGGCACTTTGGCAGATAACCAGGCACACATTGCCAATTCCTTGATGAGTGCTCAACTCTACTGCCTGGGAAGGATTCTCCAAGACTCTGGGCTCTTGATTCTACCGTCTGAGTCTTCCTTTTTTATAAGAAATGGCCAGTATTTGCACCCGAGTGGTTTTCTCAACCTGCTTCTTGTCCATAGTGGTTCAGGGATCCAAAGCCCTCTCATTTTGTACTGTGTCAGTCCTTTAAATCCAAGAAGACATAATTCTTTTTAAAATTTTGTGGGTTTTTAGTGAATCCATTTATAATCCACTCTGTTAGACAAAAGGCACACGTACATATCTTTTCAAGACAGGCCTCTCTTCACCTGGATCTTCCTGTGAGGCTACTGAGAGACATCAACTTGAAGGGTCTTAGAGGGATTTTTGTTTAAAGGAGTGAATTTTTGAGACTTAGACCTTAGAAGGTATAAGTCTGACTGAATAGTTTTCTCAGGTACTGCCTTAGATCTTTCTAAGGTCTTAAGAAAGGATCTTATAATTCTTCACTGTATTTCATCTCTGTTCTGAAGTCATTTCTTAATTTGAGGAGCTTGGAAGGGCTGAGAATGAGAAGGTTTCATTTTTGAACTCAGCAAGTCTTGGCTTCTTTATACACTTAACTGTTGTTCGTCAGCTCATCTCTCCTTTTACATTTTACTATGAGGGGCAAAAAGAAGCCAGGTGGCACTTTTAGCACCCTGCCTGGAAATCTCCTTAGCTAGATCATCTAGTTCATCAGGTACATCTTCTACTTTGCCCATCACTGCGGACAGCAGACTACTAAATTTCCTGCCACTCCATAACAAAGATACTCTTTTCTCCAGCTTTTAATAACATTTTCCACCTTTCCTTTTCTTTTTTTTTCTTCTTTTTAAACTAGACTTCACTTTTTAAACAATTTTAGGATCACAGAAAAGTTGTACAGAAAGTACAGAGAGTTCCCATGTCCCCACTGTCCCCACAGAGGCACCGCTTCCCCACTATCAACATCCTCCACCACGTGATATATTTGTTACAATTGATGAACCTACACTGACACGTTATCACTCAAAGTTCATAGTGTACATTAGGATTCACTCTTGGTGTTGTATATTCTATGGGTTTTGACAAGTGTATAATAACGTTTATCCACCACTATAGTATCAGGCAGTGGAGTTTCACTGCCCCAAAGTCCTCTGTGCTTAGTCTGTGTGTCCCTCCTTTCCCTCTAACTTCTGGCAACCACTGATCTTTTTACCTTCTCCATAGTTTTGCCTTTTCCGGAATGTTATACACGTGGAATCATACCATACGTAGCTTTTTTGGATTTAGCTTCTTTCACTTAGTAATATGCATTTAAGATTCCTTCATGTCTTTCTATGGCTTGATAACTCATTTTCTAAAACTGTGGGATAATATTCCATTGTCTGGATGAACCACAGTTTATTTATCCATTTACTCACTTTCTTTGAAACCCTCATTGAAAGTCTCCTTGAGGCACATCGGGCTTTCATTTAATGGTATCATCCAAGTCCCTTAGGCTCCCATTAGCATTCTTCTCAAGATCCTTCCAGTTTCTACGTGTCACCTCATCTCAGGCCACTCTCCCATGTTTTACATTTTTGTTGCAGTAGCATCCCATTTCCACGTACTTAAATCTGTATCACTTAGGGTTTGATCAGAGAACCATTCTCTCTCTCTGTGTCTCTCTCTTGTCTATATAATCTATATCGATCTCTATATCTCTTAGTTTATAAAATCAGCACACACACACTATAAAGGGATTTATTTTAGAAATTTGACCTTATGCGATTGTGGGAGTTGATCACACAATTTATATGAGGTTTCTGTTTTTTTGTCTGGTAATGGAACCCAAAGCTTGCAGGACAGGCAGTTGGGAAGGGCTGAAAGCATGAAATGGTTCTAAAGACAGATCCTCACTGACTTCCTGACACTAAGCCTTTAACCTTGGTGATGGGTACATCCTGCAAGAGAAGCTGGCACCTTTTGTCACAGAGCTAAACGTGCACCTGCCCAGGATTTGGAGAAGCTGAAGAAGGAGATCTAGCAGGAGCTGGAGAAGTGTGCTTGGCTGCTGCCAATCAGGGGAGCAGCACCGAAGGAAATTGCCAAGGAGCTGCAGCAGTGCCCTGAGCCTGGCACTGACCTTCACAGCACAAAAGGAAGACGACTGCTCTTTCTTTTTCACCTTTCAAATGTCATGCAAATGTCTTCTATGCTCCAAACTCATCTGTGCTATGTAGGGAAGGGAATTCTTGGAAATTTACTTCAATTGACATGGTACAAATCCGCTACACTTGCCTGTTCTCTACCTTGTCTTTTCCCTGCCCTGTACATTCTTTACTTCTTCTCAACTGCAGGGACCATAAAATGAGATGCAAAATTTTTGCACATTGGATTAACTAAATTCAATTGAATCTTTGTTATTACAGAATGGTTGTTTTTTCACTTGTTCAACTCGTATTTAGTTCTCAGTAAATTTGTGGCAGCAGCTGTTTTAGACTTTTTCTAAATCCTTATTGTATTGTATTTCAAACCCTTATTATTGCCTCATGCTTCTCTCTCCTATTACCAATGACAATTAAAGTGAAGGGATATAGGCTAGACTGGTGGCTCCCAAACCTTAGTGTGACTGAGACTCAGCTGGGGGCCTTATTAAGACAGAGATTGCTGGGCCCCACCCCCAGTGCTTCTGATTCAGTAGGTCTAGGTGGAGCCTAAGAATGTACTTCTAACAAGTTCCCATGTGATGCTAGACTCCAAAGGTCTTTAGTGATGAGCTAGGGATAGGGGATAGAGATTGATCCAGAGCAGGCTAAGCATGGTACTATGGTAATAATGAGACTTGGGGGAAAGACCAATGTTTTAAACATTTGGATGTCTCCCTTGGGCCTGGTGTCACACATCCTGCTACAGCCCAGGATTAGCTTTATGGGTTTCTAAGTGGATCTCAAGACTGTTCCATGTGTATTTTGGTTTTGGCAAAAAAACCAAGACTTTTGTTTTTTCTTTGCGGTACGCGGGCCTCTCACTGTTGTGGCCTCTGCCGTTGCGGAGCACAGGCTCCGGACTCGCAAGCTCAGCGGCCATGGCTCATGGGCCCAGCCGCTCCGCGGCATGTGGGATCTTCCCGGACTAGGGCATGAACCCGTGTCCCCTGCATCGGCAGGTGGACTCTCAACCAGTCCGCCACCAGGGAAGCCCAACCAAGACATTCTTGAATGAATGCATATCCACACCTTGATGAAATGGTGAAGACACAAGGAAAAGAAGTTCACATCTTGCCAACTGGGTGTAGCAATATGGAGGATACTTTGCTGTGGAGTATTGCATATTTGTGGCAGCTGATATCAGCACCCCTGTCCTTGTAATCTGTTGGTGTTTAGACATGTGGTGTCCTAAAAGTGCTGCAAATCCCTGGGGGAAATTTTCATACTTTAAATAAATACTATTTTCCTAATCTTGTCCCAAATGTGGGGAAGAATATTTATTTATTTATTTTTAAAACATCTTTATTGGAGTATAATTGCTTTACAATGTTGTGTTAGTTTCTGCTGTATAGCAAAGTGAATCAGCTGTATGTATACATATATCCCCCAATCCCCTCTCACTTGTGTCTCCCTCCCGCCCTCCCTATCCCACTCCTCTAGGTGGTCACAAAGCACTGAGCTGATCTCCCTGAGCAATGCAGCTGCTTCCGACTAGTTACCTATTTTATATTTGGTAGTGTATATATGTCCATGCCACTCTCTCACTTCGTCCCAGCTTACCCTTCCCCTCCCCATGTCCTCAAGTACATTCTCTATGTCTGTGTCTTTATTCCTATCCTACCCATAGGTTCATCAGAACCCCCCCCCTTTTTTTTTTAGATTCCATATATATGTGTTAGCATATGGTATTTGTTTTTCTGTTTCTGACTTGCTTCACTCTGTATGACAGACTCTAGGTCCATCCACCTCACTACAAAAATTCAGTTTTGTTTCTTTTTTATGGCTGAGTAATATTCCATTGTATATACGTGCCACATCTTCTTTATCCATTCAACTGTTGATGGAGACATAGCTTGCTTCCATGTCCTGGCTATTGTAAGTAGAGCTGCGATGAACACTGTGGTACATGACTCTTTTTGAATTATGGTTTTCTCAGGGTTTATGCCCAGTAGTGGGATTGCTGGGTCATATGGTAGTTCTATTTTTAGTTTTCTAAGAAACCTCCGTACTGTTCTCCATAGTGGTTGTATCAATTTACATTCCCACCAACAGGGCAAGAGGGTTCCCTTTTCTCCACACCCTCTCCAGCATTTACTGTTTGTAGATTTTTTGATTATGGCCATTCTGACTGGTGTGAGGTGTTACCTCATTGTAGTTTTGATTTACATTTCTCTAATGATTAGTGATGTTGAGCATTCTTTCATGTGTTTGTTGGCTATCTGTATATCTTCTTTGGAGAAATGTCTATTTAGGTCTTCTGCCCATTTTTGGATATTGAACTGCATGAGCTGCTTATATATTTTGGAGATTAATCCTTTGTTAGTTGCTTCATTTGCAAATATTTTCTCCCATTCTAAGGCTTGTCTGTTCATCTTGTTTATAGTTTCCTTTGCTGTGTAAAAGTTTCTAAGTTTCATTATGTCTCATTTGTTTATTTTTGTTTTTATTTCCATTTCTCTAGGAGGTGGGTCAAAAAGGATCTTGCTGTGATTTATTTCAAAGAGTGTCTGCCTAAGTTTTCCTCTAAGAGTTTTAAATTCTCTGGTCGTACATTTAGGTCTTTAATCCATTTTGACTTTATTTTTGTATATGGTGTTAGGGAGTGTTCTAATTTCATTCCTTTATATGTAGCTGTCCAGTTTTCCCAGCAACACTTATTGAAGAGGCTGTCTCTTCTGCATTGTATATTCTTGCCTCCTTTATCAAAGATAAAGTGACCATATTTGCATGGGTTTATCTCTGGGCTTTCTATCCTGTTCCATTGATCTATCTTTCTGTTTTTGTGCCAGTACCATAGTGTCTTGATTACTGTAGTTTTGTAGTATAGTCTGAAGTCAGGGAGCCTGATTCCTCCAGCTCCATTTTTCTTTCTCAAGATTGGTTTGGCTATTCAGGGTCTTTTGTGTTTCCATACAAATTGTGAAATATTTTGTTCTAGTTCTGTGAAAAATGCCAGTGGTAGTTTGATAGGGATTGCATTGAATCTGTAGATTGCTTTGGGTAGTAGAGTCATTTTCACAATGTTGATTCTTCCAATCCAAGAACATGGTATGTTTCTCCCTCTGTTTGTATCGTCTTTAATTTCTTTCATCAGTGTCTCATAATTTTCTGCATACAGGTCTTTTGTCTTCTTAGGTAGGTTTATTCCTAGGTATTTTATTCTTTTTGTTGCAGTGGTAAATGGGAGTGATTCCTTAATTTGTCTTTCAGATTTTTCATCATTAGTATATAGGAATGCAAAAGATTTCTGTGCATTAAATTTGTATCCTGCTACTTTACCACATTCATTGATTAGCTCTAGTAGCTTTCTGGTAGCATCTTTAGGATTCTCTATGTATAATACCATGTCATCTGCAAACAGTGACAGCTTTACTTCTTCTTTTCCAATTTGCCTTCTTTTTATTTCTTTTTCTTCTCTGATTGCTGTGACTAAACCTTCCAAATCTATCTTGAATAATAGTGGTGAGAGTGTACAACCTTGTCTAGGTCCTGATCTTAGAGGAAATGGTTTCAGTTTTTCACCATTGAGAACGATGTTGGCAGTGGGTTTGTCATATATGGTCTTTATTATGTTGAGGTAAGTTCCCTCTATGCCTACTTTCTGTAGGGTTTTTATCATAAGTAGGTGTTGAATTTTGTTGAAAGCTTTTTCTGCATCTCTTGAGGTTACCATATGGTTTTTATGCTTCAGTTTGTTACTATGGTGTATCACCTTGATTGATTTGCATATATTGAAGAATCCTTGTGTTCCTGGGATAAACCCCACTTGATCATGGTGTATGATCCTTTTAATGTGCTGTTGGATTCTGTTTACTAGTATTTTGTTGAGGATTTTTGTATCTATGTTCATCAGTGATATTGGTCTGTAGTTATCTTCTTTTTGTGGTATCTTTGTCTGGTTTTGGTATCAGCATGATGGTGGCCTCGTAGAATGAGTTGGGGAGTGTTCCTCCCTCTGCTATACTTTGGAAGAGTTTGAGAAGGATAGGTGTTAGCTCTTCTCTAAATGTTTGATAGAATTCGCCTGTGAAGCCATATGGGCCTGGGCTGTAGTTTCTTGGAAGATTTTTAATCACAGTTTCAATTTCAGTGCTTGTGATTGGTCTGTTTATATTTTCTATTTCTTCCTGGTTCAGTCTTGGAAGCTTGTATCTTTCTAAGAATTTGTCCATTTCTTCCGGGTTGTCCATTTTATTGGCATATAGTTGCTTGTAGTAATCTCTCCTGATCCTTTGTATTTCTGCAGTGTCAGTTGTTACTTCCCCTTTTTCATTTCAAATTCTGTTGATTTGAGTTTTCTCCCTTTTTTTCTTGATGAGGCTGGCTAATCATTTATCGAGTTTGTTTATATTCTCAAAGAAACAGGTTTTAGTTTAATTGATCTTTGCTATCGTTTCATTCATTTCTTTTTCATTTATTTCTGATCTGATCTTTGTAATTTCTTTCCTTCTGCTAACTTTAAGGTTTTTTTTTTTTTTGTTCTTTTTCTAATTGCTGTAGGTGTAAGGTTAGGTTGTTTGAGATTTTTCTTGTTTCTTGAGGTAGGATTGTATTGCTATAAATTTCCCTCTTAGAACTGCTTTTGCTGCATCCAGTAGGTTTTGGGTCATCATGTTTTCATTGTCATTTGTTTCTAGGTATTTTTTGATTTCCTCTATGATTTCTTCAGTGATCTCTTGGTTATTTAGTAACACATTTTTTAGTCTCCATGTGTTTGTATTTTTTACAGTTGTTTTCCTGTAATTCATATCTAGTCTCATAGTGTTGTGGTCAGAAAAGATACTTGATATGATTTCAATATTCTTAAATTTACAAAGACCTGATTTTTGACCTAAGATATGATCTATCCTGGAGAATGTTCCATGAGCCGTTGAGAAGAAAGTGTATTCTGTTGTTTTTGGATGGAGTGTCCTATAAATATCAATTAATTCCATCTTGTTTTATACGTCATTTAAAGCTTGTATTTCCTTTTTTATTTTCATTTTGGATGCCCATTGGTGAAAGTGGGGTGTTAAAGTCCCCTACTATTGTTGTGTTACTATCAATTTCCCCTTTTATGGCTGTTAGCCTTTGCCTTATGTATTGAGGTGCTCCTATGTTGCATGCATAAATATTTACAATTGTTATATCTTCTTCTTGGATTAATCCCTTGATCATTATGTAGTGTCCTTCTTTGTCTCTTGTAATAGTCTTTATTTTATTTTATTTTTTTTGCGGTACGTGGGCCTCTCACTGTTGTGGCCTCTCCCATTGCGGAGCACAGGCTCTGGACACTCAGGCTCAGCGGCCATGGCTCACGGGCCTAGCTGCTCCGCGGCATGTGGGATCTTCCCGGACCGGGGCACGAACCTGTGTCCCCTGCATCAGCAGGCAGACTCTGAACGACTGTGCCACCAGGGAAGCCCTGTAATAGTCTTTATTTTAAAGTCTATTTTGTTTGATATGAAAATTGCTACTCCAGCTTTCTTTTGATTTCCATTTGCATGGAATATCTTTTTCCATCCCCTCACTTTCAGTCTGTATGTGTCCCTAGGTCCTAAGTGGGTCTCATGTAAACAGCATATATACATGTCTTGTTTTTGTATCCATTCAGCCAGTCTGTGTCTTTTGGTTGGAGCATTTAATCCATTTACATTTAAGGTTATTAATGATATATATGTTCCTATTACCATTGTCTTAATTGTTTTGGGCTTGTTTTTGTTGGTCTTTTCCTTCTCTTGTGTTTCTTGCCTAGAGACGTTCCTTTAGCATATGTTGTAAAGCTGGTTTGGTAGTGCTGAATTTTCTTAACTTTTGCTTGTCTGTAAAGGTTTTAATTTCTTCATCAAATCTGAATGAGATCCTTGCTGGGTAAATAATCTTGGTTGTAGATTTTTCCCTTTCATCACTTTAAATATGTCCTGCCACTCTCTCCTGGCTTGCAGAGTTTCTGCTGAAAGATCAGCTGTTAACCTTATGGGGATTCCCTTGTATGGTATTTGTTGCTTTTCCCTTGCTGCTTTTAATATTTTTTCTTTGTATTTAATTTTTGATAGTTTGATTAATATATGTCTTGGCATTTTTCTCCTTGGATTTATCTTGTATGGGACTCTCTGCACTCCCTGTACTTGATTTAATGTTTCCTTTCCCATGTTATGGAAATTTTCAACTATAATCTCTTCAAATATTTTCTCAGTCCCTTTCTTTTTCTCTTCTTCTTCTGGAACCCCTATAATTCGAATGTTGGTGCATTTAATGTTGTCCCAGAGGTCTCTGAGACTGTCCTCATTTCTTTTCATTCTTTTTTCTTTATTCTGCTCTGCAGTAGTTATTTCCACTATTTTATCTTCCAGGTCACTTATCCATTCTTCTGCCTCAGTTATTCGGCTATTGATCCCATCTAGAGTATTTTTAATTTCATTTATTGTGTTGTTCATCATTGTTTGTTTCATCTTTAGTTCTTCTAGGTCCCTGTTAAATGTTTCTTGCATTTTGTCCATTCTATTTCCAAGATTTTGGATCATGTTTACTATCATTATTCTGCATTCCTTTTCATTCCTCTTCATTCTTTAGGTCTGGTGGGATTTTATCTTGCTCCTTCATCTGCTGTGTGTTTTTCTGTCTTCTCATTTTGCAATCTTACTGTGTTTTGGGTCTCCTTTTTGCAGGCTGCAGGTTCGTAGTTCCCATTGTTTTTGGTGTCTCTGCACAGTGGCTCAGGTTGGTTCAGTGGGTTGTGTAGGCTTCCTGGTGGAGGGGACTAATGCCTGTGTTCTGGTGGATGAGGCTGAATCTTGTCTTTCTGGTGGGCAGGTCCACGTCGGTTGTGTGTTTTTGGGTGTCTGTGGACTTCTTATGATTTTAGGCAGCCTCTCTGCTAATAGGTGGGGTTGTGTTCCTGTCTTGCTAGTTGTTTGGCATGGGCATCCAGCACTAGAGCTTGCTGGCCATTGGGTGGAGCTGGGTCTTAGTGTTGAGATGGAGATCTCTGGGAGAGCTCTTGCCGATTGATATTACATGCGGCCAGGAGGTCTCTGGTACTCCAGTGTCCTGAACTAGGATCTCCAACTTCAGAGGCTTAGGCCTGACACCAGGCTGGAGCACCAAGCCCCTTCTGGGAAGTCTGAGCTCTTCTGCCAGCATTCTGTAGGTGTTCTGTAGAAGTTTTTCCACAGGTAGTTATATTTTTGATGTATCTGTGTGGAGGAATGTGATCTCCATGTCTTACTCCTCTGCCATCTTGAAGGTCCCATCTGGGGAAGAGTGTTTATCCTTATTGTATCTGAGATTGTCATCTGTATTTGAGGCTCTTGCTTCATGAGTAGATTCTGATGCAAATGAGCAAGAGGCAGTTTTTTAGCAAAGGACACAGGCAGGTATATTAAACTTTAGAGTGGCTTCACTTCCTAATGAAAAGAACACTAGTCCCAGGAATCAGGAGACAAGTTCTAGCTCCAAATCTGCAATTGACATGTTGCAAGATTTAAGCAAGTCACTTAAATTTTCTGGTCTTAGTTTTCTGGACTGTAAAATAAAGGGGATGGATGAGATAATTCCAGAGGTACTAAGTCTAAAATTCAATGACAATTCTAATGGAAAACAGGTTCATTAAGTAACAGGATTGATGTGTTGCTTCTGGGAAATAATACACGGTCATATTAGAAATGAACAAATTTGCAAAGTAGATTGAAACAACCTATTGTAGCTTCAGAATCTTGATCAGAGTCTTACAGGACAAACATCTTCTAACTGGTTTTAAGTGAATTGAACTTTTTGAGGTAGCATGAGAGGGTTGGCTCTAAGGCTGTGCCCCTTGGCACACCAGTCCCTTGTTTAATATAATTTCCTCTCAAGGGCCAATGTAAGCAATCAGGCACACACAATGAAAGCCATTGAGTCAAAGTTTCAATGCTTAAGCAACTGTGGCAGGGTAAGTTTTGATGGTGGAATTTGTTAAAGCATCTAGATTGTTTACTTATGAACTTCATCAACTGAAACTTAATCATAAATAACTCTGGACACTTGACATTGAATGTCCTCTGTGAAGGCATCTTTTTGGAATTTAGTTACATCATTTGGTGATGATAATAGCATGAAACATCTTTTAACCTGATTTCTTCAGTATACAGACATTGAAAATTTATATTTTTTAAATGGAGTAAACCATGTTATTTAGTATTCCCAGGAATGATGGTGAATTCAAATATAGTTAATTTTTTCCCAAGGAGAAGTAAAGATTTATAAGCAAAACTTAGATCGAAAAAAACCTCTATTTCTACTATCTTAAATAGTGAGCAGAAGGAGAAACTCAGAGCAATCAGTGCAAGCAGGAGAGGTGTAGATTTACAGGGCTTTGGTGAGGCAGCTAGGTCAATTCTTGAAAAATTGTGAATAAAGGTGGTTTTTGATGCACTTCCCTATCTTTTTATTCATTTCCAAGCAATTTAATAAAACGTCTGTCAAGTGTAAAGAACCTCTGTGCTGGAACCTATTCTCAATGCCTTTGTGTTTTTCAGCTAGGATACAAATACATGTGATGAATTTTGATGGTAACACGACAAAGTAGAAAAGAACCCAGAAGTGAGAATGGCCCAAAGACAGGAGTCTTTAAAGTCTTAATCACCCAAGGGTGTGTATTTTTATAGACAGGATAGTTCCACAATAATATTGAGTATAAACCATGTTTTTTTCTAACTTTACAAAAATTCGCAAAGAGTTATCATTATCTCTACTATTAAAACAACAGAACAGGGCTTCCCTGGTGGCGCAGTGGTTGAGAGTCCGCCTGCCGATGCAGGGGACACGGGTTCGTGCCCCGGACAGGGAGGATACCACATGCCGCGGAGCGGCTGGGCCCATGAGCCATGGCCGCTGAGCCTGTGCGTCCGGAGCCTGTGCTCTGCAATGGGAGAGGCCACAGCAGTGAGAGGCCCACGTATCACAAAAAAAAAAAAAAAAAAAAAAAAAAGAACAAAACCAACTGAGCCTTAGTGTTTAAATAACTTCTAGTGAGCAGTGAATATGAGATTCACACCCAAATCTACTAATGCCAAATCTCGTCCATTGCACCACAGATTGCCAGATGTAACTCCTTAAATCAGAAGCCTCTTCATTAATCTGGACCATTAGAAAGGTCCAGTCTAAATATAGACACTGCAAAGAAGATTTTGACTCTAACACCCCTCCCCACTTTTCCCTACCCTACCCTCATCCCTGACGACTAAGGAGAGAGGAATTTATAGAACTGTAGTCTTTGCAGAACCAAGTTGGCTGATTCAGGAGACTACTACCCTAAAAATAGATTCTGGTAGAAGGAAAAAGTATGTACAATTCTGAAGAATGCCCTTGCAGTGTCTTGATTACTGATTAAAATATGATTTTGATAGGGCTGGTTACATAATTTTCAGGGTTCAGTGCAAAATGAAAATGAGGGGCCTCTTAATAATTCAAAAATCATTAAGAATTTCAAGACAGAGACAGCAGGGCATTAAACCAAACGTGGGGCCTCTGTAAGTGTGGAGCCTTTGTGATTGCACAAGGTTGCACGCCTCTGAAATTGGTCCTGGATCCTGAACTCAGAGAAGTAATGACCTCTCTCAGTTGTTTTTATTGATCTACATTGAAGATAGCTTGATATAAAGATTGAAAGATTATTCCCATTAATAAGGTTGTGGGGTGAAAAGCAAAGTTCCATTAAAATTTTAAAAGTTTTAGTCTGCATAAAATTTATAGGCACAGACAAGTTCTAGAGTGGTTAGGTCTACAATTTTGTCATTTTCTTGGTGGGAGAAGACAAGAGTGGCAGAAATGTATTTTAATAAATACATTTAGAATTGGAGTCCATAATTAGCTCAGCTGTTCAGAAACTGCATGTTGACTTCATGGACAAAGGAGGTAATAGGAACATGACAATATGTTTTATTTATATTGGTAATCTACTATTTTTTTCATCTTCTCCCTTTGAGGGAGAGGATAAAAGGTAGGCTGCATGTAAATGACACAGCTGAGTATTTGAAAATGCCTGCTTACTTGTCCTTGGACTTTGTGGAGCTGTAGGTTAAAGTAAATAAATGAAAGAAACAGTCTTGCCTTTCGAAGAAATGACAACTTAGCTTATATTTCAGCAAACAGATTTAGAAAAATACTTAAAGTGTGTGGTTGGGCTTAAAGAAGATTGAGGATGATATAAGAATAACTTCCAAATATTTTAGGAATAATTTACATAAATCAGGAGGTCAATGGAAAAGTGCCATGTAAGATATACGATCTACAAAAGAAGGGCTTCATTGATAATTCTGAGAGATCATCTTTTAGTTTTTCTTAAAATTAATAGTCTAGGGCTCTCATCTTTGAGAGGTATGATGCTTTAAAGTAGAACAATCAAGCTGCTCATTAATATTTATAGAATTTTAATAAGCTTTCTAGAGAATTACCACATTCTTCATCTGAAATTAGTTTGTCTTTATGAATTAGCTACATTGGCTCCAAACATCCTCAAGACAAAGACCGTTTAACCTGGTAGTTTTTATATTTAAGTAATACAACACTATTTACAGATGATGTTAGCTGCACATAATTGGCCTGAGGTCCTCCAGTCCAGTAGTTGTAGACATTTTTAGATGAGCTTTTAACTAGAATGGTTTTTAAAATTATGGTAATAAACTATTTTTCCACTTTTATTAAGCTATATTGGTGTACAGTGCTGTGTAAATTAAGGTGTACAGCATAGCGGTTTGATTTATATACATCATGAAATGACTATCACAGTAAGTTTAGTGAACATCCATCATCTTCTATAGACACCAAAGTAAAGAAATAGAAAAAATATTTTTTCCGTATGATGAGAACTCAGGATTTGCATATATTACATACAGCTGTGGTAATTATATTTATCACAATGAACATTACATCCCTAGTATACTTATTTATCTTATAACTGGAAGTTTGTACCTGTTGACCACCTTTATCCAGTTCCCCCTTCCCCACCCCCAACTTCTGGTTCCACAAATCTGATCTTTTTCTATGAGTTTGAAGTATAATTGACCCACAACACTGTGTTAGTTCCTGGTGCATGTCTTAGTGAACCAGTATTTCCATGCATTTCAAAATGATCACCACGTTAAGTCTAGTTACCATCTGTCACCATACAAAGATATTACATCGTTATTGACTGTATTCCCCACACTGTCCATTTCATGCCCATGACTCATTTATTTTCTAACTGGAAGTTTTTACCTCTTAATCTCCTTCACCTATTTCTTTCTTTCCCCCACCCTTCTCCCCTCTGGCAACTACCTGTTTGTTTTTTGTAACTGTGATTCTGTTTCTGTTTTGTTATGTTTGTTTGTTTTGTTTTTTAGATCTTACATATTAGTGAAATCATATGGTATTTGTCTTTCTCAGTCTGACTTATTTCATTTAGCATAATACCCCCCTAGGTCCACATGTTGTTGCAAATGGCAAGATTTCATTCTTTTTGATGTCTGAATAATATTCCAGTATATATATATATATATATGCTGTATCTCTCTGACGTGGGGCTGGGGCCGGGGAGGTTCTGAGGCTGCTTCCTCCAGCTGGTGGGTGAGGCCAGGTCTGGGGATAGGGCTGGCCTGCTGGTGGGTGGGGCTTTGTCCCCATGTGACTGACTGCTTGACTTTGGGGGGATCCCAGGACAAGTGCTGACTGGCTGGTGGGTGGGGTGGCCACATCCCAGTGCTAATAAGTTAGAGGGAGGACCCCAAAGTGGCGCTTGCCAGCCCCAGAGTCCTTATGGTACAGTGAGCTCCCCCAAGTGGCTGTCATCATCATCTAGGTCCCCGGGTGAATCCCAGTTGCTTCCTGCCTCTCTGGGAGGCTCTTTGAAGATTAGCAAGTGGGTCTGAGCCAGACCCACTTCTGTCCTGGGTCTTGGAGTGTGTGAGATTTTGTGTGCACTCTTTAAGAGTGGAGTCTCTGTTTCCAACAGCCCTCTGGGTCTCCTGAAAGCAAGCCCAGCTGGCCTTCGAAGCCAGACATTCTTCCAGTGCAAGACTCCTGGGCTGAGGAGCCCAGTGTGGGGCTTGGACCCCTTCCTCCATGGGGAGGACTTCTGTGATTGTGATATTCCTTCCCTTTCTGTGTTGCCTACCTGGGATTGCAGATCTTGATTATACCATGTCTCTGCCCCTCCTATCCGTCTCATTGTAGTTTCTTCTTTATAGCTTAGTTGTAAAAGGTCTTTTCTGCTTATCTTCAGGTTGCTCTCATTGATAGTTGCTCTGTAAATAGTTGTAATTTTGGTGGGCGCATGGGAGGAAGTGAGCTCAGGGTTTTCCTACTCTACCGTCTTGGCCACTTTGCTAATAATAAACTATTAATGCTACAATCTAATTTTATAAGCTGAACTGGTTTAAAAATTATTTTTATTCTGCAGTCTGTATTATACTATTTTAAAAGGTCCCTATAAGACGGTTTGGCAGTTTCTCATAAAGTGAAACAGTTCTACAATATGAGTCTGTATTCACACTCCTAGGTATTTCCCAACTGAATTTAAACCTCTATTCAAACACAAACCTATAAATAAATGTTTATAGAGGCTTTATTTATATTCACTAGAGATTGGATTTAACCAAGATGTCTTTCATCAGAAAAATGAATCTTCTTTTACTAAGTGAAAGAAGCCAGATCACAAAGGCTTCATATTGTATCATTCCATTCATATGACATTCTGGAAGAGTAAAACTACAGAGACAAAACAGATCACGGGTTGCCAGGCATTGGTCTAGTAGTGGTTGACCACAAAGGGGATGCACAGGTAATAGAATTATTATTATTCTACCCTAAATAGAATTTAGGGTAATAGAATTATTCCGTATGGCCCTGAGATGGTGGATACATAACTATGCATTTCCCACAATCTATAGAAGTGCATATCACATAAAATGAACCTTAATGTATGCAAACTAAAAAAGTCAGTGAAGATATTAGATACCCCAAGGTGGAATGCAGACTTTGGCCTGTGATTCTCACTATAGGATAAATGTACAACATAACTGCACTAAAGGGTGTGGGAGGAAAAAGAGCTAAGTTGAAAAACAGTGTTTTGACTGAAAACTGTAAGGATGAAGACCAACAGAACTATATATGAACACTGTATTCTAGTTGGTAAATTTGTTTCTCATGGAGGTATAAATTAATAATTATGAAACTGCTTTACATTTACAATGGTAATGCACAAATAAGTAAATGGATGGTGGATGGTGGGTACCATGTTTCTCACTGCTGCAGTGGAAGTTTACAGGCAAGCAAGAGGGGAAAGCTAGAATGAGCCCTGTTGTACTGGATTAGAGTTGAAGACATCAGTATGAACTCACATGTGGCTTAATATACACACAGATGGATTAATACCAAAAAATTTTAGATGTGTGTATGTTTAGGTTCATATACATATATCACCTAGGTTCATATACATGTATCACCTAGGTTCATATACATATATCACCTAGGACTCTGAGACAGAGTCCACTGAGAGTCTAGAAGCAATGACATCTCAGGAGAAACGAGCACTCTCAGTGCACAGATCTTGATTTCTAAATATCTTTTTGCTATAAAAGCAACTAGGGGTCCTTGGAAAAATGGTTGACTCTAGGGCTGGTTAGGGAAAATACAAGATGAGCCTGGAGCATCTTGTAGTGCTAAAGAGTAAGGAAATGTTCTCAAAATTAAAGGATGGAGCATGTCAAAGGAACTAAACTGAAGGAATGCCCATAGTCCAAACAAGAATAATTTGAGTAGCAAAATAAATCATAATATAGGATTATAATATGAAATATAAAATGTACCTACATTTATAGTGATATACATAAATGATTGAATAAAAAAGTAAATAGGAGAGAAGAGATAAATCTTCCTAACAGAAGAATTCCAAATAATTTATGTAGTACTTACCCGCTCCACTTTTTGAGTGTGGTTGGACTTACTGACTTACTTCCAAAGGGCAGAGTAGGGAATGGGAAGAATAGTAACTTCATTGTGGAGAAGTCTGGCAAACACTATCTCAACTGCATGACCAAGGTTAACATCACCAGTGTTGTCACGTGCATATCATGTATCCTTGATATGATATAATGAGAAAGGCGCTTCACCTCTGCAGTTTTCTTTCCAAAAACCCATAACCTCCAACTAATCATGAGAAAAACATTGGACAAAACTAATTCTAAGGATGCTCTACAAAATACATAACCAGTACTCCTTACAACTCTCAAGGTCATGAAAAATAAGGAAAGACTGAGAAACTGTCACACTAAGGTGACATGCAGACTACATGCAATGTGGTACCCTGTATCAGGTTCTGGAATAGAAAAAGAACACTAATGGGACAATTTATTGAAATCTGAAGAAAGTCTGGAGTTTATTTCATAGTAATGCACTGATTCTAGCTTCTTAGTTTTGAGAAATGTACCACAGTCAGATGATATCATCAGGGCAAACTGAAATTGGATAAGGACATACTGGAATTCTCTGTACTATCTTTGCAATTTTTCTGTGAACCTAAAATTATTAAAAAATCAAAGGTTTACTTAAAAAATAACCCTGATGTTAAAAATCTTAATTGATTAATTGGTTGTTTAATTAATTTCTTCAACAAGGAGCTACTGAAAGCTGTAATCTCTGGTAAGTGAAATAATAGTGATGAACAAGTCAGATGTTGTCCCTGTCCTCCCCAAGCTTACAGTTTAGTGAAGGATAGAGACAATAGGTGAGTTCAAATATAGTTGTAAAAAAACCTTTTATTTATTTATTTATTTCGGCCACATGGTATGTGGGATCTTAGTTCCCCGACCAGGGATTGAACATACACCCTCGTGACGTCTCAACCACTAGATCACCAGGGAAGTCTATATTCAAATATAATTTGATAAGCACTTTGAGAAAGTGCCACAGGTTTAAAAAATATTTTTAACTCCTATATTGAAGTTAATAAGTATGGCATGCTAACTGGATACTGTAACATAGAAACCATATTAGTCCAAGAGTAATACTCCTATTGAATATTTTTCATATGGGATAATCTCTAAACTCTGAATGATTTGCCAGGTATTTAAAAAAATTTTTATCAGATAAATTTGGGGATATTCTTTAGTTTAGTATACTTTGTTCACCAAGGAATTATGCTCTTACCAAGTGGAGAGCTGTTTCCCTTTTTCATATATATAAAATGGAGAGTTAGCCAATACATTCTTAAAAATATCTTTCAATTTAAAAAGTCAGGGCTTCCCTGGTGGTGCAGTGGTTAAGAATCTGCCTGCCAATGCAGGAGACGTGGGTTCGAGCCCTGGTCCGGGAAGATCCCACATGCTGGGGAGCAGCTAAGCCCGTGCGCCACAACTACTGAGCCTGTGTGCCACAACTACTGAACAGTAGTAGCTCCGCAACAAGAGAAGCCACCGTGATAAGAAGCCCATGCACCGCAACGTAGAGTAGCCCCCGCTCGCTGCAACTAGAGAAAGCCACGTGCAACAATGAAGACTCAACGCAGCCAATTAAAAAAAAAAAAAAAAAAAAGTCAGCGAGCTTTGTCAAATATGTGGCATTTTCTTGGCTTTTAATTAGTTCAGTGAAGGTTTACTTATTGATCACATAAAAATAAACATCATTATATTTTCCTTTTCCATCATCAAGATTCCTATTTTGTCAGTTTATTTCAAGTAAAAACATGTATCCCAAAGAAGAAAGATATTCTCATAGTGAAAAAGAAAAAACAACAACAACAACTTATATTTCCTTAGGCAGGCAGTGCACCTCAAAAGAATGAGAAATCTTGTTCCCTTCATAATAAGGCTGGGCCTTGAAATGCAGCACTTAAATCACAGACTCTACTCTTGCCAAGCCTAGCCAGCCTACCTTAGCTCTCAAAACCCTCAGGAATGGATATTTTAAAAGGAAGCACTTTTTGTAGATTTGTGATTTCTCACTGCAAAGAAATCCACCTCAGTTTGAAGGATCCTGTGGGTTAAAAGTCAAGACTTATTTGGGAATGCTGGATGACAGACATTCTGTGTCTCTTTTGCTGAGATGTAATCTCACGAAGGACTTATAGTCAATGGCTGTACATGAAGGCAGCTTCTCTGAGGGGCCCAAACTTGTGTGTACTTCAAGTGGAAAGGTTGGAGGGGTGAATATGAAACATGCCTAATCATGAAATCTGCTCCTTTAGTTACAGACAGAGAAGTTTTAGAACCAGAGGCTGGAATCTAAAGCAGTAAAAAGATGTCACAAGGCAGGAGTTTCCAAGAATGCACTGGGGAAGGAAGGGGGTGGGGCAGTGGCCAGATTTCCTCTAAAGAAAAAGAGACAATAGAAAAGGAATTTCTAATGGGGTAGGGGAGACAAAAAACAAAAAAAACCAAAACCCAAACCAAAACAAACAAAACCACTTTTAGTGGAAGCAAACCTGTCATTTAACACTCTTTTTAAAATTACCCTTTTGCTGAATAATTTTGTTAGTCTTCTGTTTTACCTTCCTGTCACTAATTTCTCCCTCCTTGAGTTTATACTGCAAACTACTTTCTGAATGATCTTCCTAAAACATCCTAGAGATGATATGACCTTCATGGTCAAAAACTATCAATAACTCATAGCTGTCCCAGGAAAAAATCCAAACACATCAATTTTCATTTTCAAGTCTTTAATTTGTAATTTTTTGGTTTTCAAGCCTTTAGATCATTAGCCAAATCACAAAACTTCTGTGTATTGTTTTCTTCATTTGTAAAATGACACTGACTTACAGGAACTTACAGAGTATCTCAGCAGCCTAGGGCAGATATATATCTAAATACTAATTTTAAAAAATGGTTCAGAAGTAGTATTTTGCTATATATCTATCTATCTAATCATCAATCTTCTAGTAGTAGTAGTAGTAGTTTGTACTTAGGGTGAATATAAATATGGGATATGAATTATTTGTTTCCAATGTTACATTGATTTACCTATACAAGTGGTTTTCATTTTAGTTACTTTGAAACATGCTAAATAAATAAATATAATATCCAAAAGAAAAAAATAATCACACTTTTACTATTTATTAGGACTTAGACCAATCCTAGCAATATTAAAAAATGAGAATTTTTTTTGGTGCTTGCTATATATTTTCAGGAGGTTTAGTAAATAATTGGTTTAATTTAATCTTTTAATCTTCAAAAATCTCTTGAGCAAACTCCTGATCGCATCTGCTTTCAGTAGGTTAATTATAAAACAATTAGGCTCTAATGAGGATTTTGCTTCCTTACCCTGTTTACCAGAACAATTTCAACATCCTTCTATTGATATGAAACGTGTGGAAACATCATTTTTTTTTTTTCCTTTTTAATCTTGATTCTGAGAGTCCTGGTAGAATAGTTAAGGAGATTTCTTAACAGTGAACAGGGGAAGTCTTTTTTTCTCTTCTGGTTTTGGTGGTACACAAATTATCTCGTTTCCTCTACTGAGCTGGGAACTCAGAAAAAGAAACTTGTTGGAAATATGAACATTCCTCTTCTTCCTGACTCTTAGGTTTCATTAGAAAACTTTTTACATTGTGTAACTTCTAATGAGAGGACAATGGAGGCAGGGTTAACCAAGAATGTTTGTTAATGTAGAAAAACAACATAGAATCACTAATCACTCATATAACAAACAACGTAAACACCACTGCTTACAGAAATGCTGTAATTCTGAAGTAAAGTTTTAAGTTCATCTCAGGTTGCCATTGAAAGAAGGGTATCAATATTTACCAGGCACCTACTCTATGTCAGGCACGACATAGATGTAAAGCATTTTCCCCCATATTTCATCTCATTTAATTTTTATTGCAGTCCTGTGGTTGCGTAGTTTTTCAATCCAAACTATTAGAGATAAGGAAATTGAGATGTAGGGTATTATAATAACATGTTCAAGGTCATACATCTACTAAATTGCAGGGTTTAGATTTGAAACCACATTTGTTTGATTCAAAACTGATACAGTTTCTACTATAGCACACTTCTTCATTGGGGTTTCTATACCCTTCAGAGTCCAGTTTCCTGGTTTAGGGGACTAGCCTGGTAATCTTGACCTGTTGTGCAAGAATGAATGGGCTAAATAATTGCTAATTGTAAAGTACTCTGATACTTGTAGAGAACACATATTATTAAAAAAAAAAATCTTATAGTTACTTTCTCAGATTTTTTTGGTTCAAAAAAACCAAATAGCTACATGAAGCTATCTCTACTCCCTCTTTAATGGCATGAATTAATGGAAAACAAACAAGAATTTCCTAACACAGTTAACTCATCCTTCCCTGCTGCTAACTTCTCTCAAACGTTTAGATTCATGGGGACACAAAAGGCCAGACTGCTGTCTCATTAAATCCTTCTTTAGATAAAAATATGTAAGATGAAAATGAGAAAAATGCCAAAGCTCTGTAAAGACAATCTCTGGATTTTATAACCCTGCTTTAGAAGAGTGCATTCATAGGATATAAAGGGAAGAAAAAGAAGCATGCACAACTGTATATGTAATAGGGCTGCAATTTCAGAATATATAAAATAAAAAATATATCTACATAGAGGAAAGACCTGAAATAGATATGCCCAAATGTGGGCCATTGGTCACCTGTAGGTGAAGAGCTCATATGGGCATTTAACTTCATTTAAAAAATATTTTTCTGCATTTTCTAGTTCTTAAAAAAGAACTATATATTTCTTCCCTAATCAGAAGAATGCAATGAATTTACATCCATATTTTTAAAAAGACACGTTCTTTTGAAAGCAGCTCTGATGGAGTGTGAGGGTGAGAATACTCTCAAATGGAAACAATTTTGTTTGTAAGGGAATGCAGCTTTAAAATGGAAGCAAGGCATTTGTCTCTCTGATGCCATGGCAACCAGAGGAAAACTGCAAACTCCAACAATGGTATGAAAATGTGCCTCAAGAGTGGGTAAGAAGGAGGCAACCTTGAACCTCTTTTTTTTTTTCCACTTCCCTTAGCACAGAAGCCTGCATTGTGTTTTTCTAGCTGACTCTATTGCTTTCCAGCTAGGCTGCTGCGATAGGAAAGAACAAACAATAATACTAACCTTTTCCTTGTGAAATTTTGGACCTCTCCAAAGAACTGTGTGCTTTCTCTGTGGAGAAAAGCTCAGTTTCTTTTGAACTAGTTTCTCTTCTTCCCCTCCCCTTGACATCTTCAAGTTCAGTCATTTTTATGATGAAGTTTCTCATATTTCCCTCTCAGAATTCGCCTTGGTTTGCCGTCCTCTTTGAAGCTGCAGGATTGGATTGATATTTTCTCTGTGTTCACTGTTTTCTTCATCCCCAAGAGTTTCTTCTATGAATTCTCTCTTTTTCAGACCGCAGTCCTCAATATGTTTCTCTTGGTCTCCAAGGACTTGGCAGTCTGATACTACCTCTTCTTTAGAAAATTTTAAAAAATTTAAATCTAGTTTTATTCTTCAGGTAAATCAAATTCCTCCACTAAAGATTGCTAAGGGTCCTCATTTTGGCAGTACTAATTCAAATATTGTGTTGTTTGAGATTTCCAAGGGAATTCTTCCCCATTAGAGAGGAAGTAGTGATGTTGCAAAGCTTTCTCTTGTGGTCTGTGCCATAGTACCTGCTAACATGACAGCAAGATCAATACAGTAAGGATTGTTGACCTCTGTGCTGGATTTTACTTAAGATTCTAGTGTTTGGATTTAGAACTTGGTCAACTTGGAAGGCCCAGGAACCTGAGCAAGTAGCCCTCTTGTTTTATCCCTCATATCAATGCTTTTCAACCAATACAAAGAAAAGGTATTGGGAAGAGAGTCTTTAGGGCGACCAGAAAAGTAACTTTAAAGAATTGCTGGTCCTCAGAGTGGCAGCCAGAGATGCAGATGTGGGAGTGGAGGATCCTGCATGGCAAAGCTGGTCCATGCCCCAGCGTGGCCCTCTGGCGTTAGAAACCGCAGGAGATTAGTGCAGCTGCCTGGCCTCCAATGGGCCTGGGCAGCTGGTCATTCCAGAAAACTGGCAGCGATGGTGTCGTTCCTAGGAACATGGTCCAGCAAGAAGAATGAAGATTTTATAGCCATGAGGAAGCTAACTATGGAGGATGGAGGGTTCATGCTATTCATCTTTTGAATTTGATGACAGTATTAGTGGGCTTTCCCAGGTCAGATAAATTTAGATTAACCCAAGGTTTTATCAGAATGGTACCAGACTTGATATACAGTAAAGGGAACAATTTAACAAGCCATGTTCTTTTTCTTGTTGATAAGAGAGAAACAATAGAGCATGAAGCTATGTGAAAGAATACAAGAAGTGAGTGTTCAGAAGCTGAAATAGTTTCATTTGATAAAATGATCTGGGGATGGGCATGTCTTTCTATAGTATATGTATGTACTTAACACAGTGCTGGTACTTCCTAGGTTCTCAATAAATGTTAATAAGATATAATAATAAATTATGCATGACCCTGTTTTGTTTCTGTTTTTTCTTTTCTTTTATTAGGCTTGGGTCCTAATTTCTATATTGCTTTTTGCTGCCAGGTTATTCTGTCTGCTTAGTTGGTTCTTGATATTCTAGGTACTCAGTAGAATTTGTTGAGTGGATAAATGAAGGAAGGAAGGCTTGCAGTGGTTCTCTGTATTTACTTCTGAGGCAATGTTAATATTCTCCATTCCAGAGGAGCTCAAAAAGATTCACATTTATTAGCATCAAAATTTCCATTATAAACGTAGTGGTGTTACACAATTTAAAGTCAAAATAACCAGTATGGCTTTCTGTAACATCTCCTTCTCCTTTTCCTTTTTTCCCTTCATAGATTTTCTTGTACAGTCCTTAAA
Source organism: Pseudorca crassidens (assembly GCF_039906515.1). NCBI lineage: Eukaryota > Metazoa > Chordata > Mammalia > Artiodactyla > Delphinidae > Pseudorca > Pseudorca crassidens. The sequence continues at coordinate 87,458,395 of NC_090297.1, read as the reverse complement.
AACTGGGATGGTTCTACTTCTTAAGGTGGCAGTTTTGAAAGTCATTTTACTTTAGTATTTAACTCCTGTCGAAGATAAAGCCAGGCACTAGTTAAAGCGGTAAAGACAGATTTTAATCAATGACATACGATTGCAATAGGGAAAAAGAGTCCAGAAATGAACTCAACTTGATTTATAAAGAGGTAACTGGGCATTTTAAAGGGAGAATGAGGGAATAGGTAGAGGGATGGGAGGGGACTCAGTAGAGTCAGGGAAGTGAACAATTACAAAAATCGGGAAGGAAGGGTTGGTCCAAGTGAATCCCATCTGGGTTTGCTAATTGGCACTTATCAGATCAGGCTCTGTGATGGTGTCAAATTGACTGGGCCACAGGATGCCCAGTCTCTGATTAAATATTATTTCTGGAAGTGTCTGTGAGGGTGTTTCCAGAGAAGATTAACATTTGAATTGGTGAACTGAGTAAAGAAGATGGCCTTCCCCAATGTGGATGGGCATCATCCAATCTACTGATGTTCTGAATAGAACAAAAAGGCAGAGGAAGGTTGAATTCACTCTCTGCCTGATGGGTTGAGCTGGGACATCGATCTTCTCCTGTCCTCTATACTTCTGGTTCTCAGGCTTTAGACTCAGATGGGAATCTACAGCATTGGTCCTCCAGCTCCCAGGCTCTCAGGCCTTCAGATTACCCCATGGGCTTTCTTGCATACCCAGCTTGCAGATGGCAGATAGTAGGACTTCTCAGCCTCCATGACCATGTCAGTCTTATGCCTTATAATAAATTATAATAATAAGTGTAAAATATTAAGCGCATAGCACATAGACAAGGTTCAATAAATGTTGGTTACTGTAACTGACATTGTGTGTTGGCTAGCTCAACATCTCTTCCAATCTCCTTCTAGTATGCCTCCCCATAATGCTAGAAGAACTGCATTGCCTAGACTCCCTTGCAGCTTAGGAACCATATATGATTTAGAGTCTTTCTGTCAGATGCAGCTGTTTGAGTCTTGACTTTGAACTGAAGGCACAGGGCATCCATTTCATGGCACAGTGTAGTGGATTTGTACTCTGTTAACTTTACTAAGATTGAACTGCATTTCTCAGAATTCCCTTCCCTGCATGATTCTGGGTTAGCATGGCTATGTGATCTTGCATGAAATTTGGAAGGTGGAAATGAAGCTGTAGCACTGTTGCAGTTTGTGTATGTTGTGGTTATCTGCTGGTTCATCTTGTTGGTGCGGGACAGTAGCTGAGCCCAAAGCAACTCTAGATCCCCTCCATCAGCTCCTCCAACTCCTGGGCCAGCTCTGTATGTGAAAGGGTGCCAGCTTCTCCTGCAAGACACCCCACTATTGAAGATGGAGGCTTAGAAGTGGTAAGAGACGAATGTGGGTCTTGGGTTTTCTCGCGGGCTCCATCTCATTCTTAGGTTCTATGTTATCCTTGTTTTCTTCTACTTCACATCCATCTTTCCTTCCTAATTGCTTGCTCTGCTTGTCCTGCTGGTCAGTCTCCAACACCAGGTATAGGAGCAATAATCATATAAAAGTCATTGAAACATCCACACAATTGTGTAAGGTAAAATCCCCACAAGAACTCCCATATTCTTTTTTTTTTTTTTTAATTTATTTATTTTAGGCTGTCTTGGGTGTTCATTGCTGTGTGTGGGGGCTTCTCATTGCGGTAGCTTCTCTTGCTGCAGAGCATGGGCTTCAGTAGTTGTAGCTCGAAGGCTCTAGAGCGCAGGCTCAGTAGCTCTGGCTCTCGGGCTTAGTTGCTCCACGGCATGTGGTATCTTCCCGGACCAGGGCTTGAACCCGTGTACCCTGCATTGGCAGGCGGATTCTTAACCACTGTGCCACCAGGGAAGCCCCAAGAACTCCCATATTCTGCATCATTCTTAGTGGCTCTGTTTCTCTGACTGAGACACAGAGGCAGTGTAGTCCTGTGGTTAGCATCTTCTTGCATTAGTAGCTTCCTGCAGAGGAAATATGATTCTGAGGGTCTAGGTGCTTCCTAAAAGTCTAGAATCTATTGACTTCCAATAATTTTATAAGGTCCTGATACCTCCTAGTAAATCTCTTTGTTCTTTTACCATCCAGAGTGCTTTCTGCTGTCTGTTACAGAACTTTACTGTTGAAGGTATTATTATTATTACCAGTTTAGCCATGGTTTCTGTCTTCACGGAGCTTATGGTCTAGCAAAAGAGAAGATACTACAAATGTGATGTGTTCCTTTTCCTTCCACTGAAAAGATTTCCTTTGATTTTTATTGATTCTTTTCCCAGTTCCCAGGAGGGAAGTCATCTTTTCCCCTTGTTGCATCAAAAAGAAGCAGAGGACATCTTGCTAAAATTTTCATGTAGGTTTGGTGTGAAAGCCAGCATCTCACTGCACGCTAGCTCCAAGATTTTGGGAAGTGTTGATTCAGAGTGGCAGCTGCTTGGACACTGGGTTGGGAGAAAGTGCTGGAAAATATTTTCTTGCTAAACATGATAACGAGAGAAAGTATCTGGTTTGGAACTTTTCAGAAGATAAGAAAGAAAAAACAAAGCAACAAATAGAAAATGCTATCAAAAGGGCTGGTACCCCTTATATCTAAGCAGGTGTAACTTTCATATCATTTAAAGTCAAAACCAAACTCTACCTTATATTTGTGGTCAAATTTTGCCCTTCAAGCGTAGCTGAATGTTATTATTATGGAACTATTATGCTGAAGATTATAAATTGAAACACTCAGGCTAAATTATAAGCCACTGTTTTGAATTTAAGGTATTGCTGTTTGAAAATTCTAAAAGCTATAATAATATTTTACATTTTATATTTTTTCATCCAGCAGGATTTTAGGATTTTACCCCATTTTGTAAATAACAGTGTGGTCAGATCTCTTTTTAGAGCTTCTTTCAGTCATGGAAGTCATTTCTTCTAGTGTACTCATTTCCCAGGAATATTAAACACTGCTGAGAATGTAAAGAAAACACACATCTTTCCCTTCAGAATCCCAGGGCGCTGGAGCTCTGATTTTAGTCTCTGTATCTTCCTGATGCACCTGTGAAATTCCCTGAATACCTTACCCTGGTAGGCATTAATACCTAATACAGACTCTTTATTCCTGAATCTAAGCTGCTAATTTCCCAGTATGGAAATAATAAAGTGCTCCAGAAGCTGATGTCACCAGCTCAGGAAAGGCTGGTGCTGGCTCCCAGGATAAGGCATCTGTCTGTAAGAGGAGGAACAGTCTTTAGCTGGTTTGGGAGCTCTCAGCACACTGTTTCAGGATGAGAGATTTAAATCCAACAGGGTTTGAGTATTTATTATGTAACAGGCCTGTGCTACACACTTGAACATTATGTCATCTAATGTTCACAGCAATCTTGGGAGACCAGCATTATGATGCGTCATTATTGCTATTTTACAGAGAAGGAAATTGACACTGATGTTTGAAACATGAGCATTCTTTTTTTTTTTTTTTTAAATTTTATTTATTTATTTGGCTGTGCTGGGTCTCAGCTGCAGCACATGGGATCTTCGTTGTGGCATGCGGGATCTCCTATTTGCAGCATACAGGCTCTTTAGTTGTGGCATGCAAACTCTTAGTTTTGACATGTGGGATCTAGTTCCCTGACCAGGGACCGAACCCAGGCCCCCTCCATTGTGAGCTCAGTGTCTTAGCCACTGGACCACCAGGGAAGTCCCAATGAGCATTCTTTTAATATTTTCGTGATATATCTTTTCCAGTCCTTTATTTCCAAATTTTCTGTGTACTTTTATTTTAATGCGTTTCTTGTAAACTGTATATTTTTTCTTGATAATCTCTGTTATTTAATAGGTGGTTTACTCTTTTTTACATTTATTATGATTATCAGTACATTTGGATTTGTTTGTACTATCTCAGTTGTGTTTTCTGGTTATCATCCTTTCCCTTTGCCCCTCCCTCTCTCCCTCCCTCCTTCTTTCTCTTTCTCCATTTTCTTTCTTTCTTTCTTTCTTTCTTTCTTTCTTTCTTTCTTTCTTTCTTTCTTTCTTTCTTCTTGTGACAGAATTTTATACATACTCTCTCTTTTTGTTCCTCTCCTGGTTTAGAAGCTAAAATTATATAAATATATACACACATATATACATGCAATGCACATGTGTTTTATACAGTATATGTGATTATATATAATTTTACATGTACATTACACATGTAAACACATTTGTCTCTCTATACACACAGAGATCCTTGTTTATATAGAGTCTATGGGTATTCTTATTATGTCTGAAATTACTTTTATTTTGCTTCTAGACTTGAAAGATAGTTTGGCTGAGTATAGAATTTTAAGTTAGGCATTATCTTCCCTAAGGTTTTAGAGGGTATCACTACGTTATTTTCTGGCATCTGTTGCTACTGATGAGAAATCTACTGACAATGAAAACATTAAGAAACATGTTTATTGTCATTACTTTTTAGGTATCCTCTCCTTTCCCCTGGTAGTTCTTAAAAGATTTCTCTTTACGTATTGATATTCTTCTGATTTACTCTGATGATGTGTTTCGGTGCAGATTTATCTTTGTTTATTCTGCTTTTACCTCGAGTGCTTTTTTTTTTCCAGTACGTGGGCCTCTCACTGTTGTGGCCTCTCCCGTTGCGGAGCACAGGCTCCGGACGCGCAGGCTCAGCGGCCATGGCTCACGGACCCAGCCGCTCCGGGGCACGTGGGATCTTCCTGGACCGGGGCACGAACCCATGTACCCTGCATCGGCTGGGGCACGAACCCATGTCCCCTGCATCGGCAGGCGGACCCTCAACCACTGCGCCACCAGGGAAGCCCTAGAGTGCTCTTTTAATGAGCACTCATAGTCTTCTTCATATTTTAAGCCATTTTATCTACTCTGTCTTTGAGTATTGCATCAACATCATTCCTTCTAATACCCTTCCTGAAACTACTGTTAGTTTGTCCTTTGTATTTTAACTACTCTTTCATATTAAAAGAGTCTTTTCATCATGCTATTCTGAATTTTGGTGAATTTTCCAGTATTATATGCTAGTTTAATAATTTTCTGTGCTGCCTAGACTTTATCATGTTTGAGTTTTTAAATATCAATGGTGATATTTGTCATTTCTAAGATTTTAATACATTCATTTCACACTCCCTTGTTTTATTTCTCTGAACTTATTTCAAAATTTCTCTCTTTATTTTAATGGATGCTATTGCCTCCATTACCTTTTCAAAAACTTTAGACATTTTCATGATGTTTGTTTCATCTAGCAACCTCAGCACTACTGGCATTGGGCCAGATCATTCTTTATTCTGGAGGACTGTCCTGTGCACTGTAAGATGGTTAGAAGTATCCCTTGCTTCTATCTGCTACATGCCTAGTAACATGCCTACCCCCATCAGTTAAGATGACCAAATGATTCACTTTGTTATAAAGCAGAAACTAACACACCATTGTAAAGGAATTATACTGCAATAAAGGTGTTAAAAAAAACAAACAAACTTAAAAAACCAAAAAAACAAAAATGTTACAGGCCATTGCCAAATCTCTCCAACTGAGATAAAATCATCCCCAACTGAGAACCAGTTCACTGATCTAGAGTGAATTTATGCTCTGTTGATTTTTTAAAGTAACTTTTTTTAGTGTTGATTTTCTTCATGTATTTTGGAATTCGATGTGTTGATTTATTCTCTCACCCTTTCTGCTGTACTTTTGCAGGCGCTGTCACTGACCCAGAACTAGTTCTTATATTGGTGGCTCAAGTTCCTGTCTCAGGCTGATCTTAAGGATATCACACATTCAGGCACTGAGTGGCTAGGCTCAGGTCCTGGTTAATGTCTAGGTATATTTCTTTTACCTCTGGCATCCAGCTTCCTGCAAGCCAGTTGCTTCAGAGAGCTCCGTGTAGCAGCTTTCCTCAACTTATTCTCAGAACGTGCTTTCATACAGTGAAACTTGCTCCTTTCGCATGTCTCCATTGTGTACAGGAACTAAACTCCTGGCTGCCACTGCACATATACCCAGCGTCTGGAAGGCTCTCTATTTCACGTTGCTTTCTGGTTCTGCTTCACGGAGATGCTTATCTTGATTGTAAACAGAGTTCTGTGTTTTTGATGTCCTCATTCCATATATTATCTATCAATGCTGTGGTTGGAACACGAGCTTAGGGATGATGAAGAGGGCTCAAAGTGTGAACTTAGATGAATGGTACACTATATTTAAAATTCATGGTTGCTGAAAAGAATTTAGGTTGATTTTTGGTGGCTCTAGTCCAGGATTTCCCCACCTAAGACTTATTAACATTTTGGGCCAGATAATTATTTGTTAGTGGGAGGGGGGATGTTGTGTGCATTGTAAAGTATTTAGCAGCACCCTTGGCCTCTATCAACTAGATGCCAGTGGCAGCAGCCCCCCTCCTTCCAGTTGTGATGACCCAAAATATCTTCAGATCTAGTCAAATATACCCTGGGGTCAAGTCACACCCAGCTGAGAACTACTGTTCTTGTCTGTGAATTTCTCTCCTTCTCCTGTCTGTATCTCATCCTTGGTCGTGTAAAATCAGTACTTGATGCTTTACATACATGAAGAAAACTTAAGCAGATTTTTCATTTAACTTATCATTTGAGTATGTATTGTTATAGCACTGGATTTCCAATGCATTCAGTTAGCAAGGGTTTCAAGATGATATTGTCTGATTTTGATGTTAGTTGCTTCAGATCACGTGTGACTTGGAAGGATGTTCTTGAGGGCAGTGGAAGCACATTAACAGTAGAAGGCTTGAATACTTGTGATTTGTCCGTGATGTTTTCTTGTTCTAATTCCTTTGACAGGACTGACTCTAAGATACAATATTACTCTCATAAATAGTTTCATTTAATAAATGCCACCTGCACCCAGCCCATTGTTGATAGGATGATGCTGTCAAGCTATGGCTTTGGGGAAAAGACATGGAGGCTGAGGTTGTTGTGTAAAATGCTCTTCACTTCTCCCAACAGCTCTGACTGGGCTAGAAAAACATCTTGATTAATGCATTAGGGTTTCACTAATCTAGCCCCTTCCTGGGTGCTCTACTCATTCTTTCAGGAAATCTAAGACCGAGGCTTGGTTTGTTTTTTGTTGTTGTTCTTAATTAGGTACTTTATTTATATATTTTTAACATCTTTATTGTAGTATAATTGCTTTACAATGGTGTGTTAGTTTCTGCTTTATAACAAAGTGAATCAGCTATACATATACATATATCCCCATATCTCCTCCCTCTTGCGTCTCCCTCTCACCCTCCATGTCCCATCCCTCTAGGTGGTCACAAAGCACCGAGCTGATCTCCCTGTGCTATGTGGCTGCTTCCCACTAGCTATCTATTTGACATTTGGTTTTGACCTGACGTTTTGCAGTGAAGAAAAGCAGTTCTATTCCTGTAGGTGAAGGGCTAAGACACAAACTTCTCTGGTCCTGGACTGAGGTCTGAGTGAGTGGTAGACACTTACTGTGTTCCCATAAAGAGGGATAGTTGTACAGAGTGCTCAGTGGGTGTCTGGAAGGTGGCAGCTTAGCTGATGCCTGCTGGCAGGGATCAAAGAGGTACAGCCTGAGGAAGTGGAACCAGATTTGGAAGGTAGGAAAACCAAGGGAAGCGTGTCCTCTCCCAAGGGAACAGAAGCCCTTGTTTCTGTTTTCTTTGTATTATAGAGGAAGCTTTTTCTAACAGACACTCACTGTTGTCCTTGTTTTGTTAGGCAGGTCATTCCCTTAAGGTCTGGAGTGTGCTGTTCTACTTGGGTATTAGAAGGCCATGTGAACTAAGCTGTGGCTTTTGTGACCTTCAGGACTCACAGCTGATGAGTGACAGTGTTGTTGTAGATTAGACCGTTGTCAAGAAACACTCCCTCTCTTCATGATTCTATACATTTCCTAGTTTTATAGGGTCTCAAGTCCTAGAATGCAGGCATTATTAACAGAAACAACAACAACAAAAAAAAAAAAACCAAAAGAGAACTACCTCTCTCTACCTGTGGCTGTCATGGAGCTAGAGGTGCAGAACCTGACGGCCTTATCCAGAGGGCTGTTTATTAGGCTTGATGTCACCTCCACTTCTTGGCTTGGGCTCTTTCTGTGTTCCAGTGTTCACATCTAAACAGGAAGGATGTGGATTTGCTGCTATCACTGACCTAGATACTCCCATGAATTTAACATATGAACTCTATTAGTCAGGGTCCAGGCAGAGAAACAGAGCCACTATGAGTGTTATCAAATCAGGGGTTTATTGTAGAAATTAGAATTTTAAAAAACTGTAAGAGGAGCTGAGGGAGTGAACTTCAAAAAGAGGGAGTTGGAGAATAAGACAAGTGACGATTTCCTCTCAAGGCACTTACACAGGTGGAGAAGTTGGCGTTGTAGGGAAAAAATCTGAGAATCTATGTTTGTCCAGCCATTGAAGCAGGACTGAGAACTTGTGTAATGTCTATGGAAAGCTGCTGATCTGTACAGCTGCTGCCTCTGGGGTCCACAACCAAACACCTGGTTGTGGGCACGAGGCAGAGGAAGAAGAGCTGGATGCCTGGTGGAGGAGAGCAAAGGCAAGCTGGGACCTGCGGGGTAACTCTGTCCCTCACTACATCTCACCTCAATGGCTTTCACAGAGTAATGACCACTGCTTCACTTCCGCCTACCAAATCCCACGCAAGTTTCTCTTTTGGCCAACTCTATTCTGGAACCATACGAGAGAGGATTCTGAGGACCTTGGTTTCCAGATTAATGATGTTGATAATGGGAAGATCCAGCACAATAACACTATTCTACAGCGTGTGGAAAGGTGTGTTAGTACAGTCTACTGCCAAGAAATGCCCAACGTCATTAGAGTTCAGGGGAGACCACAAAAACTTCTAGTCACCATACACATTGTATCATCTAGTAGTCCATTCAGATTTACCTGTAGGTGGTATGGTAGATTGTATTTTATAAAGATGGTCATACTAATAGGTTTATTCAATTCCATGTGCTCTTTTTATAGTGTGACTTACACCACCTACAGATGGGTCTCCCAAGAGGTGGATCTTAGGTCCCCATTCTGTGAATCTAGGTTCTGATCAAGTATGACAGAAGTGATGTTTGTGACTTCTGAGGCCAGGTCATAAAAAAGATATAGCTTCTGCCTTTCCTTTTTCTCGCTCCTCTGTTTTTCTGTCAGGACACTTGCTGATGGAACCTAGCCACCAGTTGTGAGGAAGACAAGGCCACATGGAAAAGCCACAGGATGGTGTTCTATCCCCTGGCCTTTGAGTCTCCCAACTTTTGAGGGAGAGGCTCAGACACCATGAACAGAAACAAGCCATTTCCCTACTGTGCCCTGTGTGTTACTTATCCACAGAAACCCTGAGAGATACTAATTATTATTGTTTAAAGTCACAAAGTTTTGGGGGTAAATTTTTATGTAGCAACAGATAACTAAAACAGGTGGATCCTGGAAATCTCCTCTTCCATCTGTTCCCCTCATTCTCCACCTTCCTTTTATATCCCTCTGCCAACATTCCTGGCTCCATCCTGCTCCCATCAAGATATATTTGAGACCAGTGGGTTACATGTTTGGTTCAGTCCTAGGAAACCTAAGATATAGCCTTGTAGGCATTAGATTGCAACTCCTGCAAGCCAACAATAAATCTTACTAAATACTGATCACCTTTCATAGCATAACTCTAATGTTATTAGGTTAGGCAACTAACCTCTAGGGAGGAGGATAAAGAAGGACAAGAAGGGAAAAAATGAAAAAGAATCCTTTCTGTTACCACTTGTGTGGCAGAACAGGGACTAGTGTATAGTGGGCACTTAATAAGTATATATTGAATAAATGAACAAATTACTATACTATGACTTGGACATTAAGAGAAGACTCACATGGATTCATGGTGGGCATTATTGAAGTTTATGTAAAAGATGGCTTAGGTAGTGGATGGTGCCTGGGTTCTGCCCCATAGTAGAGCTGTTGAGAGATCTTTGGGCCTAGACACAAGTAGGCGGGCCTGAAGTATTCGCATCTGTTCTGAGGCAGGCCAAAAATCTGTAAGGTCGTGGTAGAGACTTAAGTACAGTAATTCCCCCACTTATCTGCAGCTTTGCTTTCCACAGTTTCAGTTACCTATGGTCAACCATGGACTGAGAATATTAAGTGAAAAATTCCAGAAATAAACAGTCACATGCCATTCTGAGTTGCATGATGAAACCTCATGCTGTCTCACTCCTTTATTCCCCAGGAAGTGAATCATCCCTTTGTCCGGTGTATCCACACTGTATAAGTTACCCGCCTGTTAGTCACTCAGTAGCTGTCTTGGTAATCAGATTCACTGTCGCAGTATCACAGTGCTTGTGTTCAAGTAACACCTACTTTACTTAAATATGGCCCCAAACTACAAGAGTAGGGATGCTGGCAATTTGGATATGCCAAAGAGAAGCCAGAAGGTGCTTCCTTTAAGTGAAAAGGGGAAAGTTCTTGACTTAACAAGGAAAGAAAGAAAATCTGACTTTGAGGTTGCTGAGATCTACAATAAGGACGAATCTTCTATCTGTGAAATTGTGAAGATGGAAAAAGAAATTTAGTTTTGCTATTGCAGCTCAGACTGCAAAAGTTATGGCTGCAGAATGTGATAAATGCTTAGTTAAGATGGAACAGGCATTATATTTGTACAGTAAGATATTTTGAGAGAGAAAGAGAGAGAGAGAGAGAGAGAGAGAGACACCACATTTACATAACTTTTATCACAGTATATTATTATAATTGTTCTATTTTATTATTAGCTACTGTTGTTAATCGCTTAGTGTACTTAATTTATAAATTAAACTTTGTCATAGGTATGTATGTACAGGAAAAAACAGTATATTTAGGGTTTGGCACTACCTGAGGTTTGGGGCATCCCCTGGGGGTCTTGGAGCTTATCCCTGGGGGTCAGGGGAGACGACTGTAAGTGTTGTCCATACAGCAGGCAAGGGATTTTTTTTGATTTCCAATTACGTAAGGCTAGGGTGAAAATTCTGGGACTACTTTGGACTGTAAGGAGGAGCACTATGACCTTGTAGGCCCCACAGCATCCAGGTTCTTCACCAACAGGGCACTGCAGTCTGTTTATTATGAAAACACATGGCCAAGTAGTCTGGTGCTCTCCTTAGGCAGACTGCTCTCATGGGTTTATCATAGTTTAGTTTATCACTCAGGGATGGAGGTTTTAGGAACCTTGAGCAACGTGGGCTCTGACTGGGAATTTTGTGACCACCTAGTGTTCAAGCGTTGTCCTTTCCTGGGCGATAATAGTACAGCATGAGGTCTGGGTGAAGCTGGTCAAGGTCTTGGTTCTGGAGTCCAGTAGAACTGTGTTTGAATCTTAGCACTGCTGCTTACTCTGATGCTGAGCAAACTACTTAGCCACCTTAAAATTTAGTTTCATTGTCTTTTAAATGAGGTTAACAATAGTATCTGAGTTTATTGTGTAGATTAAATGCCATTACACATTATGTCATATATAACAATATCCTGCACATTACATTATCATGTCATATATAACAATAGCCTGTGCATACACCTTACACATAGTAAGCCCTCATGGTAACTCTTCCTATTATTAAAATATATTCTTTGGCAATAGTCACTCCCTATTCAATTATCCCTTGAAAACATCAAAAGCCTTTCATCATGATGCACTTGGTTTTCCTACTTCCTGATTTCCTCTACAAAGCAAAATACTATCAATTCATCTTTTGAGATCAACTTCCTTCATGATGTATTCCCCAACACTTTCATCTCACGCATATCTCTTCTTGAAATTCCCATATTACTAAGGCCAAAACATACTATTTAATTTACCACTACTTGTTTTTCTCTTGTGGTTCTAGGTGTGGTCTTGTCTCTTTAATAGAATTTGAAGTAGCTTGAAGACAGGGATCATGCCTTATACCACAGTTGTACTAACTTGAGTGTTCTAGATGATGCTGGGCAAAGAGCTGGTGCTCAATAAACAATGGGTGATTTTACTTTCTATTTGGAAGGTGATTAAAATAATATTCCTTCTTTGGCATGGATCAAGAGGACAGCTCATGAGATGTCATTGATAGCTCTGGGCTGGGTCTAGAGAGATGATCCCTGAGCTTCATGAAGAACAAAGGGATTCTGGCTACACATCACATGTGCACAGGATATGTGAGGAGACCAGTGAGCATTCAGTAAAGGAATATGGTTTACACAAACCAAATGATCACATACCCTCTGCTCTGCCCCTGCCTATGGCTGATTGAGAGCCAGTGGTATGTGGCTGGAGAGGTGGGGAAGGCTCAGATGTCTGGCTTTATGGTCCACACCATTAACAGGGCTCTCTCTTTTCTAACCGTTCCCAGATTTCCCAGCAGGTCAAGGGCAGGGCCTGGTCTAGAATAGAAGGTTGATAACAGCAGATCACCATGCTTAAGTAGGACTGAGAGAATGGAAAAACTGATCCACAGGAGGTCCACCCTGCCAATTCAGCGGCAGTTGGAGGAAGTGCTTTCAAAACATAGTAGTAGAGCCTGGCAGACCAGCACAAGGAGACATGCCAACGTTTGCAAGCTCCCTACCTGAAACAGGATGGATTCCACATGACTAAATCATACCTTTTCAAAAGGTATGGTACCTCCCAACTGTCTTGTGTAGCTCTGCCAATATTTCAGTATGGTCTGGACTGGCACTGTTTAGGCAAAACCCAAAGTGAGAAAAACAGTTCAGGTGCAGAGGGAGTGGTGGACTGGCTGATAGCTTACACTTCAAAAAATAATCATAGATATCCTATTTGATGCTAATTTTCCTATCCTCAAATGGTGAATTTCATGAATGCAACTAGACTATAGAAGATAAGCACTTAAGTTTCACAGACTTAGTACTTGCTTACATCATTGAACAGGTGAGTAGAATGGGGTAACATTTCTAGTGCCTTCTGGTTCTTTCATAGGTCACATGCTCAGTAATAGATCTCTAAATGTCCACAGCTCTCACAGTGTTATCTTACGGAAGGGGCTGGCCTGATTTTTCTTGATTGGGAAAAAATAAACCTGTTTAACCAGATGACTTCACCCTTATTCCAGTGACTGGGAAAAAATTTAAAAAAAGACTAGCATATGCAAGAATGATGCCCGTTCCCCTGGAGAAACTGGTGGAGAGGGTGGTATTGTTGGAGGGACAGGTTATGACCTGCTTGGAAGAGATGAAATAAAATTGTGATTAACACTCACAGAGCAATTTTTAACCTTAGGCTTAAAGTAGCTGGTTCAAAAGAAAACAAATTCATTGATGTGAAACACTGTGATTATTGGCTTCAGATGAGAGAGAAAACGGAGCTATTTTGATTTGGAAATAGCAAACACATTGAGTTTTTTCTGCCTGATTCATGGAAATCTATTTTTTATAGTACTTCATTAACCATTTTATGAAAAAAAATGGAAAGGGCCTTCTACTTTATTCTGTAGAAAAAGAAACATGCCTCTTCTCACCTCATTTCTGCCAAATATGGAGAGACTCCAGACTCACAGTTATCTCTGAGTGAGGAGGAAACCTTTATAGATAAACATGAATAAAAACAGTGGGACAGATTCCTTTTCTTTACCGTTGGCTTCAGGTTTCCCTGTATTTCTAACGTCAGGTCTATGATCAGAGGATACCTGAAAAGCCTTTGTAAGGAAACGCTACACTCTGACTTGTCACATGTGTAGAGCAAGTGAAGAAACAGTGGCCTGGGAGAAAATTCAGTCCTTTTCTGTGAGCTGGAGACTTTGATAAACTCTCAAGACTGCTATAAATGTTACATTTTACTTCACTCACTTCTTAATTGAGGTGAGACCCGTAGCACATTTCCTGCCAGTGGGGTGCAGGAAAGTTGATACTTTAGGGGGACTTGTGTGGTTTTAAAGTGATTTTTCAGAACTTCAGAAATGTGTATGAATGTCCTGAAATATCACTGCATGAATATTTGTGTCAGTAGTACTTTCTAAATTCAAATGGCTATAATTGGTAAGAAACTTGGGAGTAGAGAGTAAATTGAATTAGGATGCAGAATTAATAATCCTGAGGTACTGGTGAATGACACAGGAAAGACATGGAGTCATGAAGAAAAGTACTTATTCTATTCAGTTTGGGGAAAACCAGAACAAGACAAAAAGTCTGGCTGTTTAATGTCAATTTAAATTCCAAATAGATTATAACTTAAATGTAAAAAGAAAAAGCATAATGATAGTGGAAAAAATATAGGCAAGATTTTCATAATCTAGGGATAGGGAAGGACATTCCCTAAAAGTGACATCTAAAGCCAAATCCAAAGGAAAATTCATAGATTGGTTACGTGAAAATAGCTCCATGATAGAAAGCACTATAAGCAAAGTTATTTATTTATTTATTTTGGTTGTGCCAGGTCTTAGTTGCAGCACGCAGGATCTTTAGTTGTGGCATGCGGACTTCTTAGTTGCAGCATGCATGCGGGATATAGTTCCCCAACCAGCGATCGAACCCGGGCCCCCTGCACTGGGTGCACGGAGTCTTACCCACCGGACCACCAGGGAAGTCACACTATAAGCAAAGTTGAAAGACAAAAATACATGGCTTTATTATATGAGGTTTATAAAATCAGTATAATAAAAGAGGTTTATGAAATCAATAAGGAAATTGTGGATACCCCAGGAGAAAAGCAAAAGAAAATTACAAATGGCCAATAAACATATGAAATAAAACTTAAACTCACCAATGATGAAAGAAATGCAAATTAAAAGAATGCTTAGGGGCTTCCCTGGTGGCGCAGTGGTTGAGAGTCTGCCTGCTGATTCAGGGGACGTGGGTTCGTGCCCCGGTCCGGGAAGATCCCACATGCCGTGGAGCGGCTGGGCCCATGAGCCATGGCCGCTGAGCCTGCGCGTCCGGAGCCTGTGCTCTGCAACAGGAGAGGCCACAACAGTGACAGACCCGCGTACCACACACAAAAAAAAGAATGCTTACCATCTTATCAATAGAAAATATTTTAAAAAATTGGTAATAACCAGTGTTAGGCAAGACTGTGAGGAAACGGGCCCTCTCATGCACCGTGGGAGGGAATATATAATGGTACAAATTGTATGAAGAGTAATCTTGCAACCATTGTCTCAACATGTAAAAATGTGCATTCTTTGACTCTGTATTTCTACTTTCAGGGATTATTTAAAGAAATAATCACATACAAGCAAAGACGTGTATGTCAAATGCTCATTGTTGCTTTATTTAACATAATAACAAATGGAAACCACCTAAATATCTGTAATTGAGAATTAGTTTTAAAAAGTTAAAGCAGGGCTTCCCTGGTGGCACAGTGGTTGAGAGTCCGCCTGCCAATGCAGGGGACACGGGTTCGTGCCCCGGTCCGGGAAGATCCCACATGCGGCGGAGTGGCCGGGCCCGTGAGCCATGGCCGCTGGGCCTGCGCGTCCGGAGCCCGTGCTTCGCAACGGGAGAGGCCACAGAGGTGAGAGGTACGCATACCGCAAAAAAAAAAAAAAAAAAAAAAAAAAAAGTTAAAGCAAAGCCATACAATGGACTACTTTTGCAAATAATACTATACACATACATTGATTGATATGGAGGAATGTCCATGTTACACTTGGTGAAAAAAGATCACAAAACAACACATGGTATAATATAATAATTTGACTGGGAATGCTCAGGTTATCCATATAAGTTTGCATAGGTTTTTTTTCCTCAACATTTTATTATAAAATTTTTAAACATACAGAAAAGGTGAAAGCACAGTAAATATTCTTATATTTTCCACCTAGATTCAATAATTGCTAACATTTTGCCACGTTTCTTTCTCTGGGCACATGTGCGTGAGCACGTGCACATACACACACTTGATTTCACTGAACTGCCTGATTCATGAATCTTCTCTCATGATTTACCAGATTCTGCTCGAAGAAGTAGTGAAGACCTCTGTCTCATAAAAGGCAATCTATTTTATTTTTGATTGTGTTTTCTAAGGAACTTTTCCCCTAATTTGCATTAAAATCTGCATTTTTTGGTGGGAGGTTATTGAACTATAGTTTGGCTGTCATTTTTTCCTCAGGTAGGAGGGTGCTGACATCCTCCTCATTTAGGATAAATTGAGAGTATATCAACTGTAGCTTTTATGTTACCAAAGTAGCAATATTAATAAGTACTTGGCAGATTGGCTTAAAAGTCTGAGTAAGGTTTTAGAAAGAGAGATCTCTATTAGCCTATCTCTCTTGACGTAAACTGGAGGAGGGGAGGGGAACAGCACCGCCCCAAACAGATGTCTTCACCTGCGCACAGCTTTCCCTCCTACAGTTATGTTGAGCCACATGCTCATGAGGCAGATGCTAGATAAGAAGATGCTGACGGCATTCTGGTACCCTTCCAAGCTCCGCTACTAGTTCATCCCTTTGTCCTGATCTCCCCATCTCCACCACCCACCCTGCCTCACTGGGCAGGGCAAGGATCTTTTCTTGCCACTTTTCTGTGCTTAGCCGAGCATCTCAGTGTGGATTATTGTAATCAACGCTCTTTGGTAATCTAACCTTCTTAGAGTGTGTGGTGTGTGTTTGTGTGCACGTGTGTGTGAGAAAGCTGGGGTAAGAAATGGCTTTCTGAAAGTTGGGAGATGGGATTCCCTGCCCTCCTACCTCCTACAAAGTTCTCAGATTTGGCCTTGTTCACCTCCTTTTCCTTTTAGTTTCTTAGTCACCTTTTCCACTTTCTGCTTCCCTTCCCATGGCACACTTACTCCTCTTCTCACTGGGATTTTCTCTTGATATTTCTCCTCTGTTAAAGCTGTCACTGGTCTCAATTTGCCTGAGTTTGATAGTTCAATTGTGAAACTGATTTCTTCTTCAGACTTGTCTGTTGGGTTCTCTCACAACGTTCTTCCCAGTTCTGGCTTATCTCAAAATTTCCAGTGGGACGGAAGTTTCCTAAATGGTGCTTGGACTCAAGGTTAATGAATATTAGAGATCTGGGCAGGGGTTTGGGCACCAAGTTGAATGCCGGATTTCCTGTTCATTATTAGGAGTCCACCATGTTTGTTTGAGGATTGGCCACTAGAGATTACACTTTGCGGTAATGTAAAGGTCAAGTTCCCCAGACCAGATATAGTCCGAGTTTATAATGGATAGAGATAGGAAAATGCTTTCAGCTTTTATTCGAAGTTTATTACAGTCTTACATTGTTAAAGGTTGATACCTTTTAAAAAACTGGAAAATTCTCCCTGTCATCAGTTAATTTGTCATGGTTTTCTTGTACTGATTTGGTATATATCCCTCTATGCTGCCTTCCAAAGAAAGTCAGAATTCATGGTAAGGTACAGAGTGCTTGTCAGTCTCACCATTTACTTGCTTTATGGATTTTTCAACGTTAGAATTAAGTACATACTGAATGTCAGTTGAATTTCTATATCATAATATAAAAATGAAAAAAATATAAAAGGCATTGGATCATTGAAAAGGAAATGGAATAATAAAATTAGAGAATGTTTGTTAGCTCTGCCAAAGCAGCAAATGAACCAATGCCTGAAAGTTTCAGAGCTTTAGAAAGATTTATACTGCAATGTTATCTGGCAACTATAGAGGGGTTAATATGTGCTAAAACATTTCGATTGAAATAACATCCTAGAATTATTAAGGAATGATATGTATAATACACTGAACAGTTTAAAATAATTTTAGACATTATAGCATTTGTACTATGTTTATAAAAAATGGTTAAACATTTTCTAAAGGACAGGACTTTGAAAAAATTGGAGCTTGTGTTTTTTTTGTTTTTTTTTTACATCTTTATTGGAGTATAATTGCTTAACAATGATGTGTTAGTTTCTGCTTCATAACAAAGTGAATCAGTTATACATATACATATGTTCCCCTATCTCTTCCCTCTTGCATCTCCCTACCTCCCACCCTCCCTATCCCGCCCCTCTAGGTGGTCACAAAGCACCGAGCTGATGTCCCTGTGGTATGCAGCTGCTTCCTACCAGCTATCTATTTTACGTTTGGTAGTGTATATATGTCCATGCCACTCTCTCACTTTGTCACAGCTTACCATTCCCCCTCGCCATACCCTCAAGTCCATTCTCTAGTAGATCTGTGTCTTTATTCCTGTCTTGCCCCTAGGTTCTTCATGACATTTATTTTTCTTAGATTCCATATATGTGTTAGCATACGGTATTTGTCTTTCTTTTTCTGACTTACTTCACTCTGTATGACAGACTCTAGGTCCATCCACCTCACTACAAATAACTCAATTTCGTTTCTTTTTATGGCTGAGTAATATTCCATTGTATATATGTGCCACATCTTCTTTATCCATTCATCCGATGATGGACACTTAGGTTGTTTCCATCTCCTGGCTATTGTAAATAGAGCTGCAATGGGCATTTTGGTACATGACTCTTTTTTTTTTTTATTTTTTAACATCTTTATTGGGGTATAATTGCTTTACAGTGGTGTGTTAGTTTCTGCTTTATAACAAAGTGAATCAGTTATACATATACATATGTTCCCATATCTCTTCCCTCTTGCATCTCCCTACCTCCCACACTCCCTGTCCGGCCCCACTAGGTGGTCACAAAGCACCGAGCTAATATCCCTGTGCTATGTGGCTACTTCCCATTAGCTATCTACCTTACGTTTGGTAGTGTATATGTGTCCATGCCTCTCTCTCGCCCTGTCACAGCTTACCCTTCCCCCTCCCTATATCCTCAAGTCCATTCTCCAGTAGGTCTGTGTCTTTATTCCTGTCTTACCCCTAGGTTCTTCATGACTTTTTTTTTCTTAAATACCATATATATGTGTTAGCATATGGTATTTGTCTTTCTCTTTCTGACTTACTTCACTCTGTATGACAGACTCTAGGTCTATCCACCCCATTACAAATAGCTCAATTTCGTTTCTTTTTATGGCTGAGTAATATTCCATTGTATATATGTGCCACATCTTCTTTATCCATTCATCCAATGATGGGCACTTAGGTTGTTTCCATTTCTGGGCTATTGTAAATAGAGCTGCAATGAACATTTTGGTACATGACTGTTTGAATTATGGTTTTCTCAGGGTATATGCCCAGTAGTGGGATTGATGGGTCATATGGTAGTTCTATTTGTAGCTTTTTTTTTTTTTTTTGCGGTACGTGGACCTCTCACTGTTGTGGCCTCTCCCGTTGCGGAACACAGGCTCCGGACCCGCAGGCTCAGCAGCCATGGCTCATGGGCCCAGCCGCTCCACGGCATGTGGGATCTTCCCGGACCAGGGCACGAACCCGTGTCCTCTGCATCGGCAGGCAGACTCTAAACCACTGCACCACCAGCGAAGCCCTATTTGTAGTTTTTTAAGGAACCTCCATACTGTTCTCCATAGTGGCTGTACCAAGTCACATTCCCACCAGCAGTGCAAGAGTGTTCCCTTTTCTCCACACCCTTTCCAGCATTTATTGTTTCTAGATATTTTGATGACAGCCATTCTGACCAGTGTGAGATGATATCTCATTGTAGTTTTGATTTGCATTTCTCTAATGATTAATGATGTTGAGCATTCTTTCATGTGTTTGTTGGCAGTCTGTATACCTTCTTTGGAGAAATGTCTATTTAGGTCTTATGCCCATTTTTGGATTGGGTTGTTTGTTTTTTTGTTATTGAGCTGCATGAGCTGCTTGTAAATTTTGGAGATTAATCCTTTGTCAGTTGCTTCATTTGCAAATATTTTCTCCCATTCTGAGGGTTGTCTTTTGGTCTTGTCTATCGTTTCCTTTGCTGTGCAAAAGCTTTGAAATTTCATTAGGTCCCATTTGTTTATTTTTGTTTCTATTTCCATTTCTCTAGGAGGTGTGTCAAAAAGGATCTTGTTGTCATTTATGTCATAGAGTGTTCTGCCTATGTTTTCCTCTAAGAGTTTGATACTTTCTGGCCTTACATTTAGGTCTTTAATCCATTTTGAGCTTATTTTTGTGTTTTGTGTTAGGGAGTGTTCTAATCTCATACTTTTATATGTACCTGTCCAGTTTTCCCAGCATCACTTACTGAAGAGGCTGTCCTGCCTCCTTTATCAAAGATAAGGTGACCATATGTGCATGGGTTTATCTCTGGGCTTTCTATCCTGTTCCATTCATCTATATTTCTGTTTTTGTGCCAGTACCAT